>NW_012267306.1:7198405-7293934 GCF_000151885.1 Dipodomys ordii
ATGCTTGGTAAGAAATGTACGCATTATCCTGCCCATGTAATTGTAACCCCTCTGTACAGTATGTTCACAAATAAAATTTAAAAAAAATAAAGAAAGAAAGCAAATACAAAAAAAAGAAAATATAAATAAGGAAGGGGGATAGCAAATAGGTATCAATACAATACATTTTGTTGAGAAGAATCCTATATCCATCAGTTTGACTGTTATAACAGAATGCATAACCTGGATGGAATATTAACAGTAGAAATTCTTCAATGCTCTGGATCCTAGATTTTAAGATTGCTGTGCTTGTATGGTTATATTTGAGTAGTGATACTATAGGGCTGCATACTTAAAATTCCTCTTCTTGCATAAAAGGAAGAGGGCTAATGTGCTTCTTTGTGTCTTTTTTTATCAGAGCATGAATTCCATCTACCCTGGCTGTAGCCTTAAACATCTAATAACTTCTCCAAGATACCACCTCCCTACTATCATTACACTGGGGTTTATAATTTCAACAAAGGAATTTGGGGAACACAACCATTTAATCCATAATAGAAAGGTTTATCTTTGTGCATGTTTCTCCTGTCTTTTCCTGTGCTCAAAAAAAATGAGATTTTTCAAACAATTCAATTTCTCCATTGAGTTGATAATGGTGATGACATATTTCCCTGAAAAATATAGACATGGAAATTACAACTTTTAAATAGTGAGATATATGAAATACACCCTAAAATGTGTTATAGCTTCTTGCAGTTTTCTGGTTATTAAAAAGTTGAAAATATTTTTTGACTGAAGATTATCACTTATACTACATTTGTATAAGTACTTTTTACTTTTCTGTACACTAATCAAGAAGCTCTACTAAGAAGTTTATATGTACATATATAATATTATATATAATTCTTACTTATTACTTTTCCTAGAGGTAAACTTTAATGCCTCCTGGATTTTATTATGGATATATATACATATACGCACATACATTCACATTTGTCCACCCAAAACAAATTACCTAATTCCCAATCGTAGTTTCTAATACCATTGAACGAATAACCTATATTTTAAGAGGAAATATCCAAGAGGACCAACTAGAAAATCTCTTATTGTCAAAAAGTGGAAAATATACTATTAGAAATAGTCTCTCTCACACACACACTCACACACACATACACTTACAACACACAGAAAAAATTTATGTCAAAAGAACACAGACTTCTTCAAAGAATCAATGATCAAAACTTGAAAACTCTGAGCAAAGGAATTAATGAAGTAGCATTATATAATCTAAAGCACAGATGAATATCCTATGTTCATACTGATATAAATTAATGATGAGAATAAAAGTAGTCTCTCATACAATACCAAATCATTCATATAGATAATCTCCCCTAGGAACTAGGGAACTCCTTTTTCTTAAGTATCGTTGTACAAGATGACTTCCTCAAAAGAGTACAGATGGAAAGACACAGAAAAGTCCAAGTTTACAGGCAGAAATTTGACCAGCTCTACCATAACTAAGTAGGTGACAGAGGACAAGAGCAACAGTGATAAGTGATAGTGATTGTAATATAGCCTTCATGTGATTTGATGTCTATGAAATGTACTTATTGCAAAGACAAGGTAGAAAAGCATTCCTATTAAATAACTTGTTTCACCAACTAAAGTCACTTATTTGGCGACAACTTTCATAGGATAATTTTTCAAAGCATTTGAAAAGAATTCTAAGCCTTAATCCTCCACAGTATTGATAGTCAATGACAAATGACTGTTTTGTTGTTGTTTTTTTTGTAAAAAATATTGTATAGAAGGGGTAATGTTATATGAGCAAAATAATGAGTACATTTCCTATCAAGCATTGTTACCTCCCCCTTCATTTTTCCCCTACTATAACTTCCTCCCACCTCCACAACTACACTTCCCCCGCCCACCCCGCCTAAATTGTAAAGTTCGTTTTTCAACATAGTGTCTTGTACATCTCATTGTTACAATGGGTCAACCTGTATCTCTATTTAAGCATTTTGTTTTTTCCCTTCCTCTCTCCAAATTAGAGAAGTGTATATACAATATGCAGGGCACTAACATCAAATACAGTGAAAACACGGGTTATACACGGGAAAACATGGGAGAAGGACATACAAAGAAACAAAAAAAAATCACATGGTACATTATAAATACGTTAGAAACAATAGCAAGAAAGAAAAAAATCACTTGTGTCCCTATTTTAGGGTTCATTTCGCTTAACATCATCTTATCTGGTCATCCTTAGCACAATATACTTCGGTGCTTAGAAGGTAGAAGAGGAGTCTCTTGGATGGGGCAGGACTGTTCACCAGATGGTCTGTTTCATTTCCACCTTGCATTAAAACAATCAGTCCATGGTAAAAGTGAGTAGAAAGGCTAACTGCATAGGTCAGAATGTTATTATTACTTTACCTAGAGGTAAGCTTTAGTGATTAGTGCCTCATGGATTTTACTATGTAGTGAAAACAGCTGTAAAACACTAAAGTCACTGAGCCATATATATGATTCAAGAAGAGACCTGCATCAATTGTGCATTTCTTATTTTTACTATACACACATGTATATCTATGCATAAATATACGACAAGAAAGAGTGAGTTTTCATCTGGATCCATTAATTTAACGTCAGTTTCTTTAACACTTCAAAGATAGAATTAAAGAAGATTGTGCTCCTATTTTAAGGATGGAAGAAACTGGCATCCCTTTTTTGTCTCTCCTTGAAGACGATTAGAGCCAGCTCGTGGCCAATTATTTACTACTTAAAGGAAATTATGATTCTAAAACAGAAGTCTCTCTGAAATCAATTCCTCTAGTAGCCCTTACTCCATTGCAAACATCAAAGTACTTAAATGCATCCAGGATCCTGGATTTCCAGTGATGTGGAGGGAGAAAATAGCCTTTCCACCTCTAAGCATAACATATGCTGTAACTTGAAGGGGAAAAAAGGTCTCAGAGGTATTCCAGTACAGTGTCCTATAATTGAACTCAGATGTAGGTTTGACCCTTACACTCTCACTTCCCTCAAGGTACTTGAAAGGAGAATGGATTGAAAACATTAAATGTTTAACCTGTTTGGTTGCTTTGCTTCTGCTCTTTGGGCTTATGCTCTTACAGTGAAGAGTCTGTATTAATCCTTTCAGAGGAAATTGTTTCTGTAGGCATTCAGATATGTGATAGCTGTCTAAGTGTTGGAAACATTTTCTGTTCGCATGTGACAATATCTGAGATGATACTTAAAATTGAAATTATATCTACAGTTGCAAAGAACTATTAGATTTGAATGGACTTTACAATTTAGATCAAATCTAAGTATTGCATAGTCTCATGTTCTAGGAGACTTAGAGTATTTATAATGTGTGAGTTCAAAAGCTAACAGATCTTGCTTGACATGGCCATTTGTTATGAAATGCACATAATTTGGTTTTAACTCCTGCTTTAGTTTCTGAATTTCCACTTGCCTTTTGCCTCTGGGCCAGCATTCAGTATGTTAGTATATATAAACATTGCTAAAGTTTTTAATCAAAGGAAGTAAATGCTATTTTCTGTAAATCCTAATTTTTACATTATGAATCACTAGGATTGACACTAACAACAGTCGTGTGCCTACTTCTTTGCATCAGTATGAGAGAAAAATTTGTCCAGCAATAGTAAATTACCTTAATCTTTCTCAGGAAATACGAATGGTTCCATGGTGAGAGAATGGCTGTGTGAGTCAAAAGCATAAAAATGTCAGCCGTAAATAAAGGTGAAAACTCTTTATCCCCACTGGGATAAAAATAACATTACATTCCTGAGACACTGACTGGAGTCAGATAATTGCATCAGAGATTTGTTTTCTTCAAGAGTAGAAAGAAAATAACTTTAAATAATTTATTGTCCCATTGCCTCAAATCACAATCTTTAACATAAAAAGAGAAAAATCTACTTTCAAATTAATTTTGCATTGACAAGTGGGGGACTAGAACTTTGAGAATAAAAGTTATCTTTGGCAAAGATTTATCTCTCTGAAGACAAATGGATATTATATTTTATATGTGATGTTTTTATCATATACATATGTTTGCTCATAATTTTAGAGTTACAAAAGTGGAAGTTTTCCTGGAAGATTATTATTCAACCCAGTACAAGCAATCAACATTATCCTATCATGTTGAAAAAATTTATTTGATTAATACAAATACTGAATATCATTTGAGCTATAGAATTTAAATAATTTAAATTGCTTCAATTCTGATCAGTTTCAGCACATCTAAACTATAAGCAGACAAATAGTCATGCTCAAAGTAATTATAGTAAATTCTATTTTTCTTTATAATTAGTCATACATTAAAAATAAATATCATTAACACAAGGGATATTTCTAAATATGTTTGATTATAGAAATAAAGTAGAACTGACCATGAAACAAATAAGTGTAATTTCATTGCGTGGTATTTTGACAGTGGGAAATTTTCAGTTATAGCAATAAAGCAAGCTCCAGCCTGCTACTTGCTGTGAAAAGACCACTTGTCATTTCTGCTGTTTTCTTATCTGTCAAATACATTTAATCACACTCACCTTGTTCTACTCTATGTTGTTTGGCTTAACAAATTAATGGCTCTAAAGTGTGTTGAAAATATAAATCTCTATATCAATAATGAAACATTGTTATAGTCTAGGGATAAGTCCCAGCAAAGGGGGGTTAAATGGTTATGACTTATCTTCTAGGGTTATAAAAGTTTCAAAAGTCAGAGTTTTTAAAACCTGAATAAGTCTTGCTTTAATGCAACACATTTTTAGCAAAACCTAGATATACTTATATTGGATCATTTAAAACTGCATAAGCAATTATAATTTCAACTATTAAATGGTATCTATTGCTGCCTATAATGTTCTTTGTTATAATTAAAGCATTGTGGCATTTTCTATTTCTTTGTACCAACTATATTTTCATATGTATTTTGTTTTGCATGTGCTCACATTCTCAAACTAAGAAGCACTTAATTATATGAGGTATAATGCAGCTGTGAATTATGGCTTCCAGTCTTAGGTTTTCAATTTTAGTGGCATAATAAAATCATAAAACTTTCCCAAGGAAATGTTTCAATGTGCTGAGAAACATTCTTTTTTAAAGACAATCTTAGAATTACAAAAAGTGAAATAATTTCCTAGCCTGTCACGGAAAGGGCAGAAAAATGGAGATCTAGCTGAACACAGGTTCTGGGATGGTTCTATTAACCATCTAACACTAGTTCTGAACCTTAACCTAGACTATATTAAAAATGCCACCAATAACTTGAAAGGCAATTATGGCCAAAGTAAAAACTCAAAAATAATAAATATTATTAAAAAATCACAAAACAAGTGCACAAGTTTTTTTTCGTCTTTGCTATTGTTCCTAAGGTATTTATAATGTACCATGTGATTTTTTTGTTTCTTTGTATGTTCCTTCCCCATGGTATAACCTGTGTTTTCACTGTATTTGATGTCAGTGCCCTGCATCTTTTATATACACTCTCTAATTTGGAGAGGGGAAGGGAAAAAAACAAAATGCTTAAATAGGGATACAGGTTGACCCATTGTAACAATAAGATGTACAAGACACTATGTTGAAAAACTTTACAATTTAAGCAGGGGCACAGGGGTAGGGAGGAAGCGGTGGGGGTGGGGGAGGCCCCCAGGGGCAGTTAGTTGTGGAGGATGGAGGGGATGTATGGTAGGGGAAAAACAAAGAAGGAGGTAACAATGCTTGATAGGAAATGTACTCATTACCTTGCTCATGTAACTGTAACCCCTCTGTGCAGTATTTTTACAATAAAAAACGTATTAAAAATCACAAAACATGTTTAAAGAAGTAGATGGATTGGGAGTTTGGGAATGTGTCAAACTACTAGCAGGAGATAAAAATTCTAAAGATCGTAGTTACTAGGTAAGGTAGATTCTTGAATGACAGGCTGAAGTGTGAGTTTTATTTAGTGGGGAATTATAAACCACTTCTTAAGTCAAATAAACAATTTTGTTAGAGTTATTTTAAAAAGAAGAAAAGATGAAGTTACATGTGATATTTTTAGATATCCTCCCTGTGGTTAAAAAAATAATAATCTGAGAGTGAATTTGATACTAGACTTCCGACCAACATAATATAATGTTTAAATCAAGGCTCCATGAATACAAAAGGTCAGACACAAAAATATTCTCAAAGTTGAACAGAAAGTATTTTTCAACTGAATAACAACTTTTTCATGTTTTACTATGTATGTCAAGTCAGCTTTATGTGTGTATGTTTATTGATGCAGTAGGTGTCTAAGGACAATGTTTTAAGTATTTATTTAGATCATTTCTCAACTCTGAGTTAATGTTAATATTTATTGTCATGTAAAATGAAATATAATTGGTACAATACTGTGTTTGTGCCTATTCTTTAATATTCTTAAGCTAGTTATAGTGTCCAAAAATTTGGGCAGTTTGAAGTATCAGTTTTCTACTGAGTTTAAGTATTACTACCTTTTAATCCTTGCCTGTTTTGAAAAAAATAGTTTTATCAAGTAAAGTTGATCATAAATTTAGTAATTTGTGGATTTGTCATTTCAATTTCGTACTCTATTTTCTAAAATAGTTACTACCTGTGCAGTTTCTAAGTAATAAAAGAATATATTGTTGAAAATTTTATGAATTATCCATTTTTGATTATATAAAACAATGCAATGATTGTGCACTTATAGTCAATAATATTCATGAGTTATGCAACATTTAGAAATTTTGCTTGAACACTTTATTTAAATATTTCATTTGAATTTTAATAGAGTTGACTATGATAAATCTAATGGATTTTTTTCTTTTCATTGTAAATGAGAAGGCCTTCACTCTGGCTTAGAATTTCAGAAATCATGATATTTCTTTGAATTAATATAATGTTCCTTCTGAGAGTTTTTTTTGGGGGGGTCCGGTTGTGGGGCTTGAATTTTGGGCCTGGGTGCTGTTCCTGAGCTCTTCAGCTCAAGGTTAGCACTCTACCATTTGAACCACAGCGCCACTTCCGGCTTTTTTCTTTTTGATTATGTGGTGTTGAGGAATCGAATCCAGGGCCTCATGCATGCAAGGCAAGCGCTCTACCACTGAGCCACCTTCCCAGCCCCTCTGAAAGTTTTTAGATAATGAAAATAAGTTGTTCTGTAAGATAAATTTATTATTTTATACAAATAATTGCAGCATACTTTCTCTGCAGAGATTTTATTTAGTTATGATTTGTTATTTTTGTATATTTTTCACTGATTTGAATTTTATGGCTATTGTTTTTCCTTTAGATGTATAAATATACTAATTACACAATTATTCTCTGTAATTTTGCTTTTGTCATAATGTTCTAAAATCTAGTGTATTCATGCTTAGTGGAAAGTCATAATGTTCTAAAATCTAGTGAATTCATGCTTAGTGGAAAGTCACCAAATACATTTGACTTCTTTAACTTCATTCCATAGAAAATGTCATTGACTTTCATATTTATTCTTTAAACACTGTACAAAAAATTTTAAGGGAAAGTACTCGGAAAATATTGAGCTTTTTCCTTACTTAGTTTTTCTTGTGTTTTCTCCTCTTTTTTCTGTTAGAACTTTTTTAAAGTTAATGTCATTAAAATAATTAGGGCTGGGAAGGTGACTCAGTGGTAGAGTGCTTGCCATGTATACATGAGGCGTTGGGTTTGATTCCTCAGCACCACATAAGCAGAAAAAGTTGGAAGTAGCCCTCTAGCTCAAGTGGTAGAGCGCTAGCCTTGAGCTGAAAAGCTGAAGGACACGGCCCAGGCCTAGAGTTCAGGCTCCACTGCATAAATTTAGGTCCTACTGCAGAATGAAAAGCAAAATGTTCCTTTTAAAATTGTATTTAGAAAACTTAAATAGAAGAGAAGAGAATTTTAATTAAGTATGTGTCCTGTTCAAGATTGGAGTATCCTATAATTGCTTAGTTCTCAAGCACAGCAAGCCAACATTTGCTATACCTTGAAGATGAGCTACTTCAAGAAAAAAGAAACATGAATTTTTTTGGTTCATCTTTTCTACTAAGTTGCTAATCATTTCTTCATATGGCAAATTTAACCACAGAGACTTAACTCTAGGTTGCCTCATTGCCGAACTTACATGCAGAAGCTCCTGTACCCAATATATTGTTCAGTTATCATTTGTGTTAATTTCTCAATGCTGCTGTAATAGATTATTCATACTTAATGGCTCCCAACAAAAAATTCTAATGATTTTTATCTGCTAAAATCAACATGTCAACAGGGATCTATGCCTTCTAGAAGTTCTCGGGAAGAATCACTTTCCCACTCCTCCCTTCCCAACCATTACCACTCCTTATCCCTGACTCCTCCCCCTTCCTTCCTCTTTTCTCCTTTTTCTTTTCTTTCTTTTTCTTATCTTTTGTTTTTGTTCTGTTTTTCTTTTACTCTGTAAGCTTCCAGAGACTGATTTCATTGTCTCATATCCCCTTTGCTTATTTTCAAAGCCAGAAGAATATCATCTTGAAGTCTATATCCAATCATCTGACACTCTGCTCTCATTGTCAAGTCACATTTGTCTAACTTTTGTCTAAACTTGTGATTACACTGGGTCACATGGATAACAAAAGCTAATGCATTTCAAGGCCCTTAACATGCTTGTATTTAAGAAGTCTACATTGCCATGAAGCTAACGTATGCACTAGTCTAAAAGATTGAGGTCTCTTGAGAGAGATACTCTACTTACAATGGTCTACAGTATTTCCAGAGTATTCATGTTTTTATACAGTAATTCCTTACAATTATGTACATTCATCTCATTTTTTACTTAGTCATTCAAATAATAAAATTCTCTGGACTTTCAGTTAATGCAATGTCAGGATCTATAACAACATTAATTGTAACATCAGAAAGATATCTGACTATTGTCTCTAGGCAGGCAGATCATTTTACCACAGCATAATCTGTAACATGTTACATAAATTTTCTCTTAATCTACCTAAGAAAGATTTAAAACTCACAGTTTTTAAGCACATATTTCATTCTGTATAATATGAGGAAATATTCTTTTATAGACACATATATTTACCATCTCAGATTTTGTTTAATTCTCAAATATTATCAACCCTTTTTCTACATATTCCATCTATTTGTAACAGCTTTGTTTTTATACACTTAAATCTTCTCTCATCCTAAAAAATTGTGAAGCTGAGTGGTTCTCATAAATAAAAGGTTAGTAAATATTTTAAAGATTTGACCTCATTTATGTGTCCATTGTTTATTGTATGTATAATGTAATAAAATGAATTATAGGGAATAGGCGTATAAAAATTGGGGGGAGAAATGATACAGATATAAAATAAACAGACATAATGCAATAAAACAAGATAGACATCAACTTGTGGCAGGGTGGTCTGCCAATTTGGTGTTTATGGAAATGCTCTTTAGTGGGAGGCACTGTTAAACTCAAGTGAAAGGAGAGAGTCCTCACACTAACTAAATGGCATTGGCAAAAACTTCATACAATTAAGAATTAAGTGGAGGGTTAATGGAGAGAAGCAAACATGCCTGGATGCTATTGAAAAGGTCAAGAATGTTGCTACGAATTAGAGTTTCTTGTTCAGAGAAAATATCCGACAGATACATATCTTTGTGAGTAAATAATAGGGTTTAATCTTTAAGGTAGTAAAATTATCTAATACTTGCTTTGTGATTTTCTGCATTCAAAGTACAAATCAACGAGGGAGATTTGGAAAGGGTATTATGTTATGGAGCCAATATGCAATTTGGGTGAAAAAGTTCAAAACAAACTCAGAGGAAAAAAATTAAAAACCACAGTCTAAGAGATTTAAATGAGTGGTTGTAATGCTGTCAGTATCATGGACTCAGAGCTTAGATTATACCATGGAGACAAGAGACAAATACACTCAGGTAATATTATACTTGCATGCACACAAACTCAACAGTGATATTCACTAGTGTCACATGAAATGGTACATTGAAAGTCATGCATAGTACCTAAGTTATATGATGATAGTATAACGCTAGATATCTTTTAGTGAAGAATGGTCATTATATGCCCAAACAGTGTTCTTGGAGTTTCCATTAATTTAATCCTAGAATAATATTTTGATACTAATCCTTTTTTAGCCATGAGGAGACAGTAATAGCATTTAAGTGATTTAATCAGATAATTAATATGGGGATATCAGAATTTCACTTCTAGTTTCTTAACTCCAAATCACTCACTCTCTCTAGTGTATTAAATTAAAGACACAGTACTGGGCCTAAAATATATTTTTACTTAGATTTTTGTCAAAATCACATATTGTGTTTGAATCATTAAAATTTATCATCAAAGGCATAAATCTCATTTAGAATTCTATTTGATGTAAACATCATTTCACACACACACACACACACACACACACATCACATCCATTTTCTCCAGCTTGCCCTTCAAAATGTTGGAAAATAGTCATATTTGTAGCTCATCTAACAAAGTGTTTAGAGCCATCATCACCTTTGTCTGCTTGCTACACTACTCAACATCTGATTGGTGAATCAGTGTTATTCCTTTGTTTCAGTCAATACACCATCACTTTCCCTTAACCCTTAACTGGGTTCCAGAAGATGATTTGGAAAATGTTCTGCTAAATGCACTGGCTTTCTCTACATTAACACTAATCAACAAGAGTATTTCAGTGGAAACTTTTATAGGTCCCACGAATAATATGAGTACCTAACTTCTGATCAAATGTTTCCAGCTGCAAAGTGAACACCTGTGAGACTGAAACTCTGGAAATCTGAGAATCATACAGGCACTTAATCATGGTTTACACTTTCCATCTTTGGTGCTCAGCTGTGAAGGCACAGCCAGTGACCTACTGAAGGCTTTTCCAATAAAACCCAGGAGACATAAACCAGGGCACATCAAATATGCTTAACAAGAACCTTCTCTCCAGCTGTCAATGAGTCAGGCAACACTAAAGTCGCACAGTAGGAGCTCTCCTATCTCTGACTTTTGACTAGTTAAGATTGTTTGGTTAAACATTTTGAAAGGTGATAGGTGAGTGGGGTCTTTAGTTGAAGTTATGGGTCACATTCCAGGCTGGCAGTAGCACATAGGAGACAGAGAAAAATAAATTACTAGGTTTCCAAATATATAGAGAAATGAAGTATCTGATGGTATTATTGAAGGCTAAGCTCGATTTCATAAGTCAACACAAGCAAAAAATTATCTCAAGGAAAAACAAGCTTCTGAAATGTGTTATCAGTAAAAAAAATAGCTAAAGAAAATAGTGGAGGGTGGGTATAGAAGATAAAAGAGGATGTGGATGTGAGAGCAGGGGAAAACGTCTTCCTCTACCACCCTATCTTCATGCCCTGGAGGATGGTTATTGTCACTCATCCTTCTTACTCATGATGTGTATTAAAATATCCAAAATAAAACTTACAAGATAAACTCTCAAAGAAGACCAAACTTTATTTGATGCCTATTGCTAAAGAGAAACTTTTACAGGGGAGATCTGGTTATACTATAACATTTATTTTAATCTTGCAGACAGACATAACTTCTACATTTTACTTATATCAGTTAATTTGAATTTATACATTGAGATATTTGTTCATATTTGTGTACATGCAATGAGATAATAAACAATTAATACAGATTTATATTTTCTCATATGTTAGAAATGAACTGCATGAATAATATATTGAATCATGCTACATGAATAATCTAATTATGAATTAATAATAACCATTCAGAAAGTTAATTTCTTAATATAAGTCATAGATTATATTTTTTAGAATTATTTGTTGCTTTGAAATTAGAGATCCTCTCAATCTTTAGTTCTAGATTTTTTTTCTAAATTACAGTTGAAGATAATGAATTATGGGAAATTTAATAGATTAGCAACTGGTTAGAGAATAAATCTAAATTTAGCTTTTGTGATCTGACCTGATCTTTGTTTTTCCCACTATAATACCACATAGTTGTAATATATATATATATATATATATTTGCATTAAGTAAATCTTGCTGGGCAAAATTTTAGAAATGACTTTTGTCTTTCCAAGTACAGATGAAGAAGAATCAATAGCCCATATTTTTTCTACCATTTCAATAAAATACCCATGCACATAATTTAAAAGTAAAAATATATACATTTATCAAATACACATATGTTTTAAAATTTGTACATATTTTAATTTAGGTGAGCTAACTAATAGAGGCATTTGTTCATGTAATTAGCCCTTTGGTGAAGAAATATGTTTTGTATCATTCTTAGAACAAGAAATTAGGATCTCTTCTTGAGGAAATTCTATTATCAAACAATACAAATTACATATACATATTTATATAATCCTAGATAAGCCAGGACTATATATGTGTACATATATGTAAATATATACATACATATGCACATACATACATACATACATACATTCCTAGATTAGACATAGAAAAGGAAACAACTGTGGTTATTTTGGGGTTTATATTTGTATATACTTGGGGGTGAATCATGACTTGTGAAGTTATTCAAAAAATATAGTCTATATGCTTGGCTTTTTGAAGTCATCTTAGTACTCTGTACTCTGTACTCAGCTGGTACTTTGAAAACTGATTTCCTTAAGATGCAGGTTCCCTTCAGTATATTGACCTAGTGCAAACATGCAATGCATATATTCCATAATAAATTACGGGGGTAGTAAAACTTTCTAGTCGAGTTTGGCCCTTAAGTAATGATCTTTTATGTCTCCTTATAAAACTGAACTTATATTGTATTTATACGTCATTCTGGGCATAATAAACTGTTTGAATTTGGGCACTTTGTTTTAAGGTTTTAAGGACATTCTTTCTTGGTCATTGTTTTATGATGGTTCTGGAGCTACTTATTTTCAGAAGCACCTGAAAGTTCCTGCAGTATGCTAACTTCAAATCAAGATAACATTACACTTAAAGGTAGAGGGAAATATTGGTTACATATAATTATGAACGTCATGTGTTTTTCATCTATTTCAATTTATTTTATATAGAGAGAATATGAACAATTTGACATTTAGTGTACTGAGGTAACTTTGTTTTAGTTTTGTGTGAAGTTATATTATACACAATATGTATATAGATCCTTTATTAAATTGCTTTAGGAATTTAAAATAAACAAAGTGTATATTATTTGATGCTACATTGATTAATGAATGGTTTGGATTCAGAGATGCTCAGTATAATAATCCTTGCCTTTTTCAGAAAAGCTGTTGTATTTTGAATGCTATTCTTGTACCACTGCATTTTATCATGGTCTTTGAAAGGACTTCTGGTTTGCAGAATTTTGAATTTATTTTGGCCAAATGTATAAAGACAAAACCAGTGAAAATTTAGCTCCTCTCCCTTCTTCTTTATGTATGGATTTTTTAAAGAAAGCTGGAGAATAAGAGAATAAATAAATAAATACTTTAAAAAAAAAGGAGAATGGAGCCATCTGCGTGCCAGTGGCTCATGCCTGTAATTCTTTCTACTCAGGAGGCTTCCACCTGTGGATCACAGTTCAAAGCCAGCCAGGCAGTCAAGTTTATGAGACTTTTATCTCCAATAAATAACCAGAAAACAGGAAGTGGTGTTGTGGCTTAAGTGGTAGAGCATTCACCTTGAGCTGAAGAGCTGAGGACAGTACCCAAGCCCAGAGTTCAAGCCCCAGGATGGATAAAAAAAAACAAAAAAAGAAAAAGAGGAGAGTGGGAGGATGCAGAGCTCACTCATTAGAGAGCTTGCCTAGGAAGTGCAAAACCTTGAGTTAAAACCCCAGAACTTCAAAAGAAAAGAGGAAGTAGAGAGGGTGATAGCTAAAGTAACCTGTAGATACCAAGTCTTAATAGCTTTTTTTTTTAAATTGATACACCTTTTTACCTTATAGTGAGTTAGTAAATTATAAACTAATTTGGAAATTTTGGAGAAAAGCTATTAGCCAAATGATACCAATGGAGACATGACAGAACTGGCCTCTTCTTCACACATTTGTTCTCAGACCAGAGTGAGAGAGATAGAGTTTAAAATTTATGTCTTTCCCTTTAGATTTAGCTTCTTACACATAGGTTTCTACTGGAAAAATGGAGACTGAACCAAAGAAAATATTGTATTGCATAGTAACTGATCTTTCATTGAAAATGTGAGTTATGGAAGAGCAATTCTGTCCTCATAGAACCACAGATTTCTTTCTTTCATGAATTCCATGTAATCAACTCGATGTTGTCTTTTTGATGATAAAATGGAAATGTGAATCAAAAGGCTAAGAAATTTGTGTTACATCGTAGAAATAGAAAAAGAAATCAAATCAATATTTACTTCACATCAACTTACTTGTATTAATTTAGGCTTAAAATATTTGCTGAATTTGTTACAGAGCAGCATTTTGCCATTTGCAAAACCAAGGTAGATGTACATTAAAGTGATTGAAGTTGATGGCCTGGTCAAGAAGATAATGGTAGTTAAGTATGTTCTATACATATGAATTTGCTTGGGGAAACCCTTGTGTCTTTAATCCTTCATGATTGATTCTCAATGGATTATTCTTTATAAATAATAAAAGTACGTACTAGATTTGTAAAGCTACCATAACTAATTAACACAAATTTAGGAACAAAAATTTATTTTCCTTAGTTCAGAAGAAATCAAAGTGTTGGCAGGGCTTTATTCCTTCTAGAGGCTCTGGAGAGGAATCCTTCCTTCTTTCTTCTAGCACCTGCTTGTTGCCAACAAGCTTCGGTGGTCCTTGGCTTTGGGCAGCACCATTCCAGGTTTGCCTATGACTTCACATGACCATCTGACCTTACTGTGGCTGGTCAGCTTTTGGTCAAATTTCCTTTTATAAAGTCAGCAATAATTGAGTTAGTGATCAGTATAACCTTGACTAAATTATTTTCAAATAAAGTCACTGTGAGTAAAGCAAATTTTCTATGAAAATAGTTGGTTTCCTTTTTGTTGATCTTGTGAGAATTGTTTTTCTGAAAAGTTTCTCCTTTGGCCAGGTGGCTTGGCTCCTTTTGATTACATTTTAGTTTCATCCATTTCCTGCTACATTTTAATTATACATCCTATTATAAACTACTTGAATTTTAAATTAATCCTATTCATTAAGCCACATAATTTTGCAGATTGTGAACTGGAGCTCAGTCAATGTGAGCAAAGGGACAGAGCCTACTGGACCAGGGATAAAAAGGGAGCAACATCAGACGAGATCGGTCCTATTCAGGGTGGTATAACCAGACACAAGAATTATTTTTCTTTGTATCTGTTGTTTTTAATGTACTGTGTGATTTTTTTTTGTTTCTTTTGTATGTTCTTCCCCCATGATATAACCCCTGTTTTCATTGTATTTAATTCCAGTGCCATGCATCTTGTATATACATTTTTCTAATATGGAGAGAGAAAGGAAATAACAAATGGAACTTTATAACTTCGGTGGCGGTGGCTGTGGGAGTGGGGGGGGGAAGGGCGAGCTGTTGGGGAGGTGGAGAGGGAAGGGATAGTAGGGAAAAACAAAGAAGGGGGTAACAATGCTCAATAGGAAATGTATTCATTACCTTACTCATGTAACCGTAAACCCTCTAAGCAGTATCTTTACAATAAATGTAAATAAAATAAATTTTACAAAATGAAGAAATAAAAAGGGGGAGCAGCTAGCTTGCTCTGTATTATAGTTTGCCAGATTTATGACTGATTGCATACTGTTTTGCAGATGTAAACTAGATGCAAAATTTCCCTTGCCTACTTCTTTTTGAGTTGGTGTCCTCATTCCTACACAGCATCCCAACATCCCAAGCTATTTCTAACAGTCACAGTCACAGGCACTAGTGGTTAGGATTTCAATATTTCTTGATGTAGATGGGTGATTATTTAACACACAAAGTTACTGTATGATACAGTATTTGAATATGTTTTTATAAGAAGCCAACAATGTAGACAATATGAAAACTCTTGACTATATGTACTGTGATTGCTTTTTTTGTTGTTTGTTTTTTTCTTATTCTCAAAATTCAGTCAACATAGAGTTAGGAAAGAAACCAGAACAGAAAATAGTTATTATTTTCATATGTCATACTTCATTTTTATTATTTGTGTTTATTATCTTTAAGTAATTGTATTAAGGGTTTTCAACTCAAAATATCTTGTACTTTTGAAAAATATAAAATAATCACAAAAATTCTCATCCAACATCAAACTTAATGCAACTTAATAATTATAATTTATGCATTAATTTCAAAAAGTAGATTTTCAAAAGATTTAAGTAGTGTCACAAAAACATCATTATCACTTTCTTTAGAAAACAATACTTTTGTTCATAGCATTATACCAGAGATAGTGTCACTCTCAATTCTAGTTTGTAGCCAACCTGGTATTAAAATAATTCTAATCAGTGAGAAAACAACAAAGATAATTAAAATAAAAGATTAAAGTGTAGCCCAGTGGTAGAGAAGTTGCAGAACCTGTGCAGTGCCCAGCATTGGATTCCTACTTATACTATAAACAAGAAAGAAAGAAGGAAAGAGAGAAAGGAAGAAAGAAAGAGAGAAAAGGAAAGAAAGAAAGGAAGGAAGGAAGGAAGGAAGGAAGGAAGGAAGGAAGGAAGGAAGAAACAAAGAAACAAAGAAAGGAAGAAAGAAAGAAATGAAGAAAGGAAGGAAGAAAGGATACATGAAGTAAATATAAAAAAAATCTATTTCCAATAGAATTTTCCCATTAAGGAATTATACTTTGAATCTACAGTCTTAAATAGAATGGATGTGGGTCATGTATAGTATGCACTTGAAAATCATACAGTATGTATGAATTTGATTTTATATTTTGCATATCATTTAACTTCAAATGCTCAGAAATGGCTGTGGCAACTATACTGGACATCACACTTTATTCAGCTTTTTATAAAGCTGGTTAGATGTGACTTTGCCTGAGAATATGGTACTATAAATTATATCCTAAATTGGACTCAGTGCCACAAAACTTACAAATGAAAACACATAATTTCTTTTCTTACAAAATTTCTTTTGTAAGCTAACTGCAAAAGCTTTAAATTGGATGGGATGGCAGGAAATGATTAATTATTTGGTTAGATCAAAATCATTAAAGAATAAAAATTGTTCTTGCACAATTGCTATGTACTTTCTAGCTCATTTAACTTACTGGTCATTATGCAATGAAATGAGAAAGCATCCTCATGTTCAATTTCCATTGATTTGACTAAAGGTCATTGGAGAATACTGAAAAGCCAAGAGAAACTGATTGTTTCCTAACAGAAAAATGATTGCACTTAAATTTTATTCAGGCATAATGGATAAATTGTCATAATTTTAAGCAAATTCAGCACAGTGATATCTATAAGAAAATGAATGTTTAAGCAAGTCAATTTTGAACACAAGAATTGCTTTATTATTATTTTGTTTGGTACACACTCAGTATAAAAAACAGGATCCCTTTGTTTCCTTTCCTTTAGAACAAGTTTATACCAAAAGTAGAGTATATTACATACATTAAAACATATTTGCCACAGTTAAGATTTTACAATGTGAGGTTAAAGGAAATATAGTGTGAAAATTAAAGATGTAGTGGCACCAAATTTTGGATTATTCATAAACAACCTTAATAATAAGAAAATTTTCTACTTGTGTTTTAGAATTCTAAATGCATGTTGCAACATAATACATTTTATACAACATCTAAAAGTTTTGAATTTGATACAGAATCTTAGCAATAGTTATTTATCATGTATTCATCTTTTAGTCCTACTTTTAAAATCATATTTTTAGTAATTTATTAAATTGTGTGATGAGAATATAGAGAAAATATGGCTAGATAAGATTTTAAAATATGAATCCAAATATTTACTCCTTGCAAAAATATAGAAATGAACTTTGAGATTTAAATGAAATGTTGGGAAATTTGAAGATAATTTGTGAGAAATGATGTTAGAGTAGCCCCCTTATGGACAAAGCAAAAAACATTTTCAGGGAATTCACTGAGAAGATTTAACTGAGAAATTGCCATTTTTACCATCTATTATTATTCACCCATATGTAAATCTTAGATTTGCATACAGTTATGTTTCCCAATAAGACCCTGAAGCCTTACCCTCCAAGAGTTTGTTACTTACTGCTGTATTCTCTCTATCTCTAAACCCAACTATATTTGCTCAATGAAACCTCAGGTAAGGCTTTTGAATATATTAATCTAGTCAATTGGACTTTGTTTAAGCTTTGTGAATTGAGGATGGAGACAAATATAGTAGAAGGAAGCAGCTTTTCTTCTGAGCTCTAGGGTGCTTCATTGTTATGTTCATACACTTGTCTTCCCAGAATCCAGTTTCTCTAGTACAAATGGCTTCTCCAGTGTCCAACTTATCAAGAGAGAGCATGGGAATTAGCAATTCCCAGCAATACCTCTTTTATACTGGAGAGGTTCCAATGAGACAATTCACTACAAATGTCTTTTCTGGTATACCAGAAAGTAGCTTCTGGAAAGTTTTTCATCATTTATATCATCACAACTCTCTGACATACAATGATTAAGACTGCTGTGACATGTCAGCCAGGTTGGAGGAAATGTTTTTTTTCTTGTGTTCTCTATCACAAACATGAAGCTAATAATAGTATGCATAAAGCTGATATTCCTAATTAATTTAATTTTTCCCATTACTCATGTTTCTTTTCATTTTTGGAAGTATTAGAGGTTAAACTCAAACTGTTCAGCTTGCTAGGCAGAAGGGACTTTTCAATTTAAGCTATGCACAGCTTTTTTTAATTTTAGGTTTTCTTTCTTTCTTTCTTTTTCTTTCTTCCTTTTTTCCTTTCTTTTTTTTGGTGCAGGACTGAGATATGTAATCAGGACTTGGGCGTTATCCTTGAGCTTTTTTGCTTCAGTCTAGTGACCTACAACTTAAGCCACAGCTCCATTTCCATCTTTTTAGGTGATTAATTGAAGTAAGTGTATCATGAGTTTTGCTGTTCAAGCTGTCTTTAAATTGCAATCCTCAGATCTGAGCTTCCTGAATAACTAGGATTGCAGGCGTGAGGCACAGGTGTCCAGTGTTTTTTTGTTTTTGTTTTGGCTTTTTTGTTTTGTTTTCATTTTTTAAGAAGAAGGTTTTGCACTTTTTATCTGAAGCTAACCATAGACTGCCATTATTTTTATACAGACCTCCTATGTAGCTGCAATTGTAGGTATGTGCCTTTACACCAGGCTTTTTGGTTGTGATGGTATCTAACAATTTTATCTGAATTAACCTCAGATCATGATCCTTGCTACCTCTACCACTTGACTACTGGGGTTATAGGCCATGTTTCCATTTTCAATTAATGATTTTGTATATTAAATTATTTTCCTGTTCAAATTACAGTGTGATTTCTCTTGGTTGGACGCTGACTTTCAAAGCAGGTTATGAAAAATAAAAGACAATATTGATTTTTTTAAAAAGATATGTTTCTATTGCTTTCTTCTTCCATAATCTGCAAGCAATGTGTTATTATATTATCTGCATCTATTGATGAAGAGTGACCCAGAATGCTGTGCTCAAGTGCTGACATCTGGAAACGGAGTAGAGACTTATTTGGGCAGGTGGCAGGAGGCTGGGGGAAGAAAAGTCTTAAGTCTTTGTATGTGTAATAAAATTCAGCTCAAAAGAAATCTTTCTAGGTGTAGCTAGCCTAATTTCAGGTATCCTTATAAAAGTGACAACTACATAGAAAAAAGAGTACACAGGAAGAATGCTATATGAAGACAGTGGCAAAGATTTCTGTCTTTGCAACCCCAATGGAAGAATAAGATAGATCTAATGAAACCTTGAAGAGACAGAGAAGTTTCCTTCCTAGAGGATTCAAAGGTAAAATAGCCTTTGCCAATACTTTGATTCAAGTCTTTCTTTCAACACAACTGCAAAGTATGTATGTTTCATTTTTTTTCTCTTTAACTTTGAATGTATCACAGTCCCTGTTTTTTTTTAGTATATATATTTTTATTTTAAAGATACTGTACAAAGGGGTTACAATTACATGGGTAAGGTAATGAGTACATTTCCTATTGAGCATTGTTACCTCCTCCTTTGTTTGGTGATCCTTTGTAACAGCTTTAGAAACTGGTATAAAATACAATTAGCACCCAAATAAAAATTGGTACAGAGTTAATATGTCATCCAGATTCTGCACAGAGATCGATGTATGAAAAATACTGTTTCTTCTACTGAATGAGTATGATTATCATTTTTATTTATCATAGAATTATTCTGTTTTATAATAGCTAATACTTACAATTGAAAAAGGACTATGGTTTGATAGAGTTCATATTAAGCATTGAAAACAAAGCATATAATGAATAATTATGATGATGGTGCCATTGATTATGCTTCTTCATGCTCTTACATCCTGAACTATTTACACATTGTATATTCCATATCTAAAATTCCTTATGAATATTTTCTGTTTGGAAACTACTGGAAAGTAGGATGCTTTTGGTGGGCAAGCTGGGAATCAAATCTGGATCAAATGTATATCAGTATGCTCTTCTTGATTGCGCTATACCTACATCCTTAACAAAAATTTTTAAAAAGATTAATATTTCAATTATATTAGTATCAGTAAAGTGAAAATAGTCATAATAATATCCACAAAAAGTTAATCTCCTGAACACTATTTATCATGTATTGTCAAATTCATAAAACCTAATATTCTTATTTATTTGAATTATGTATTCATTCTCTGAGAAAGACAAAGGAAAATATTGATTTTTATGTACAAAATCTCTTTCTAGTAATTCCATCCTAATAGCCTTTTGAGACCTTATTTTAATGTCATGTTCCTCTGTACACACAATGTCCTTAGAGCATACTTATGTCAGTAAACAAGACATTTTCTTATTAGTCTTAATTAAGTCCATACTTTTGTAATAAAAGATTTAATAGAAGTTAAAATCTTCCTAAGAATTTTATTTAGAGAATGGAGCTTGCAATTTACCCAAATACTAAAATAGTAACCATGCTTTTTTCTACTTTTCACCATTTTTCTATGTGAATATATGCAGATGATAATAAGTAAAATGTACCAAATACTAATTCATACACATAAATTAAGGTTTTCATTTCTTAATTCATATGAGTTTAAAATTACCACAAATCCTCCAAGATTTATGATTTTTATTATGAGACAGCAGGCCAATTTCAATCTTCAGATAGAGCTTACTGGGTTTGGTTTTGTGAATAGAGGAAAAACAAGTATAAGTGAGAATTCTGAGGAAAGAAACAATCGTATGTCAAGCCTAAGATTTTTCTTCAATTAATTTATAGCTAACAATGATTTGTTCCTAGCTCTCAAAAATAAATGAAGAAGCTTAAAAACCCTACTGGATTTGTATGTTTATTTAAAAGAATAGTTTGATGAGTTAAATGCAAGTGAATCAAAAGAATACAGATTACCTCTCCATAAAATATTTATTACTCTAAATATAAGAGGAATAGAAGAGGAAATGAAATAGTTGGAAAACTGTGCTTTGGACCTGCTACTCAGCAACTATTTGAAAATTTTATTGAATGTGATTTAACACACACACACACACAAACACACAAGCACACTATAGAATTTAATAGAAATTTTAAGAGAAAATTCTCAGTTTTGCCAGACTTTAAGAGGGACAAGCCTGTAATCCTTGCTATTCAGGAGGCTTAAAGCTGGAAAGTCAAGGTCTTAAATAAATACAGTGTGTGGGGGGGCCGGGGGAGGGGGAAGGGGAATTTTGTGAGATTCCTTCTTCAATGCCAAAGTACCAGCCTGGAAGCATGGCTTGAGGGGTAGAATCCCAGCTGAGAAAAGGAACACTTAGTTTTAGCTCCAGTATTGACATATGAGAGAGAGAGAGAGAGAGAGAGAGAGAGAGAGAGAGAGAGAGAGAGGAAGGAGAGAGAAAAAGGGATGACAGAGAAAGGGAGAGAAACAGAAATGAGAGGCAAAAAATACAGGAAGAAAGGAAGGAGGAAGGCAGGGATGAAGGAAGAGAAAGAAAGAAGGAAGGAAAAAAGAAGATAAGAAAAATAAATTCTTAGTTTCTGCAGAGACAATTAATTAAAATGATGGCTAATATGTAATAGTGAATGAGTACTAGTAGGAAACACTGGAATACTTGAAAATACTGAGAATTACTTTGAAACATTATGTATTGAAAAATCCGGTTATAATCTCTGGATTATTAGAAACATTCATTTTATTACTCATTGAATTTTAACTAAAATAACATTTCTGGGAAAATATTTTAATTACAGAAATCATATCAAGAATATTGAGAGTGTTTCTATTTCTTAAAGAAGTTAATAATTAAATTTTGGAAGAAATATTTCGGGGTGTGTGCTTACAGGAAGGACTAGGAGAAACTCTAGGGCTCCTCGGCACAGGTAGAAATTTTCTTAATAAAGACCCAGAAACACAACAAATCAAATGGACAAATTGCATGAAGTTGCAGAACTCCTGCATGGCAAAGGACATAGCTAGTAATTTCAATAGGAAGCCCACGGACTGGGAGAAGATCTTCCCTAGCCATACAACAGACAAGGGCCTCATATCTAAAATATTATACTTAGAACAAAAAAAAAATAAGTCACCCAAAAATCCTCAAAGAAACAACCATTAATACCTGGACTAAAGACTTAAGGAGAGACTTCTCTGAAGAGGAAATAAGAATGGCTAATAGACACATGAAGAAATGTTCAACTTCTCTGGCCATAAAAGAAATGCAAATCAAAACAACATTGAGATTCCACCTCACCCTAGTTAGAATGGCTATAATCAAGAAATGTAATAACAACAGATGCTGGAGGGGATGTGGTCAAAAGGGAATCCTACTGCACTATTGGTGAGAGTGTAACCTTGTTCAATCACTCTGGAAAGCGGTATGGAAGTTCTTCAAAAGACTGCATGTAGAGCTCCCCTGTAACCTAGTAATTCCACTTCTGGGCATTTACCCAAGTGATAACAAACAAGGCCATGTTTAAACTACCAGTACAACTATGTTTATCACAGCATTATTCATCATAGCTAAGATTTGGAGCCAGGGCTGGGAAGGTGGCTCAGTGGTAGAGCGCTTGCTTTGCATGCCTGAGGCCCTGGGTTCAGTTCCTCAGCACCACATAAGCAAAAAGAAAAAAGCCGGAAGTGGCGCTGTGGCTCAAGAGGTAGACCGTTAGCCTTGAGCTGAAGAGCTGAGGGACAGCGCCCAGGCTCAGAGTTCAGGCCCCACGACTGGACCCCACCCCCCAAAAAAAAAGATTTGGAGCCAGCCCAGATGCCCCTCAGTGGACAAATGGATCAAGAAAATAATATATATATACATATAATATATAATTATGTATCAGAATATATTATATATAAATATATACTGGAATTCTATGATTCCATCAGAAAGAATGGCACAGCTTTATTTGTTAGGAAATAGAAAGACTTGGAAAAATCATATTAAGTGAAGTAAGCCAGGCCCAAAGAAACATAGAGGCTATGGTTTCCCTTATTTGCAATAATTAGTATACTTCTAGGATAATTTTATCAGATGAGCTCAAAAGCTATGTACATATGACCATATAAGATGATGCTAAGTGAAATGAACCCCAAGATATGAACACAAGAGGTCTTTTTTATTGTTGTTTTTAATGTCCTATGTGATTTTTTTTGTTTTCTTTGTATGTTCTTCCCCCTATGGTATATCCCCTGTTGTCACTGTACTTGATTTTGGCACCCTGTATCTTATACATACATTTGTCTAATTTGGGGTGGGGAAGGAAAATGCTGAAACAAGGACACAGGATGAACCATTGCAACAAGGATACCCACAAGATGCTACATTGTAAATGAACTATACAATTGGAGGGGGGAGGAATGAGGGAGGAGGAATGTGGAGGGAAGGGATGGTGGGAAAACAACAAGGGAGGGAGGTAACAATGCTTGACTAGTTACTCATGTAACTGTAACCCCTCTGTACAGAATCTTTACAATAAAATAAAACTTTTAAATAATGGAAGAAATTCTGAGCGCCGGTGGACCACGCCTGTAATCCTAGCTACTCAGGAAGCTGAGATCTGAGGCTCACAGTTCAAAGCCAGCAAGAGCAGGAAATACCTTGAGACTCTTTTCTCCAATAAACCACTTGAAAACTGTTAGTGGCCCTGTGGCTCAAGCGGTAGAGCACTCTCCTTGACCTGAAGCGCACAGAGATAACGCCCAAGCCCAGAGTTCAAGCCCCATGAAAGTAAAATGGAAGAAATACAATAAATGACTATTAGTTGCTTTGCACAATTGTACAGATTCAACAATTTGCATTTTATTAGCCTGTGGTATCTTTGTATTTTAGAAAGTATCAATGTTCATTTAATCAAATCTACCCACATTTGGATGTTAGAAAAACCTGGTATTACATAGATTGACAGAAATTTAGAACCTTAATATGGAAACCAATACAAGTATTTGTGATTTATTTTCACATGTCCTGCTTTGGGGTACATATTTTATTAAATGTTAACTTGAAATGTTAGCAATTCTTTGCAAATTGAGCCATTCCCCTAACCCCACTCATCTATTAGAAAGAATCTTATTATATATGAATGCACATAGTAGAAATATTTAGGTTTGTTTGATATATTACTATAAAAGTTAAGATTATAAATAATAAATAAAGCTTTATAATAATAATAATAACAAAATTTCCATTAGAGGAGCTTTCAAATTTAAAGTCATCTGGCCTGATGTAGACTTAATTTGTGTCTGCCAAATATTAATATGAATGCATTAGTATTTTATGGAAAATTTATAAAGATGTGTGTAAAGGTTCTTTCTTTCCATGCTCCATTCTCTGTTTTTTAATTATATAAATAAATAAATATATTCTTTAAGTAGTTTCACAGAAAATGTACAATTCAGCATGTCACTTTAGAGTAGATAAATCTTGATCAATATCACCCTTTTCTTCCCTCACAATCCCACTCATTTCCCTCAAACATAAAGTCTTATTAAACCAAATGTCACTTATTATCTAAAATATTTGCTTGTCCACAACCTGAATTATGTGATTTGAATATGGCATCTTTTCTACCCTAGACAATGAACATTAATAAAAATACCAATATCTAGGTTGACTCTAATCCTGCCAAGTCTTTCTCTGATATACTTGATATTTTGTTATATTCAAAAAAGTATTATTCAATAGATTTCCTCTTAAAATAGACTCATCAACTTTCATAAATCAAATATAAATTGCATTTGATCATTATTCTTAGATATATTTGTCTAAATTTGTTTGGGATTGGATGACTTTATCTTTGTTGTACATGCCAAAGAAAGAACCACAGTCTCAGTTGCATAATTCTCATTATGATCCCTCATTAGACCTTTTACATTTGAAAAGTATCAGCCACAAATTAAACCAGCCAACCTTAAATCTTATCATCTGCAGATAATTTGTTTTACTTTAATACATACCTAAAACTATGTTATACACTACATAGCAGAGTTTGTGTTTACAAAAGTAAATGGCAGTCTAATTGAAATTTTGTGTTCTTAGAACAGTATCAGAATCTTGTCCAGAAGGAATGTAGTAGTGCTTTACATGGACAAGAGAAACATCAATATATTCTTGTATTTCAGAGTAAATACAGTAAATAATACTGGATAATCCTAGTTTGTCAAAACAGGGCTCTCACAAGAAAAGCTAAAAAGATAATAATATGAGAGAATGCACATGTTGAATAGTTGGACTGATCCATTCCTCAATTTGTATGCATGAAAACAACATGTTGCAGACATAAAAGTAGAGTTTTTAATTATCAACCCAAAATATCCCACAGTTAAAATTGCTTACAAGCTATTTTAATGGAGTTGGTTGGTTTTTCTCTAGAAGCCAGTGACTCAAAATCCTGTCCACAAATCTACTCTGTTTACAGAGATGATTGTTTCAGATACACTTGTGAAGAGAGGCATTTTCCCAAATTCTGAAGTTCCAAATGCTATTGGCAGTATTGTTGACATTTAGATTCATCTACCTATCACAAGAATTACAAAGTTTAATCTAGGATTTTTCATTGGGAAACAGAGACACTATTCATCATGTGACAAGTTCTGTACTGCACTATTTTTAGTGAACTATAGGAAGAGGATTACATAGTAAATTAATGACTTTGTATCATTTACCTAAATAATCAGATCAATTATAATGATAGCTGAAATAATAATCTTCCATGTGGGCATAAGTGGTGCACACCTGTAATCTTAACTACTTAGGGAAGCAATCCCAGGCAGTGCCAGCCAGTGCCCATGACACTCTTATCTCCAATTAACTAGTAACAAGACCTTGAGCTATGGCTCAAGTCAGAGAGCACAGTGCTCAAGCCCTGAGTACAAGGCCTGGGCCATTGAAATAATATAACATTAATAGTCTTCCATTCATAAAAAGGAGATGAGTTATTGTGATTTACCAAGAAAAGAATTACTGGGCATAGGGACTAATTATTATGCTTTACATGAGATTAGTTAACATATTTTACAATTACCTATGAGTTTCATTGTCTTTGTACTATTTTACTTTGTTATATGTTGTAGAAAACTCATAAGAATGAAATTAGTTATTTTCAATTAAAATATAAGCTGTGTGTGGTATAGATTCAGTGATTACTGTATTGTGGTACTGAGTAGCCTGGTATATATTAAGGAAATGTGTTTCACCAACCCTGATAATCAGCATATGTATAGTTCTTTGAATATTTTTTTCATCTAGTGGTAGAATGTTACTGGATTTTCACAAGTAATACTGAATTATATCTTGATATATTTTTTCCTAAGAGTTTGAGAACTGCCTTTTAAAAATAGCATTATCAAAATAAATAAATAAAATAGGTCCAATGTGGTGGTAGATACTTGTAAACCCAGCACTGAGAATGCTAAGGCAGAATGGATTTCAAATTTGAGGCCTGGTTTAGCTACATATCAAGGAATTTCATTCAACCTGGACCACAGAGCAAATGTCTTTCTCCCTTGTATTTTATAAATGAATATCCTGTCTCTTTAAGACATTATATGAATAGATAGAGGGATCAGTTTCTCTAAGCAACAATTTGATAATTTTAAATGAATGGGATTATATTAGCATTAAGTCACTTTAAAATATTTTATTTAATTAATATATTTAAACTCATATTCTAAACTAAGCATCATAGCTAACTAAAACTATACTAAAAGTACACTTTTCAAAAGTGTGCAATGCCTTAAAAACATAAGCCAAAATTATTACTGCAAAAAAAAGTTCATGTTCATGTGGAAGTTTGGAAGGTTTTGATGTCGCTTCTGTGGTAATCGTTTCTATTACTTTTCCTAGAAGATTAACTATTGGAATATTCAGCATTGGGTTCCTGAGAATAAAAACAATTGTCTTTTTATTTTTTGGTGGTTCCTAAATCTATGTATAAGAATTTACATCACAACATTATTTAAAAGTTAGGAACAACCACAATATAGGATTAGTTAAGTGTATCCACATGGTAGACTCTTTCAGCCATTAGTATATGTTCAAAGAATAGTTAGTGAAGGGTTACAATCTCTATGTCGAGCATGATTCCAATTATGTAAATACATATATGAATACATAAGCCCACTCAGTGACCACAAAGTTCTTGCTTTAGCTTCTCTCACTGCTAATATTCACCTCACCTAGCTCTTATGATCATTTCCCTGTGCCATCGGAACACAGTTGAGAAATCCTGAATGTGTATCAAAATATGCTAACATAGACTTTATTATGGTCAATTTTAACAAGAACTCAACACGAAGATTTCTAAATCTTTCTTTTAATATCTGAGAAGATCCATCAATCTCTCTCATTCTCATCTGAAAGTCTAAAATCAGAGTACCTATTATTCCTCCTACCTTACTTTCTTTCTAAGTTTCTTTGAAATCACTCACCCCTCCTATTTCTCTTTAGTTGTGCTTTTCTTGTCAGAAGTAATAACTTCTCTCTCTTTACACAGATAGTCTAACAATTTTATTTAAATTTCTGCACAATTTATTCTTTATTCTCCTTTGTTTTGGCTCCAAGATCACATCCACTATTCATTTCTCTTTCTGCAATCTAAATTCAATGACATTAAAGGCTGATCACTCCAACTTTTCTAGTTTCTATCATCCTCCCAGGTTTTCTCTTCTAAGTTTCTTACTTACAGCACAACACATTAGGGCTCACCTCCACTTGTATGGTACCTTGTAATTAGTGTATTCAAAATTTTAGCTATTGTACAACTATTCTAACTAATCACCCATTAAAAGTTATAACTGGAAAACTATATTTTACAATATCCCTCCTTATTATACCTTTTAATCAATGAAATCATCATGCTTCAAAAAATAGAGAATATTATCATTATGTTATCATTAATTTCCTGTGAGGATATTCCAAAGCAATGAAATTTTCTAAGTTTTACAATATTTCATCAAGTCACTGCCATATTAAGAAAGAAGCCATAATGCCTCCATTGTAGTTTGGATCCAAAAGACAATTGTGTTGATAGCTTCATCTTTGATGCAGCAGTGATCAAAGGCAGACTCTTGGAGGTGACTGGATCATGAGGAATCTAACTTCATCCATCTATGGATGAATTCATTGATTAATTAATCAATCCATAGCTTAACAGATTATGGAGAATCAGTGGAAACTTTAGATTATAGAAAAGAGAACATTTCCTTGAGGGGTATATTTTGTCTCCAATATCTTCTGCTTCCTGGCCACCATGAAGTGAAAAGTTTTTCCCTACTACATGTTCCCTGCTGGGATGGTCTGCTTCCCCACAGCCACAGAAACAGCAGAAGCTCACAATGCTAGACTGAAACATTTGAAATTGTTTGCTCTTGAAGGTGCGTCATCTGTGGTACCATGTCTCAGTAATGGAAAGTTGACTACATATTCTCTTAGACATAGATACTTGACAAATTGGTTAAAATCTATCAAGTACTGTAGTTAATTAACCCAATGATGACATGACCCTTTGGGACACTATTAATGCAATTAAGGTTACCAATTATCTGAACTTCTTTAGGGAACCTAGTACTTTAAAGCAGAAAAGTGAAATAAATTACCCACCAAACTGTAACTGAAACTTGTAATATTTTATATTTCTAGAGTCTTTTAAGGAACATCATTTTTAAATATTAGGTTTTAATAACTGTTTCTCTTGTAAATTATTTTTGTAAACTTTTAACTTTCTGAATGATAAGAAATTTTGATGAACATTGTTATGAGTTTTTGGTTTAATTTATGCAACTTGATGTAAAATAACTTAATACGCATTATTAAAGTGTACAAAGTACACATTCAAATAAAACTTAGTAGCTGAAGCCAGGCTCTGGTGGCTCACACCTGTAATCCTAGTTTCTAAGGAGGCTGAGATCTAAGGATCGTGGTTGAAATGGAGGACAGGCAAGAAAATCCATGAGACTCTTATGTCCAATAAGCCACCAAAAAACTAGAAGTGGCATTGTGGCTCAAGTAGGAGAGCACTCACCTTGAGTTGAAGAGCTCAGGGACAATGTCCAGGCCCAGAGTTCAAGCCCCATGACTGACAAATATATAAATAAATAGATAAATAAAAAGTCAGGAGTTAAGACATCAAAGAGAGAAGAAAGTAATATGGTAAAAAAAAAAAAGTACATTTAGTTCCAGTTTGAAGAACAACATGTTTGCATTTGTTTAAAATATATTAGGTTGTTGACTATACATTTTGGAGTAGATACATTTTAATTCTTGTTTTCTTCTTATTCGTTTAATTCTAGGGCTCTAAATTCTACTGGACTTAAACATATCTCAAAGATCTGCAAAAGAGCTGTATCTCTCTAGTAGATTCTTAGCAGTGTAAAAAACAACCTTGACTTCAATCCCTAGCTCTACCCAAAATTACGTGCATGATAAATTTCTAGAGTCACATAGTACTTATCATTCAATGTATCTCTCATAGGTGGCAGGTAACATAGAGTAAAACATTTCTAGTGTTTCTTCTAATACATTTTGTATATGATATTGTTATAATTTTGATCTTGTTAACCCCAACTTAGGAAACTTCTTAGGATTTTGCAAATAAAGATCAGCAGGACAATACTTGAAATAAGTACTTTTGACATCCCCATGTAAATACAATTAAAGGTAAGTACACAGATGTTGATTTTCATTTTCTTGATATTATCTGCATTTCCTATTTATTTGATCAATGTAACATATGTAACATCTTTCTTTAAAAAATGAGCATTTGTGGATAAATAAATGCATATATGTGTGTGTACACACATTTTCATCATCATAATGTTATTTTTTAAGCAATCCATTTCATTGAAGTGTTGAACCTCAATTTAAGCTACATTTAACATTTTTTGAGGTCGTGGAGCTCTTCAGCTCATGTATAGTGTTCTACCATTTGATCCACAGTGACATTTCTGATTTTCTGCTGGTTTATTGGAGATAGTCTCATGGACTTTCCTGCCCGGTCTGGCTTAAACTACGATCCTCAGATCTCAGCCTTCTGAGTAGCTAGGATTACAGGCATGAACCACTGGTGTCAGGCTACATTTAATTTTTTTAAGCATTATCTGCTCGTATTATGGTAGGTTATAAAGCTATGAACTGAACCACCCATGGTTTTATAAAGGACTTCTCTGCTTTAGCTTGGCCTTGGGCAAATTGTTATGTCATCACTACAGTAGAAATTAAGCTTTGTCTGTGATGACAATTACTTGTGCAATTTCCTGAAATCCCAGACTAGAACCAAAGCCATGCTCATGATTAAAGACAGCACAATTGAAATGTATATCTACATGAAATATGGAATATATATAAATTGCAAAAATGATAGGGCTTTTCCTCTATGGGGGAAAAAAACAAATTGAGAAGACCTATCAAATTTTTTAAAAGTCTGTATATTGCCTAGATATTAAATATCTTCTTTTTTCATTGTTTTTCATATTCTTGGGCTGTGAGATTTGATATTCCATGCAAGTCTGCTCCAAATAAAATATTCTACCTTGAAGTGTGTTTCAGTTTTGTGTATCATGATTAGATTTTTGGGGGAATCAAAGTCCTAATTTTCACCTTTGAATTATTAAAGTACTTTCATACTTGTTTCTCATTTTCAATTCAAACAGGTGAAGAGAATTATAAAAATGCCTTTTTTACAAGTTTTTCCAGAGTCTAGGGGAGCTAATTTAGAAAATCATGAATCTCTGGAAGTTTGGTTTAACTATAAAAAGAAAATAAATCTTAGATGTGTGCTGATATGCTGCAGAGCATCACACCTATCAGCACCATCTTTTCTTTTTTCTTCTCCTTTTTTTTTTTAGAACAGGCACATCTGCACTACATGTACTGAGAGATAATTAACCTGAGTTTCATTTGGTAAACACAGAATCCTGGGCTTCAAAGTCCTAGGATCCCTTGTCCAAATTACAGTGGCAATAATATAGTCCCTCTAATAAGTAGGTTTTGTTTCTCTGTTCCGAATCCAAATGCTACCATGTAGGCTGTAAAATGATCCTAATCTATTATGCTTGAGTTATCTTTTTGAAGGCAGTTATACATGAATCCCCATATGGAAACAATCTTTATTTTCCACTGGCTGCCTGTGTTTCATGTCTATTGAAATGCATCTCACATATTTATTTTAAGTATGTGATAGAATTACAACATTGACAACTTTCATGATTGTCAAAAAATGTGATGCATTTTAATCACATGCTGATGCCTAGCTTTGTCACTGAAATGCTTAAATAAAATACATTTTATTTGTATATAAGAAAATATAACTGTGTGAAATTAAGTACATATTTTATTTGAACATGTGAATATATTTATAAATGTCAGATATATTTTATATTTAGCAAAAGAAATATAGTGATAAAGCATCTTGTGTTTTTTAAAGTTTGCTCAAGGAAATTTTAGTGAATGCTTTCAATAATCAAATATCTCTGAAATTCTGCAGTTCATGGTTACCAAGTTATATTTGTCAGTTGTCAAGCATATTACCTGTGAAAACATTTGTCTAAAATATTTCAGTGGACATTGATAGCCACCTATATTTTACCATATTCTGTGATTTCTCTAAATTTTCTCACAGCATCAAAAATCTTTCCTAACCTACCCCGACTATCCAGATGGAAACTACATACTTTACTTCATAAAATGTACATGTCTAGAATGTTTTTATAAACCCCATAGTACCTCAAAATCCCACTATGACTCTTGAATGATAAGTGACAATTTTTAGGAGAAAACAATAATTTTAGGAAAACTAAAACTAAAATTTTAACTAATTATACTAGCAAAATATTAAATTTTCTCTTATTTAATAATTCTCTTCTTTAGTAATGATGGTGATGTGCTCAATACATTTATATGTAAAATTTCCAGCTTGAAAGATAACAGAACATTTATAGAACACTCCCTACCCTCACTGTGTTTTATGTGTTTCCAAGAAGATTCAGTATTTCTTTCAAGTTGCTAAGGCCATTATGTGATTATCAAAAGCCTAGAAAATCCTCCTTTCAATTGAATTAAAATGTATAATATGTAAAACAAAATCAAGTAGTTAATGTAAATCCTAAGTATGTGGAAAAACAAAGTCATTAATTCTCTCCAAAACTATCCTTTCACATAAGACATGCTTCTAAAAAATATTGTACTTGGGAACAGCTCTTGTCTTATGATTATTTTTGTATTTCTTATCAATGCTTTCTGAAATGAATTTCAGGAATAAAAATAAATGTGAAATATTTAGCTTTTACTACTTGAGAAGAGAATTTTATATTTAGTCAAATGTGCTTGATTTAGGTTCCATTAACACATGCAGTTCAAAGCAAGGGACTGACTTGCGGGGGGGGGGGGGGTCTCATGAACTCCCTGAACTTTCACACCATTTATCTTATTTGTGCATTGATGAATTTTCATAGACATCCACTTCATGGCTGGCCTATATTCAACGTGAAAAGCAATTACTCTCCTCTAATTTCAACACATTTTTTCCTTGTGGTCTGCAAATTCAGTATCTGCATGATTACTATACTTAGTACACATTGCTAAGTAACTGTTTTTGACTGGATTAAGTAAAATGAGAATGTATCATTTATTTATTTATTTATTTTTATTTTTTTGGTCCGGTTGTGGGGCCTGAACTCTGGGCCTGGGCACTGTCCCTCAGCTCTTCAGCTCAAGGCTAGTGTTCTACCACTTGAGCCACAGTGCCACTTCCGGCTTTTTTCTTTTTGCTTATGTGGTGCTGAGGAATCGAACCCAGGGCCTTGAGCATTCAAGGCAAGCGCTCTACCACTGAGCCACCTTCCCAGCCCCGAGAATGTATTATTAATACATAAAACATATCAGAAATAATAAGGGACCATACTTGGAAATAACTAAAACAGAACAGATCAGGATTCCAATGAAGGAAACTAAGTGCTAGATTCACTAGGAAGTAAGTGCTTATAGTGATTATAATATTGGCAACCAAACTTTCCCTTCTTTGCTTAAACATTCAAAGTTTCAAAAACCAAGGAAATAACTCAATTTAGCTATGCCTTGCTGAGTGAAGGGAAATGAGTCTGATTTAATCAGCGATCATGGTTCAGGTAGTAGTAGAGCACTTACTTGCCTGGCAAATACAAGGTTCTGAGTTCAAACGGTAATGTAGTCAAAAAAAGGAGAGAGAATAGGTAATGGATTCTAACCAAAAGTTTATACAATGAGAAGGCTAGTTCTGCTAAATAAAATTGACAAGTAGTCTTAATAAGAAAGAGGGCTCGTAACCAAATGAATAACCACTATATAGTATTCATGTCATCTTCATATAACTCAATTAAAAGTGATCCCTTCAAACTTAATTTAAGCAGAATGCTCCTATTTTTAAATTAATGTAAAACAGTTTCCATTGGGTATATATACTAGTTTTTGCTAACTCAAAGCACTTCATTTATTTTATTGTAGGTTCCAGTAAGAACTACCTAGCATTACCTTGTTTGTGGCTGAAACATGATAATAATCTCCTAAGATATTTTCATTATTTGATTTTTCTTTTCTTTTAATGTATTTTTTACCTTAACCAGCCAGAGTATTTTAAATCCCAAATCTTCCTTAAAACTCTTTCCAAGTCTCTGTATTATGTTTTAGAATAAAATCTAGGCTGCTTCCAGTGTATATTTTATTCTTTCTTGTTACCTTATTTAGACTCCTTCATCTCAAGACCTTCTCTTGTCATATGAGTGTACAAATTCTTCCCCACAGTTAGCTTTGTCATTTCTTATCCTTGCCTGTAACTACCTATCTATGTCATAGCTCCAGTGTAAAGGTCATTCTCAAGAAATTCTTTCTTAATCTCTAATATCAAGAATGCTTCTTGTATCCCGGTCTTAAATTCAAATGTTACACAGAATATAGTTGTGGTAATTTTGTGTTTAGTATCTCTCCATGAGAATAAGAACCATGTTTCTTTTACATACTCACAGCACATACAGAAATAAATAAATCACTAAAATAAATTCTGCTGTTAGAGCTCCCTATGGTTACAGATTCCTAGTGTATAGCATGAGCCTAATGTAATGGTTCCTTAATAGCTACTTGTCGAGTGGATAAGACAATATCACTCCACACAGAACATACATTTTTCATAATTCTCATAAGTATTTTTGTCATCATATTCATTTTACAGATTAAATGTGATTGAATTGCATAATTTCAATTTTTACTCAGGTTTGTCAGATTCCACATCGACAGCAGGCTAAATTATGCTGAATCATACAAAGCTTTTACCATTCACACACTGGTTTTCCTGCAGTTATTTCCTACCTATTTCAATGACATACATAGTTTAGAATTGCAAACTTTTACCTTTCTGCACATTCACCAGAATATGATCATAATGTAATTCAGCAGATTCTGAGCTTAGTTTTTTCTTTGAAAGGCAGAAACTGTGTATACCTAATTTGCTTTGTATTTGTCTATTTCACATGTTGTTCTCTTGCCCTGGTAAATAAACATGTACTAAATAAAAAATGTTGATACTGTCTATTTTTATATGATTTAAAGGTAGAATTCCAGATAAAAACTTACTTTATTAAAAAAAGAAAAATTGTGATCAGCTGGAACTTTTTGTCTTGTGTTTATAAACCTTTGAGTTATTATATGAATGTTAGCTATGAAATTTCATTATGGGAAAGAATGATTGAAGGGAAGAATGACATTGATCAAGATGCAGTATAATTTTAAATCTGTATGTTTAGTTGAAATGCACTTGCCTAATGACTTAAAGATAATAAAAATTACATAAATAAGAAAAAATGAATATCATTGAAATATTAATTGGAAGCTATTGATCTTCATATTGGATTGGGATAGAGTCTGATTAAGTTTGCAGTGCTTGATTTAAAGTATCATTTCTAGTACAGACTAAATGGAGAAATTAACCATACTATTTTGATGAAATTTCCAGATTCTTATTAGATTGATAGGAGTGAGTGGTCTGTGATCCAAAGCTCTCTGAGTTTGCCAAAAGTTTCAGGAATTAGGAAAGAAGCTTTTAAAACTGAAGGAGTTCAGCAGGAAATGATAGTTGAGAGTTTGCAAAAAGAGTTTGCATATGAATTTTGTCTGAGAGACTCTGCTCAACCAAACCATATAATAGTCTGGAAATTTTCATTATAAAGCTTCTCAGTGAGAAGCAACAAACAATTATTTTCAAGAGTCTTCCATATGCTTTCCTCTAAAAGCTTACTCTTTGAAAAAACAGAAATACTTATGGTCACATATCATATCATATATATATATATATATATGCATATATATATATACACACACACATACACATATATGTATATTTCTCAGAATCCTGAAACTCATTTTTGTCAAATAATTGTTAGCATTATTTTTTTCATCTTTTTCTGTATTAATTCTCTGCACTCCTATATTCATTGCTGAATCCTTTGAATTTTCTTGATTGTATGCATAACTATAGAATGAATATTCATTTCAGAAGACTCAGTATGAAGTAAAACTCAGAAATAAAGCCATCTGGTTCTAGAAATTTCTTTAGAGATTTTTTTATAACTGATTTATTCACATTACTGTTTTTCCTTTTCTTTATGACTGTATCTCATGAATTGTATATATTCCAGGAAATCATCCTTCATTTCAGTTATCAAATTCATTGCTGTTCAAAGATTTCTAATGGTTTTGAGATGTTACTTGAAATGTCTCCTTCTATACATCTGATCTCATTTATTTGAATATTGTCTGTTTGTTTTTTAATTTATTTTTATTGTAAAGGTGAAGTACAGAAGGGTTACAGTTACATAGGCCAGGTAATAAGTGTGTTTCTTCATGATCAGTGGTTTTCTGCCAGTTTTTTTCCCCTTCCAACTCTTCTCTCCCACAAGTTGTGTAGTTAATTTTCAGCATAATGTCTAATGTGTATCACTGCTGAATTAGTTCATTCTTTGTTCCACTATTTCTGTGCATCCCCGCCTGTCCCCCAAACAGATAAACTTACATACAAGGAAATAAAACAGTACAGAAATTTAAAACAGTAACAAAGAGGGAAAACCAAAACAACAAAAATCCCACAAAAAGTAAAGTAAAACCTTTTGTTTCCATTTCTTGGAGTTTGTTTCAATAAACATCATTTTATACAATCACATGCACATAGATATGGAGCCTTTGGGAGCTTCTCCTAAGAATATCTTCCTTTGGTCTCACTGTGTGAATGTTTAGAGTCCTGTTTAATTTACCATGTGCAAGTGTAAGTTTTTTTTGTCTTTTACTATCCATTGGGTTTACTTGTAGATTTATAGACACATTTCAATTATTTAAAAAACTATAGCTCTATGTTTCCTTGGCTTTGGCTTACTTTGCTTAATACAATTTTTTACAAGTCTTTCGATTTTCTTACGATGCTCTATATCATTCTTTCTGATTGATGCCTAGAATTTCATTGTGTACATATACCACATTTTGTTGATTTTTTTTTCATCCATTGAGTGGCGTCTGGGTTGATTCCATTTCTTGGCTATGGTAAACAATGTTTCAATGAAAGGTCAGTGCTGGTAGCTTTAGTGTGGCTTCATTTATAATCAATTGTATGAATACCAGGAGGAGAATTGCTGGGTTATAGGGAAGCTTTATGTTTTGTCTTTTGAGGAACCTGTATACAGTTTTCCAAAGAGGTTGAATAAGTTTGTACTCCCCTCAACAGTGTAGCAGCTTTCCCTTTTGGCCACATGTCTGCCAGAATCTGTTATTGTAAATTTTCTCAATAATGGACATTCTAAATGGGGTGAGGTAGAATCTCAAGGTTGTTTTGATTTATTTGTATTTCTTTTATGATCAGAGATGTTGAACATCTATCTCTTCATGTATCTATTGCCATTCTTCTGAGAAGTCTCTCTTTTAAGTATTTATTTATTTATTTGGTTGTTTCAGCATTCTTTTTGGGAGTTTAAATTTTTGAGCTCAAAGTATATTTTTAGATAAAAGTCCCTTATCTGATGCATAGCTAGTAAAGATCTTTTCCCATTCTGCGGGTTTTCGGTTTATCTTGCTAGCTACATCCTTTGCCTTGCAGAAACTTCAGTTTGATGCAGTCTCATCTATCCAGTCTTTCTTTGAATTGTTGTAATTTTGAATACTTAGGAAGTTTCAACATGTAGTGATTCCCCTATTGATTCCTGTAATATTTTCATGGTATTTGGCCTTATATTGAGGTCTTTGATCCATTTGAATTGTTTCTGTTGCTGGGTGCTATAACTTCCATGTTTTGTATGTGTATAGCCAGATTTTTTTTTGGGGGGGTCCGGTTGTGGGGCCTGAACTCTGGGCCTGGGCGCTGTCCCTCAGCTCTTCAGCTCAAGGCTAGCACTCTACTACTTGAGCCACAGCGCCACTTCCAGCTTTTTTCTTTTTGCTTATGTAGTGCTGGGGAATCGAACCCAGGGCCTCATGCATTGCAAGGCAAGCGCTCTACCACTGAGCCACCTTCCCAGCCCAGTTTTATAGCCAGTTTTATCAGCACCATTTTTTCTTCCATTGTCTCTTCTTGTCTCCCTTATCAAATATTAGGTGGCTATAAGTCTGTGAGCTCATTCTCGGGTATTCTATTTCAGTGTCTCTCTATTTTATTTTGGGTAATGGTTTGTTTGGCTTATATTCCTGAAGAATTATTTATTTCTTTTCCTACATCATTTCCTATTTCAGTGATTTATGTTCTGTTCTTTGTTATCTCTTTCCTTCTACTAATTTTGAATGTTTTCTAATATTTTTCTGATTCCTTGAGATGCAAGAATAGACAGTTGACTTGAAAATTTTATTTTACCACATTGGCACTGATTGCTGTACACTTCCTGCTACAGGAGATTTTACTGGCTTTGGAATAAAAACAATTTTTGCTGGAATATGTTAACATTTTAATAATAATGATTTTTAAAAGGGTTGAAAATATGTATATACATGTTAGTGTTCTTCCCTGTCTGAAATATTATCTAAATAGTAAAGTATATTGATTCAAATCTCAGAGAAAATATTAGGAGCAACTTGCCACAGACTGTATTTCTTAACAATTTTAAGTCATAGAGATGATATTATTAGCATTCCTAATACAATTTTATAGATAATGCTATCAATCACTTTTAAAATTGAGTTTTCAGTAGTTGTAGGAATTAGCTATGAGAAGCATTTAATTAAGAAATATTGATAGTGTTTTGATAAAAATTTTCTTCTTCACATTATTTTTATCTAATTTCACAGTATTTCATTTTCTATACACTTATATTAATTGCTAATTTTTTTAATCTTTTTGATTCATTAGGCAGCTATGGAATTTTCTCTACTATTTCTCTACTATTACTATTCAATGTAATATAAATAATGCATGATAAGTGACGTAATCCTGTTGGAAAAATTCCTTCCTGACTTTGGGACTTATTTTTAGAAATATAAGTCATAAATCATAAGTTTGTAGTCTTAATGTTCATTTTGGATTGAGTTACTCAGAAACACATTGAAGGATATGCAAAACATATTGTAAATCCAATACCTTTTAATATACAACCACTGCAGAAGCCAAAATCCCTCTTTCCAAAATCAACCTGGTAATGTTTTCAAAAACAGATGCCTGTCCAAATAAATAAGAAGAAAGAAGCTAAGTCTTTGTTTTCTAAAACATTACTATATCAAACTACAGTAACAGAGATTCAGTAGTGAAAGATGTGTATAAATAGCTTGGAATTATTTTAAAATTATACCGTTACTGCTTGTCTAATAATTGAAATTAGCCTTGTTTTTAGAATGACCTCACTTTTCAAATCATTCAAACTAGAATATATTAATTTATGAGATACATTAATTTAGGAGATGATCCATGATCTTTCTTTTTGCTTACATTTTTCCATACTAAGACTAAGCTGTTGTTTTAAAGTTTGACTTTACATAATCATGCAACCTTTAATTTCCAGACAGTAATATTTAAATGGAATAAGCTGCTCAGGTTTTTGGTCATTGTTTTATTAGATAGTAATTGATTTTATAGTTAGTGAAGCATGGTTAGATGAGCTATTATTTTAATGGATTCACATAATATGTATAACAAACATTTGTTATATCTCCTATGCTCCAGTTTCTGTAATAGAACTGAAAATAGAATAGAAATCTTTATCACAAAGACTATATTTTAGTGAGAAACATTTAAGTAATTAGAATGTGTTATGAGCTGTGACCATAATATGATGATTATAGTAAGAGAAGATTATTTTAAAATTGTAAACTTGGTGGCTGATAAGGAAAGGATTCTTGAAGGGAGAAATGCTTTAGCTAACAATAGCAGAGAATCATAAAATGAAACAGGAGGCATTAGTCATGAAAGGAGTGGGTAAAGGAGAGTGATGACAATGGAGAAAATGCTTTTAGCAAATGATATTTAGTGTGTAGAAGAAACCTAGAGTATCTGAATAGGTGATAGCTATTTCATATGGCTAAAATTTAATGCAGAAGGCTAGATTTGGGGATGGTGGAGAAGAAGCTAGATCAGTGATATTATCTTCTATTAAATTATTTGATCTTTATATATTTAGAAATGAAAAGCCAATAGAGTAATTTGAAAAAAATATAGAATTAAACAGGGTGGTAAAAAAAAGAATTCATGTTGCATTACGAGAAATGTTGTGAAAGTAAAAGAAAGTAAAGTATTAAAGAGACTTAGAAATAACCTACATGAAAGTTCATGAAAAGGAGAATAGAATAGGCTTGTGAATAAGAAGTGGAAGTCAGGGGACATTGGCTCACAACTGTAATTTTAGTTATTCAGGAAGCTGAATTTTTTTTGTAGGTTTTGGGGCTTGAACTCTAGGCCTGGGCGCTGTCCCTCAGCTCTTCAGCTCAAGACGAGTGCTCTACCACTTGAGTCACAGCATCATTTCTGGTTTTCTGGTGGTTAATTGGAGATAAGAGTCTCAGTGACTTTTCTGCCCAGGCTGGCTTTGAACTGTGATCCTCAGATCTCAGCCTCCTGAGTAGCTAGGATTTCAGGCATGAGCCACCAGCACCCAGCTAAGAAGCTGAAATTTGAGGACTGTGATTTGCTGGGCGGATAGACCTCAAGACCCAGTCTCCAATTAAGGAACAAAAGTTAGTCAGAAGATATAAATCAAGTAGTAGAATCCAAGCTTGAGCAATAAAACTGAGGAGAGAGACAACTGTGAGTTTAAATTTGGGTACAAGCAAAAAAAAAAAGTATTCATAAAAGCACAATGAAAATATTCAGTGACTCACAAAGAAGAGTCAGCTTAAAAAAAAACAATGTTTGGAAAGAATCATGGATGACAAAATATAAAGAAGAGCTGTTTTATGACTTACGAAAATAATTGGATGTGGTAGTTTGCAAGATGTCTGAATAAAGTACATTTTTTGGATGTATTAAGTGGTTCAAAGTCAGCTCAAGCAGAAAAGTCTATGAGACTGTGATCTCCAATTAAACACCCAAAGCCAGAAATGGAGCTGTGACTCCAAGTGGTTGAGTACTAGTGCTGTGCAAAAAGCAAAACAAACCAAAACAAAATAAAAAAAAAAACCCACACACAAAAAACTTCATGGACAGTGCTCAGGCCCTGAGTTCAAGCCACAGGACTGGCACAAAATATCTTTTTGAATATAGGTGAAATTTTAAGCTTCTTTCATTTACCAGAATCTTGAAATACATGGAAGCACCTAACCTAAAGTGGGGAAAAGGAAAGAAATTGAAGAAATAATGCAACCCATTTAATAATATATAAAGTCTTTTCAAAGTTAAAACATTATCTATATTCTTCTCACATACTTCTAATTATTTAATATCAAATAATATCTGAGATTAGTAATTTTATTTCTGAAGGATATGTATGTGGCATTATTTGCTTTAAGAAATTGTCCATTTATTTGAATTGGATTCCAGGCCTTTCAATTCTGAAATGTGGCATTATGATTCACCGAAGCTTTAAAATCCATTGTTTTTTCCTGGATGACTTTGCATAGGACTTTATAGGTGCCAGCATTTTAAAATTAGTGTTCTTATATGCTTCTTAAATAAAATACTACTGATTTGGTCCTGGGGCTTGTCTCCGAGCTCTCTTACACAAAGCTAAGTTCTCTACCACTTTGAGGCACATCTCTGCTTCCAGTTTGCTGGTGATTAATTGGAGATAAGAGTCTCAAGGACTTTCTCAGCTGGGCTGGCTTTGTACTGTGATCCTCAGATCTCAGCTTCCTGAGTAGCTAAGATTACAGGCTTCAGCCACCAACACCCAGATACTACTGTGTTTTTATCTCCATGAGGAGAAAGTAGGTGTGTGAAATCCCTTATTAAAAGGGAGCATAGGTTGTGATACATTTTGGAAAAATGGTCTATAGGCAAAACCTCAATTCTTGCACTTTGATCAAACTATAAAGCAATTACACTTTCATCTAAACAAACAATTGTCAAATATGTATTTAGTCTTTCTTCCATGGAGTTTTTTTCTATATTTCAGAAAGTTCTTTTTTAGATATCTTTTTAAAATAGTTTCTTTAAATAGTTGTGCAACCATTCAACATTCTTAGCTGTCCTTCCTTTTTCTGGGGGGTGAGGTGGGGTCCGGTCTTGGGGCCTTAACTCTGGGCCTGGGCGCTGTCCCTCAGCTCTTCAGCTCAAGGCTAGCACTCTACCACTTGAGCCACAGCGCCACTTCCGGCTTTTTTTTCTTTTTGCTTATGTAGTGCTGAGGAATCGAACCCAGGGCCTCATGCATGCAAGGCAAGTGCTCTACCACTGAGCCACCTTCCCAGCCCAACCTGTTCATCTTTTACCCATCCTTTAATTCACTTCTTAATTTTGTAGGATATACATAGGACTCTTGTCTGCATTTCACCCCCCTTCCCCTCTTCATTTGTCTAGACTTTTCCCCTGGCCCCCACACCAACCACTTTTGAATACCCTCTTGTTGACGTTTTATTTTGCTGAACTTTGATTTTGCCTTTGTCTTTTTAATTTTAACTTTATTTTTATTATAATTATAAAGGCTATTACAGAAGGGTTACAATTACATAAGTCAGGTAATGAGTATATTGGTGTTGGACAATGTCACCCCCTCCCTTGCTCTCTACAATTTTTCCCTCCAGTCCCCACACATAAGTTGTATAGTTCATCTACATGAACTACTACTGCTGCACTTCTTCACCCCTTTTCCCTCCATTTCTGTGCTCCTCTCAGAAAGGCTGTTAAATGAACATATAAGCTGGATGCCAGTGGCTCACACTTGTAATTCAGGCTACTCAGGAAGCTGAAATCTGAGGATTGTGGTTCAAAGCCATCTCAGGCAGGAAAGTCTATGAGACTCTTATCTCCAATTAACCATCAGAAACCAGAAGTGGCACTGTAGCTCAATTGGTAGTGTACTTTGCTTGAGCTGAATAACTCAGACACAGAGCCCAGGCCCAGAGTTCAAGCCTCACAATCAACAAAACAAAAGAAAAAAATGAACATACAAGAAAAAAAGAAAAGAAAACAAAAACTGCAACAAACAAAGAAAAAAACTCTTATTTCCATTTTCTGGAGTTCACTTTGATAAATATTATTTTATATGATCAGATGAACATGGGCATTTTGCCTTTGTGTTTATCTTCTAAGAATATTCTCTTTTAGTGTCACTGTGTGTGAATGTCCAGCTTCCTGGCTTGCCTTTGTAAGAAAATACACTATTTGAGATCTCCCTTGAATCTATTGTATTTCAGATAACACATTTTTATATACTAGTGTACTACTCAACATATTTACTTATGACTTAGAAATTAAATCTAGCTTCCACATTGGATAAAAAATTGTGGTGGAATGGAATTTTACTAATCTTTCAGAATTAATAATATTGTACCATTTGTAAAGAAATGGAAAGGCTTAGAAATATATATATGTATATATATATATATGTATTTGTTAATTGAACTAAGACATGCCCAGAAAGACAAAGGATCTATGTTTTTCCATGTGGTGTTTTATCACCCAAACACACCTACACCTTTAAATGTGGGATCTGGCTTGAAGAAATGGAATTGTAAATGCTTTCCCCCTCTTTTTACTGGAGCTGTAACTGCTCTTCTAGAGAACAAAGGTTTTGGCAATGTTACTGTGATCTGTATACAGTTTTTAAAACATATCCTAATTGCATTGTGACATACTAAAAGATCCCATATTTATGTATTAAGGCTATATTTTTACTGGCAGCTTGCCTAATTTTTTTGAATGGTTCTATTTTCATAGAAAGCATATTAGACATAAAATATTTAAATTTCAAGTACGTAATAATAATTATATACAAGTATAACCCTGTATGCATTTAAATAGAAACCATTAATATATAAAGACAGATAATGTATATAATTATATGTTATTTACTTAATATATCAAATTTACAAATAATATCACATAAGAACATTTTGGTAGTTTTAAATCGTAAGTCTATTTGTAATGAAACTAAGATGTTTAGATTTCTGATCTATGTATGCAAGGGATGCTACTTTCAATAATAAAATGTGAACTCTAATCTCAAGTTTCAAGGTCTCTGTGTGTGATTTACTTATAGAAACATGTCCCATGAAAGTATGGAAGAATCATCAGTGTTAAGTGTGTTGTACAATGATGTTACTGTAGGAAAATAACCATTTACAATGATTGTTGTGGTAGTTATTAACACTTATTGTGGATGTTTACTTTTCTGCATTTATTTATTAATTACATATTTTATCTGTATGAATTCAATAGCATCTTTCTGTAGACAATTTTTTTTAAAAAATTAATGTTTTAGAAGCCTTTCTCACACAATAAATGTGGCAGATTCATGTACCCAGCTGACATATAATCAACAAGGAATCTTCTTATTATAAGACAAAATGATGGGCAGCCTGAAACATGTGTGCTCTCCCTACAATGACCCGCCTCCTTTACATGTTTTAGTATGACCAACTTTTCTTTGAAATCATCCCTCCATTCTATTTCTCACGCATTAACTTTAAGTCAAATCTTACTCTTGAGTTTCAGAATCATATAACCATATCTCTGCTGAAAGTATACTTGCCTAGAAGATGTGTTGGTACCCCCTTCATTAAACTCATATGTGAAAGTGTATTTTTCAGATTGATTTAAAGACTAGTTAGGATGAATACCATATCTCATTAAAAGAGTGGTTTTTCCTCTGTACTATGATAACCATTTATCCATTATGATAATTTAATTTTCTCACATGTTTTCTAAAACTAGTACATCTTTACTTGTGCCTTTCTCCAACTCTAATTCAATTTCTGTATATTCCCAAATTCTTGAGAACAACCTATAACTCTTTGCTCTGGATGTTTCCTGAGTACATTTTTTGGAGGTTGTTATATTCAAAAAGGATAGCTCATTGAGAAATAGCTATTTCCAGTGGTAAATGACTTGGTCTCAGATCCCAGGAAACATCATCAGCAATGTCTCTAATCTATGAATCTCAAAATTTCTGAACCTAGCCAACAGAATATTACATAACCCACACCAAAATATCAATGAATTTGGCTTTCAGTATTTGGCCCTTTGACAACCATTTTATAAAACTGCTCCAGTGTTCACTGGCCAAACAGCATATTAAAGGCATATAATTTAAACCAATCTCTTTAAAATGGCTTAAATGATTTATCTAGTGATGACTAACAGTAAAGGAGAGAAATAACTATGAAATTTTGATTTGGGGATGTCTACAATGATAATTAAATATTTCTTGCCACAACAAAAATATATCAATTGGCATAGTAAACTCTACTGAAATAAAGCATAATTTTCTATATTTTTCCTAGTGATACTAATACTCAACTTTAATAAAATTTAATAATTCCTTTTAGTTTATAGTAATCATAAAATTTACTAATGAATTATCTCTATTTATAATAAAATTAAAAATAAATCTGATAAATCGTAGTGGAATGAGGTTTTATAGAGCCTGGTATATTTTAGTTTTCCTTCAATTATTATATTAGTTGAATAGTTGAGTTGATTCACCTCAGTTATTATTTAAAATCTTGAAATAAGTTACCAAGGTTATCTATATAAATACTGAGGAAATTCTGAGAATTTTACCAAGGAAGACTTTCCTTTATATCTTTCCATTGCAGATAGTCTAACAATGAATCAAAACAGATTTTTAAAGGGGCAAATTACAGCATCCTTTGCCTCCAATGTGGCCTGTCCCAATAATCTAAGACAAAGTCTGTTTTTCATATGCTTAGGACATAGTGGCTACATAAAAGAGATCTATATTCAAATGCAGTGGGCTTTTAATGGCAATAATACTTGATCTGAAAGAATTTATGTAGAGGATAACAGAAATAACATTTTCAGACAAAGAAACTAATGTCATTTAAGGTCAGAGACCGGGGTCATAACATTAAGAAAATATTAATAACCTACTACAAGCAGTGCTAAAAGTAGATTAGATTTATATGCCCTACTGTGGAGTTCATGTTTTAAAAAAACTAGTTAATATCATTGGTGAAATAGAAGATCAGCAGTGAGAAAAAGGCAGCTGAATTAAATGGCAGATAACTTAGTCCAATTCTACCACTCAGAGAAATGGCCTTCTTTCTAGTTACAGAATCAAGCCTTTCGTTAAATTCTTATGTTTTGTTAATTGACAACTATTTTATAATTATTAGTTGTGGGGAAATGTGGCAATTTTTGCCACAAGACATAATAAATTGACAGCTTGGAAAGTGTTTCCCTTAGCTATGAGAAAAGAGCTACCATACACAACTGGTTTTGATGACAGATTACCACCCAGTACTGCTCCCTGCCCTATGCTGGGTAATTGCCCAAGAACCAACTCAAAGGAAGATCAGCTCCTACCACATCACCACAGCAAGCCCTGAAGAACCTGAGATTTCTTGTAAAGTTTCCATAGAATGTAGATCATATTGGCCCCTGATCTGTTTGTAAGGACTGATAAGATAGTAGCCTGTAATATATGGCATTAGGCCATTAATAGATGAAAGAAAGCATTTTTTTCTACTGATTAGGTAAAGGGTGATTTAATCACTGGACTGGTCACTAACAGATGACCAAATGGGATTTCTTCAAACAGAATTTCTTTAATAGTTTCCTGGTTGTAAATGAACTCACCAATTTCCCATTAGAATTGATTTTTTCTCACCAACACTCAATATCCTCAGTTTTATTTTTTTAATGTCCTGTGAAATAATGGAAAATAAAGTTACAAACTGTCCAAATTACACATACAGGAAATACAAGTAAAAAAAAAAAGAAGGAAAGAACATGTCCAGGACATAGGAAGCACAATAAACTGAATTCAGCAAGATATGCTATTCCTGTAATGTTGCTGAGTTTTGCTAGAAAGAAACATGTATCTCCATCAGAAATCTGTAATTCTCTGGAAGGCACTATTAACCCTTTCTTTATCTGTTTTTGTGTTTTCATTAGGTTTGAAAAGATCAAGGCACTTAATGTAATGAAAGATAATGGAGATTGGCAATTCAACCTTCTTTAAAAGCTGATTTACTTTTGTATTGGTTAAATAATTAAATTTGAAATCTTTAGTAGATGAATAAAATATATTTTTCCAAAATGTAGCATTTTATAAATGAAAAGGCAAAATTTTGCATTTTATAGCGTCTTTTGTCAAGTAAGGAGGAATGGCATTCTTCCCTTCCTCTTGTTATTTTTTTAAATCGTAGTTTTATTATCTTTAAGTAGTTGTACAAAGAGGCTACCATTCAACAAATCACCTTATAAGGACAATGCATTTTGATATATATCACTCTTTTCGTGATACTCCTTTTGATTACAGGTCAGAATTCTCAGAGGACAAGACAGTGTTGGTGCCCTTCAATGGATGGCCAGTAGAACTGCTGTAGAGGTGGATACACTGGAATCATCACTTCTTGTCATAGGGAGGACAAGTGCCTGGGGACAACGTCTGTGCTCAAAGAATTAACTGATTTACCCGGAATTTAAAGATTGAAATGCTAATGATATTTTAACAGATACCCTTACAGCACTATCTAAACTGGTGCTACACAGAACAACCAGCTACTAGCTGAGCATAAAATGAACCATCATGTGGATGATTAAGGGGAAGGGGTGCACTGTATTCATGATCTTTTTTTATTTGATGGTCATCCTTTGTATAACTGTTAAAGATAATAAAATTTTAAGAAAGGCAAGTATAAAAAAGTTAACCATCACAATGTTCAATGGCTGCTGGGTGTCTCAATAAACGAGTGTTCTAAGAATATTTTATAGAATGGTGAATGTGTGGTTTGTCTTAAGGACAAAACAATGAGAGAGGAAGAATTACTGCCCATTGACTGCTGTGAGAAAGCCAGGAAGGTTCTGACTACTATATCAACATGTTTTAGTGTCAGAAAGAGAAGCAAAAATTAAGATAAATCTGATGGCTGAAGAACTATAAGCAATCATTTTAGTTAAACAGGGTAAGTGTAATCTTTTGTGGTTGGCATAGTGACCTTTCTCTTTTGGTCAGGACTTAGATAAAATATGAACTGGGATTGTTTTGTCTCACTCTATCATAAACTCAGAATAACCTTGTTTGAGGTTGTCATTCTGTGAGATTATTTTGTGAAAAACGCATGCTAGTGGTTAGTACCAGGAGAGATGCTTAATGTCAAGGGCTCATATATACATATATATTTAAGAAAGATAAATTATATATAAATTATATATATATATAAAATTTAACTTTCTTATTGAGAAAAATTGATGATAAAAATGTTTAGTCTCACAGGTTTTGGTTGTATTCTCCAAATTAACATTTAAATATAGGAACATTGTGTTTTATATGTATACATAAGAGATATATTTGGTTTACATCTTAACCCCACTCAATTTTTCCAGTCTATATCTGCTCTCTAGATGTTCTTGTCATTAAAGATTCCCACAAATACCATTGCAAAGATGTGTATAACCACAGAAATTTCTAGAACACATTTTTATGTTGATTGTGACTGTCTCTTGCCAACTCAGCTCATCTCTTGTAAGCTCTCCTTTGCAGTCAAAAAAAAAAAAATCCCCGGGTTTCAATGCTACTCAGAAGGCTGAGATCTGAGGATCACAGTTCAAAGCCAACCTGGGTAGGAAACTTCAATTAAGCACCAAAGAGAAAAAAAAGAAGAAACATAAATAGCTAGAAGTGGCACTATGGCTGAAATCTGCACATAAAGCTCAGAGACAATGCCCATTTTTAACTATTCTGTAGTTCAATGAAGTGTTTGTCACAGATGACACATAATGTGCTTGAACCAGGTTGAAGAACTACCACAGTAATTCTCAAGTCCTATCTCCCTTCACCTGATGGCAGCCAGAGTTAATACCTTACAAATTGTAGCTTTTAAAATTAATAACATGTAAACTGCTTCAAATTAATGCAGTTTTATAACATTAAGGAAAGGATAGGGTAAGACACATGAAATTTACTACTTTTTTAATGCACAATTTCTATTTTATCTAAATCATTAATATTTTGTGTCAACTTACTGAAAGGGAGGATTATGTAGTTGATCAATTTTGGGATATTATAGTTATATTTTTTAAAATAAGTTCTGTTGGGATTCCACTTCTTTTGGCACTTGAATAGAATTATATATTTATCTATGGTTCATCTTTTCCCAAAAGTGTCTCAGGTTTTCAGAGTGAGAGCTAATTAACCAAATTCCCAGCTGTAAAAACAAAACAAAAACAGTACAGATAAAAAGAAAAGTATATTTCCTGCCTTGCGTTGTTATTTGTTCCATTCAAACACAGAATATGAAAAGCAAACAATGGAAATTTCATTCAATTATATTTTCTTAGTAGGTTTCTTTCAAGGTTTCTCTAAACTTTGAAAAAGGAATGGGTGTTATTGGAGGAGAATGTGTGATAGGTTTCCTTCTCTTGTTTGTGCTGGACAGTTGGTCTCTAAAAACCATTTGATATCCAATCGCCTGCCCACATTGTTAATCTAAAGTAAGCAACGCATATAAACCAAGGAAGTATGAGGAAAGACAGAAAATGTTTTACCTAGATGAAACGGAGTGCTTATCTAGTGAATCTATGGAAGTTTGGCTTTGAATGAAAAGTATTCATTTATGCCTTAGACATTGTATTATATCGTTTCTGAAATTGAGCCCTTATAATTTACAATTGTAGAAGAAACTGAGTATGGCAGCACATTCATAATCTTAGCACAGGCAGACCTCAAGTTTGAAGCCTGCCTTGAATATAGTTAGACTCTGTCTAAAAACAAAATGAAACAAAAGAACAAAATAAACAAGAAACCTGTCAAACTTTTCCTAGCAAGAGGTATAAGGAAGAGAACATTGGTAAGGCATTAATGTCAGGGATATGTTTGGTCTTCTCTCTCCTTCATATCCCTTTTCTCACAGGATGTCACACCACTCTTGTTTCTGCATGTTTTAGAAATTTGTTGATCCTAATATTTAATCATTGGTGGTAATCTTACACTGGATAAATTCGAAAGAAAAGACATTTTTACCTCAAAATGGACACTACCCTAAATTACCTGCTCCACGAGCAAGACCATTCTTTTAAAGTTCCTTTTTTCTCTGAAGGGAAGTATGAGTTGTTTTGTTTTGTTGTTATTCTACAATTGCTTTCTGCATTATTCTATCAGAGCTATTTGAGTCCAAAATTTGGCATCCATACTGAAAGAAATATATAATATTCCCTTCTAAAGTCAAACATCCTGCTATATTTATCATGGTAGGCCCTTTATTATTTCCAGTAGTGTTTTAGAAATAATATATTCTCAAATGTGTATAGTGTAAATAACATGAACTTTAAAATAAATATATTTTTGTCTTTTCTAATTTACACTATGTAGTGGAAACTGATGATCTTTGGATATTTGCCATTTAGATCCATTTTGATCATTTTCAAACTACTCTGGCTGCTGTATTGGTCATTTGCAGTCTGTCAGAATAGACAAATCTGGTGTCTGATCTACCTCAGTGAGTAATTTATATATATTCTCTCTTAGTGCCCCATCCATCCTTTTGCAATATCCAAACTTGATGTACCCTTCAGCCTTATTTTTCTCCTTGACCTCATCCGGCATCCTTCTCACTTTCCATAAGTTACATGAACTGCCTTTTACATTTGTTCTTTGTGGTGTTTTATTTATTTCCTTCTGGGAAATTCTGTGTCCAATTTGGCATCAGCGAAATAATGAACACACTGAGGCCAACCACATGATAGATAGTTCTGCAGTTAATGACATATCTTACGTGAAGCGTTAGACATTCGATTATGCTGGTTGTGAGCCCACAGTCTCAAGGGAAATTGCCACTCTTTTTGAAGGGCAGTTAATAAATATGGTTATGCTGTATCCTTCTGCCATGAAATTAACATGCCTTCAGGGTATCTGTAACAAATTCACTTTGGGAGAAGCAGTGAAGGGAAACTTTGCTTTAGGGGGGAAGGGACTGGGATTTGTTCTGTTTTCCTTGGGAAAAAAGGAGTTCCAGGAAGCTTGATAAGATTGCCATTTCCTATTGAGCTGTCATGACGAACTTAGGGTGATACCATCCAGGATGCAGGTGTCCAGGTCAAAGGAAATAAAAGGAAAGTTCAAAAGCACTCCTCCCTTCTCTGCTGATCTTATATCTCTATTAGTATGTCATGGGAAGTTTCGATGTGAGCATGTGCTGGAAATTAGGCAAAGCTTAAATTGCTTGTCAGGCAAACCAAAGGAAGTTAAAAAAAATAAAAGGAGAAATATTTTTCAAAAGAACGGAAATCATATATATTTTGCAATAGTGTAGTGGGTGATTAAAAGTTTGTTAGTAGGTAGATGTTAACAAATTTATATTAAATATCCTTAACATAAAGAAGAGAGAAAATATACTGGAGAAAATGAATATGTTTATTCCCTAGAGTCTAGTGATGGTTTTATGGATGAATGCATATGTCTAAACTCATCAGATATGGGAAGATTTTGTATATCAGTTTGATCTGACTGCAGTTACTTTCGAAAAGCACTTAGAAATTTACATAAGTGCATCAGTTAGATTTTTAAAACAGTATTTTATTTTGAAATACTTTTAAACCTATTGAAAAGAAGGAAAATTTTTGAAAGTAGCAAGAATGCTGAAAAAATTTCTGTTTGCCCATCACCCAATGACCCTATTAAAGCTCATTCATGTCATTTATAATAAAAATATTTACCCCAGGATCATGGACATATACTATCATAGTTTTAGTTTTCTTGATTTCATGACCTTCACATTTTCAAAGATTTATAGACCTATAATTTTTGTTGTTCTTGGTGGTGGTGGTGGTCATGGGTCTGGAACCTGGGCACTGTCCCTGAGCTCTTCATCTCAAGGCTAGAGCTCTACCACTTGAGCGAAAGTGCCACTTCCAGTCTTCTGGTGGTTTATTGGAGATAAGAGTCTCATGGAGTTTACTGCCTAGGCTGGCTTTGAACCATGATCCTCAGGTCTCATTCTCCTGAATACCTAAATTACAGGCATGAGCCACCAGCGCCAAGCTAGACCTTAATTTTGAAGACTATTTTCTAATGTGTATTTGTCAGATTATTTTCTCATAGTAAATCCATGTTATTCAAGGAAATGATACTAATTGCATCCTAGCAGAAAGTACAAAAGGGTTTTCTTTTCATCATTTAGTTAGTGGAGCTTGTAATCAGGTTCAGTTATTTTTGTCAGTCATTGGGCTTGAGTCAGGGCTGGGCCCTGTCCCTGAGCTCTTCGGTCTAGGCTAGTGCTCTACCACTTTAAGCCAGACCTGCTCTTTTGAATTTGAGTGGTTAATTGGAGATAAGGGTCTCACAAGGACTTTTCTGCCAGCATGGCCTTGGACTACAATCCTCAGATCTCAGCCTCCTGAATAGCTAGAATTACAGGTGTGAGCCATTGGAGCCCAACCAGGTGGGTTTTTATTTTATTTTTGTCTCTTTTTTAAATTTCAGCATTAGTGACATTTTCGATCAGTTCTTCATTTCTTTTCTTTGTAATTCATAAGTATCTACCATGGAAACATGTTGAAAATGATCTACTCCTTATTCTGATTTCACCCTTGAATTTACCAACTACTAATGCTTCTTGCCTGAGTTATTGTACTTACAGCCAAATTAGTACCAAACTGTAGTTTTTAAATTCCTTTTGGTTGTATTACTACTCATTTATTATTAATTTTAATTATTTTAATTACTATTTATGTGAATGTCTATTCAATGATTTTACTTTGATTCAAGATCTTTCAGCTCTTTATGCATCAAATAGTTCAGTGGTAATAGGAACTGCACAAAGTGGTTTCTGGATTCCATGTTATACTTCCACTCTTTTTCTTCTCTCTCTGTCCAAGTCATTCCTTACTGGCACAAAGAGAAGTTCCTACCTTTCATTGCGTTTATCAGTTTCAGCCCTAGAATCAGATATGAGTTTAATGGTCTTTGATTTGTGTGTGTGTGGGTGTGTGTGTATGTGTGTGTGTGTGTGTGTAGGATGGCATTTAAAAGGGGAGAAATCAGATATTATACACTTTGTAAACTCATTATTAATGGAGTGTTCCAGTATGAAAGCCATTCAATATTTGTGCCTTTATTTTGTCTGTGAAAAACCTACCTCCCATTATCTTTAATATATTTAATTATTTGCCTAACTTTCCCAGTGTGGCTAATCTATGAAGAGTACCGGACTGCCTTCACTACTCTCTAGTCCACAATCTTTGCTTAAGCCACCATTATTGGCTACCCTTTGTCACATTTACTGCCTCACTCTGTGTAATTGAGCCCTGTGTCTTTCATTGCCATTAATGCTTAATGTTTTGAAGCAGGAAAGGATGGGGCTGAGCTATGAGGGAAAAGAAAAACAAGAAGACTAGAAGAGAGATAAAATATAGGGAGGGAAGAGTCTATGTTTGTATTTTAAATGCTATATTTTTTCGGATCAATTCAACATTCTAGACTATGTGATGGTTAGGTAACAAGAATGGAGAAATTTTATACTGATGTGCTATATATTTTACTAATTGAAACTCTGCCTAAGCAGAAATGCTAAAAACCCACAGACAATATTTTCTAAAGTGAATTTGTCTTTTGACCATATTTCTGTTTTTATTTAAAAAGAGTGGAGTTACAAAAGACATACCCTCTATCTCAGACTGAAGTACTTATGAGTAGTAGTTTGTACTTAGAACTTTCTATGTTATACCATACAAAGACAGAAAAATTTGACTCTTGTTGAAGAAACAATATAGCTTCTCATGGTTCCATTATCCACCACTGGCAAAAGCTTAGGAAGAATGACATATTCACTAGTCATTAATAGACATATGATGAGCACACACTTCAAGATGAACAGCCAGTGAACTAAATATAAAAGGAATGCTTTCGAAAGTGCCATTTAGATTCCGGTGTAATAGAGTTGTAATGCATATGTCAAGTTATTGAGTTGTCAACTTAAATAGAAGTCAGTATGTCATCTAGTAATTATTGCTATTTAGGCCTGAGGTATTAGTGCTAATATTAGCAAGTGAGTGTTAAGTATGTAGAGTACAAAAGGGGAAAAAAGAGATTATAGAAGTCAGTCCTAAAGAACTCATCATGTTACCAAAGGCTGCCATCTTCAATTTAGATATATGCTTGCATTTTAAAATCAGGAAAATCTATATGATAATAAATTACTCATTTTCAGAAGCACATGGTATACCAGAAGAAATGTATTGTCCTCTAAATTCTTGTGAAAATCATCAGAGATCTAGCTAAAATTAAATTTGTTGTTTCAGTTTTTTCATATGGTATTTCGTGACAGATACTTTGGATTGCGGTTTTAAAAACAAAGCTCTGGAATAAACCATCATATTGAACCATATTTATAAGAGAACATTTTCATTCATAGAACTTTCTGTCTTCATCTCTGACTCAAATTCAAGTCTTTACATATATGGCTGGTAAGTCCACCTTACCTAATTCTCTTGGCCTGGTCACTTTTTAATGTCAGAATTTTCTGTCAAAGCAAAAAAAAAATCAAAAGAGTCCTTTGAGCTCTAACCTGCAGAAGTTTGTAAAATATGCACACATGAGCATAAGTATTAGGACCTTCTTATAGGTAGTCTATATAACTTAAAAAGCACAGTTTATTTTTAAGGTCACTCCTTCAAAGAACTAGATTAAAACCTTATGTTTGCTGTATTGTCCATATGAACAGCCCCCAAGAGAAATGAGTAGGGAGAACTAGGGAAAGAAAAAACAGATACCCTGGCATCCTTTTCTGGTCCATTCCTGAAGAACATTAAGTAATAAAAAGATCCATCTGAAGATTAAGATAAAATCTAGCAAGACCAACACTGTCTTTCCTAATTCACTAGGCAGACAACAGAATCAGCAAAAGAACTTGGACTATTTCCAAATCCTTTTAAAAGCATGCAGTCTCTGAAGCAGAAGGCTCTTTATGGGAAGAGCCCCCCCTCACACACAGGCCACTACCACCGTGGATGGAACTTTATATGAATGGAGTAAAACCACACAGCTCAGAAACACAGTCTTTTAAAGGAAATAACCCATGTATTTAAGTAGTAACACAAGGCAAAGAAGAAAAAGACAGACATAGCCATCATTCAGATGCTACGTGACATCTTTTTTGTAATGTGTCCATACCACAAAACTAATTTCTCCCTTATTTTAAGGATTCTTCAACCTTATTCTTCTCCAGGAAATCATCACTTTCTTCACCTCTGCTCCCTGGGTGTCACTAAGCAGCTTTCTTCTCTCTCCCCATAGCATTTTGAATTTATGCTCCTTTGGAAGCATCATATCTATTTAAGCATAGTCCAAACTGTTTTAAATTACAGTAGTGCTATTTTAATCATTTAAATACCATAGAAATTCCATAGTAGCCAAGATCCAATGTTTGCAATCCCAGTACTTATCACATGGACTAAGGCAGATTGAAGATCAACAGATGTAGACCTAGCTTTTCCTCTTGGTCCTTACAAACAAAAGTCCTTTGAATTATAAAACAGGTTTGGCTAGTTTTCCTTTAGAGAAGTAAGAAATAATTAAAACCCAATCCTCATTTTTATTGCTATCAACCCTATACACACATCACATAAAAATACTAAATAAGTTATAATATATGTTTGATCTTAATTGAGCGGTGTGATTTGGATTTTTTTAATTTTTAAGAAAAAAATTTCTCTGAAGCATTTCTGTTCTGTGCCTACTGGCTTCCTGGTATTTCAGTACATTCCTCTCAGGATAAGTATAGTACTTCATTCCACTCCTTAAAAAAATGTTTAAGACATCCCTTCCCTCACTCTTCTTATTTTTTTAGGATATACATTGAGTTTTTGACTATATTCTTCTCCCGTTCTCTACATTCATCTACCCATTTTCCTTTGACCCTAACCCACATCTTTAAAATGTCAGCTTCCTGTTGTTTATTTTGTTGAACTTTGACTTCACCTTTCTAAGGAATTACACTATTGGAGTTGTCTCTTGAATCTATCATATTCCATTTGTATACACTTGCATACCTCTCAACATATTTACTTTTAAGATTACAATCTAAGTGTAGTTTCCACATGTAAGGGAAAACACACATCTCTGTATCTCTGAGCCTGATTTATTTCATTTAACATAATTTTTGATAATAGATCATGGCAATGATGCAGCCAAAAGGGAGCTATAATACACTGTTGGTGAGAATGTAAAATTGTTCATTCACCCTGGAAAGCAGTATGAATTTTCCTCAAAAAGAAAATTAAGCATAGCACTAACTCTATGACCCAGTAATTCTACTCCTGGACATTTACCCAGCAGATTACAAACCAAGATAAAGTAGAGCCACCAGCACCACATTGTTCATTGTAGCACTATTCACCATAGTCAAAGTATGGAATCAGCCTAGATGTATGCCCCTCAATGGATGAAAGATCAATATAATGTTTTACACACACACATACACACACACACACACACACACACACTTCCCATCTACTAGAAAAAAAACATACTGTACCATTTGTAAAGAAATGTAAAGCCCTGGACAAAACTTATGCCATTCTGTTTTTCTTGTGATTATTAACTGTTCAAATAATTTTTGTCTTAAAATTTCTGTCTACACCTTTTGTCCATTAAAAAAAAACATTCAGAACTGCAAATTACCTAGGTCAGTGCTCTACCGTTTGAGCCATACATTAGTATTTTGGTGCTCAGTTTTTCTCTGCTGAAGCTAGTCTCAGACTATGATTATCCTACTTCTACATCTTGAGAAAGCTGAATTATCACATTGTACCACCATGCATGTCCAAACCTTCCTTTTTTTTTTATTTGTGAACATACTCTACAGAACCTTCCTTTTTTAATACAAACCCCTTATCAAGTATATAATTGCAAATTACTTTTCTGTTTTTGTTTTTTTCTTATGCAAATTTAATGCACAAAATTTTTAATTTAACTGTCATCTGTCACTCTTTTTCTTCGGTGGACTATGTCTTTATTGCCATATCAAAGAATTGGCTACTTAATCAAAAGTCATGAGTAGTTTTTTGTGTTATTGTGTAGAAGTCTCATAAATTAAACAATTACTTCAGTTTAGATCTATGATTAATTTAGGTGTACATGTGAGATAAAGGACTATGTAAGCTTTTTTTTTTTTAATACGATATCCAATGTTCAATTACCACTTGTTATATAATTCTATCCATGTCCCATGGAGAATCTTTGACATCTTGGCTGAAAATTAAATAAAAACAAATATAGCAATTTATTTCTAAGCTCTCCTCTTTGTTTCGTTGGTCACCATGTTTATTCCTAAGCCATTACCTGTAGTTGTACAGTACGTTTAGGTATTAGAGTAAGTCTTTAAACTTTGCTTTTTCCACAATTATTTTAACTATTTTATATCCTCTAAATGTCCACACAAATTTTAGTATTTTAGTATGCTCATCTTTAGAAATGAAACTGCAGGCCAACTTTATATCTTTTTTGCTTTTGTTGTTTAAAACAAGACTTCTTAATATTTTAAGGGAAAATTATATCTTATCTAATTTTCTATAACTTATTTAATATTCTATAACTTCTTTTGAGTGTAAGACCATAATAAAGTACTTTGTACTAAATCCTATTATTTTATTGTTACATAATTAAAGAAATAATGAACATTTTATTGTGAGCTTAGCCTTAAGAATTAATTGCCTCATTAACAGAATCAAAAGAAACACATTTTTGAAGATTAAAAAATGAAAAATCAGATTTGAATTCTTTTTCATCAAAACAATGCTTATATTTTTATTTTAGAAAAGGTTTAAATGTTTCAATTATACTTTATTTTGCATGGATAGTTACTTGTAATACATTCTTATACTAATTTGAAAAAACATATTTTTATAAAACTTAATTTCACTCAGAGCATTAACCACTGATGAGAAGATTATGTCAGTTTATTGTTATCTCCTGACATTTACAATACTTGGAAAAATAAGGAAAAGTAGAAGACTATCATATCATACAAAGAGCAAGAGGCCATTTGCAGAAACTTTGTTTAATCGTTTCTACCAGTGGCTTACTTAATAGAATATAGTAAAGCAAGTATTTTCCTTAGAAACTTAATTTTTTTTACTCTTTCTTAGCTCTATGCATGCGATCAGTTTGCTTTGCTAGAAAATCAGGCTCCATGGGAAGTAATTTTAATGTATTTCAGGAATATTGCATAATCAAAGAAGTTCCTGGATAACTTTTTAGAAATATAAATAGTAATAAGGTAATTGACTGCATAATAGTATCTGGTAAAATGTTTGCATTTTAACTTAAGTATTACTAAATTTCACTTATGTTTTAAAGTAATGAAGTGACTTATTTACCTTCTAAAAGTTGGTATTAGCATATGATTCAAAGATAACAAAGTTATCTCAAATTTTCCTTTTTTTCCTCTGGAATGCTATGAGACTGTGGTAGTATAATAGGGGTTATGAATGCTATTAGATTTTAATGATCATATGTTATCTTTCTTTCAGACTTTCTTTTGTGTGTGCCAGTCCTGGAGATTTGATCAGGACCTGGGTGCTGTCTGTGAGCTTATTTTGCTCAAGGCTAGCACTCTACCATTTGAGAACCCCCTCCACTTCTAAACAAGCTGTTCTTAAAGTTATTACTTTATTGAACACATTAAAACTCTTTTCTAACAATGCTTTAAAGTTGAACAATACCCTCGTTCTCACAAGATATACAAGAATAGGGTAGTTACATTTGTAGTAAATTCTTTCCTATTTTACAAGCTGAAGAAAATTAAATAAAAGTCACTCTTACAGGACTCAGGGGTTTTAGTCTGTGACTTGGAAAGGCTATTGGGCTACCTATCAGTGAACTGGTCCTGTCAAGTCAGACGCAATAAGCCAAGTAATTACAGCACCTCTACTCCTAGAGGCACGTTCAGATAACTGCCATGCAGAAATTGCAGTAAAGGTAAGGCTTCTGATATTGATTATTTTATTCCTTAAAAAAAACAAAGACAGGTGTCATTGGCAGCTTAAAACAACATTCAAGCCTGTGCAACTGCACGCTAATCACAGTTAACAAATGGCAAAAGGAGTCATTACCTGAAGTTTTTCATTTGCTGGTTTTGTACCTTCTGGGGACAGGAGATAAATGAAGGAAAACTGACACCTAGAGATATTGTCTTGATTAGTGTTGACATTTCTTCTTGTGAGTTGACAGCTGTTAATGAGTTTAAACATGAAACAGAGAAATTTTGTTTCAGAAAAAGCTGGAACGTAATTTTTCTGAAAAGAATATTGAGACACATGGTTCATAAGCAGTAACAGAAAGCAAATCTAATTTGCAAGATCCCAAATCACCACGCATGTGATTTGAGTCTTTAATTTTAATTATAATTTATGTTCAGACTCAAATTCAGAAAATTTAGAAAATTATAGAAAATGGAAGAAAGTACAGTACATTATATTGAGAGGTTTCTTATGCAAATAAGTCATTCAAATGAATCCTGAATGTGAATAAAATTCGAAAGGTATACAAGATGATAGGAGATGCTTGTCAGGCAATTTGTCTTTATTCCTAAATCATCTATAACAATGTGTTCTTTCCTTCCTTCCTTTCTTTCTTTCTTTCCTTCTCTTTTTTTCTTTCTTAAGACATTATGTTTTCTGGGCAAACTTCTTGAATTCTTTTACACTTTAACCACTAATTATCTTGTCTTTTGTAAAACATGAGATCATTCCTTCTCTTTGTTCTCTGACACAGAAATACTTGAGTTTCTAGTTTCTCTGGTGGGATGAAAATGAGATACATGAAAGAGCTGTCACAATTTCAAATGACTGTTAATAACAAATAACAACAAATATGTGTGCACCAGATAAGAGTTTAAATGAGTGTTTCTTCACTAAATAGGAACCAGCAGACACATTTAAACATTCCCAGGAAAATGGAAGGCAGAATGATGGGCCATGAGGCTGGAGCAAGAGGTGAAAAATTGGATGCTGAAGAAAAAAATATTCTTTCAGCAAGTTGAGGAGGAAATATGATCCATCAAAGGTTTCATGATGAGCACAGGGGCTGATTATTTAAAGGAAAAAGTTCACACTTACAGTGGGTCAGGCCTTGTTACAGATTACGCAGAAGTGCAGAAGAACACTGAAGATGATAGAGTCTCAGGTTCCAAAACCTGTGTTCAGCTCTTGCTCTCTGTGAAACCAGCACAAGTGAATTTGGTATGAATAATGTCTCAGGGTAGAAATATGCTCTATGTGGTTTTTCATATCAATTTCTGTTGTTTTTGCTTTTCCTTATGGAATTTAGAAGATAAAATAGGACTTTGGAGTAATTCTGTTACCACTGATGCAAAGCTTTTTGTAGTATCATTTTGTTTTTCTTAAACATACAGATGAAGTTTTAAGGAAAAGGAAAAAATACACATTTAAGAATTGCACTCTCTGGGGTTATATCATGGTGGAAGAACATACAAAAGAAACAAAAAAACACAGAGTACATTATAAATACATTAAAAACAACATTATAAATACATTAAAAACCTCTTGTGTTCCTATCTTGGGGTTCATTTCCCTTAGCATCATCTTATATGGACATATGTACATAACTTTTGACCTTTTCTGCTTATCTGGTAAGATAATCTTGTATATACATTTTTCTAATTTGGGGAGGGGAAAGGAAATAACAAAATGCTGAAATAAGGATACAGGTTGACCCACTGTAACAATGAGACATACAAGACACTATGTTGAAAATGAACTTTAAACTTGGAGGAGTTGGGTAGGTGGGGATGGAAAGAATAGTAGGAGAAAAACAAAGGAGAGGGCAACAATGCTCCATAGGAAATGTACTGATCACCTTACTCATGTAAGTGTAACCCCTCTGTACAGTATTTTTATAATGAAAAATAAAAATAATAATTACACACTCAGCTTAGACACTAGCTGGATAAAATACATCCAGAAAACTTGGTTACTTCAAAGGCAAAGAAGAATCTACAGGAATGTGTACTAGGTGACCCCTGAAATTAGAAAAGAGGATCCTGCTTTCTTTTTACCTTTGTCTGTCTTTGTCTTTTCCTTGCTTCCTTTCTTCCTTTCTTCCTTTCTTTCTTTCTTTCTTTCTTTCTTTCTTTCTTTCTTTCTTTCTTTCTTTCTTTCTTTCTTTCTTTCTTTCTTTCTTCCTTCCTCCCTTCTTTCCTTCCTTCCTTCCCTCCTTCCTTCCTTCCTTCTTTTCTTTTTTTCATCTCTATCTTTCTCTCTTTCTTCCTTTCTCTCTTTATCTTTTTCCTCATTTCTCTCTTTCTTTCTTTCTATTTCTCTTTCCTAGGAGTTGAACTCAGTGCCTTGTACTTTTCAGGTAAATATGTACCACTGGAATCATTCTACCAGACTGTTTAAGTGTTTAGTTTGGAAAAGTAAAATCAGGTTTCAGAGGTTAGTCATGTCTGTTGCTCATTAGATTTCTGTATTATGCCAAGTTCTGTGCTAGTTCTATGTAATTCTTATCATTTAATGTTAGATATTTATATAATAATATGATACACTATTTCATAGATACTATTATAATCTTTTCTTGCCTTTATACATTACATAGAATTTAAGTTTGACCTGAGTCAGAATTTCAACAGCATTAATATTCTTAAGAATTACAGTACACAGGATGTATTTTTACAATTTGGAATGCAATTGACGATGGCATATTGTATACTTTTAATTGAAATTCACACAAAATCATTACAGAGAGTATTCATTTATTATTCCATTATAGTAATATGCTCAAATTGAAGTTCAGAACCATGTCTCTAGTTGTCCAGGTATGCCATAACTTCCAACCAACTCAAGTTAGAAGTAATTAATAAAACTATATTTTCAGCATAATTTATCAAATTTAGTAAGTTGAATAAAATTCACTGAGCAGTTGGTTTTACTATTTGTGGTTGGTTATTTCAATCCTTAATAAACAAATTTATTTATATGCTATTTTGTTCTCATTCTTCTGTAGAATTATCAGAAAGGAGCTGGTGAAAACCTCATAGCAATGCAGTGTGCAGGAAATCTCTGCTCCCATTTTTTCCATCTATTTTGCATGGAGTCTACTTCATTATTGTCCCTTCATCCTAATCTGTGATCGATGTTGATCCACATGGTAGTCATTAAGATTGCAATGTAAACATTTCCCTCTCTACTCTTCTGACATTTCATAGGTAGGGTGATACTTCCTGGAACCCTGTGACTGCATAGATGTTTACAAGTAGTTTGGGATGATAAAATGTGACTGAAAATGACATGATATATATCATTTCCAAGTAAAGCCTGAACAACCATTCTCTGAGTTTCCATAACTTCTGCCTCTGTTCCTCTTCTCGACTAGGGAGGACAATGACAAAAAAAAACAAAAATATAAACAATCAAATGGGAGGGGAAAGTGATGAGAGAATGACCAGAAACAGATTTTTGTAGTTTTGAGTGTTTGAAATTTAGGGGTCATTTATCATCACAATATAATGTATGAACTAATATAAAACAAATTTATATCATCATACCAGATTGTTTTGTAATATGAATTACAGGGACTCAGTTTTTATCTTTTTTTCCTTTTCTGTCATTTATTTGTATTTAGAGAAATTGAACAATCTCTGCCTTTTATGCTATTAAGATGCACATATTTACTAGTATACTAGAATGGTGCTTTAAGATATAAAGGTTTAAGTGTGATTGTGCAATCCTGCAATTCAGTACTAAGAAAACAAAGGCCATGGGAGTGTGAGTTCAAGACCAGCCTGGGACACATAATGAGACACATCTTGCTATACAAAACCAAGAAAAGTGAAATCAGAGGGTGAAAATGCTCATTGTAAGTATGTGTGGAAATATAACAATGAAATTCCTCCCAATGGAAGCTAATAAAAATGAAAAAAAGTAAAGCAAAGCACTTTTAAAGCAGGAAAACCATTGGTTTGAGCATATGGAATAAGTGTATTAAGATGGGAAATATTGTAATAAGCAGCCCCCCAAGGCGACGTAGCAGTTCTATGCTGGTCTTACTGTTTGACTGGGGATAGTTTTCTGTTGTTTTTTTGTTGTTGTTCCAGTTGTGGGGCCTGAACTCTGGGCCTGGGCGCAGTCCCTCTGCTCTTCAGCTCAAGACTAGCGCTCTACCACTTGAGCCACAGTGCCACTTACAGCTTTTTTTCTTTTTGCTTATGTGGTGCTGAGGAATTGAACCCAGGGCCTCAAACATGCAAGGCAAGCGCTTTACCACTGAGCCACCTTCCCAGCCCCAGTTTTCTGTTTTGTCAGGTGAACCTCAACATTTTCAATATTCCAAGGTTTCCAGATTTCCATGAGAGTGTCCACAGCATGCAGAAGGGAGGAGGACATGGACAATTGTGTTAAGGGAGATGTTTGGAACTAGATTCATAAATACAACACTGCTGCCTCACACTCAGGAACTCAGTCACATGACCATAACTAATGGCACTGACTACCAAAACTAACATAGCAAGAAGAATAAGTCAGCTAGTCTCTGACATGTATTTAAGGAGTCACAATTACATTGATTAATCTTGTCTCTCATCAAATCTAGAAGTTAAGGAAAAAAATAACTGAAACAAAGATTCATCATGAAACTAATGATGCTATAGACTTTCATTATGGTTAAATTGGAACCATCTTTCCTTTCTTAATAGTGTATAGAATGTAGTCACCTTTTCAAAATGATGTATATTTTCAATAAAATGTCTCAAATAAAATAAGTAACAAAATAATAAAATATCCAGAAATTTAAGTTTTATTTATCTACATCTATATCTCTAGCTATCAATCGATCTATCTATCTATACACACACACACATCAATAGGGGATGGTGTTCTGTTTTAAGCTGTTTATTTTTATACTAGTATAGTGCTATCTAGTATATGTCTGAGTCAAGCAGAAGAGGTCAGATAAGTTGATGTTAGGGAAATGAACCCTAAGGTATGTATTCAAGCGTTTTTTTTTCATGCGATTGTTTCTAACGCATTTATAAAATAATTTCTTTGTTGCTTTGTATGTCCCTCCCCCACTGTATTTGATGTCGATATAATTGGTGGAGGGGAAGGGAAAAAACAAGTCGTTTAAATAGGGATACAGGTGGACCCATTGCAACAATGAGAAGTACAAGTCCTTATGTCGAAAATGAACTTTACAACTTTGGTGTGGGGGGGGGCGGGGAGGAAGAGGGGTCAGGGGAGGATGGGAAGGGATGGGAAGGGATGGGAAGGGGAAACAAAGGAGGAGGCTACAAAGCTTGATAAGAAATGTACTCATTATCTTGCCCATGTAATTGTAACCCCTCTGTACAATATTTTCACAATAAAAAAAATAAAAATTAAAAAAAGATATGTGTTTGAGAGTCTATGTATATATATATATGTATATATATATGTATATGCATATATATGTATCAAGTAGTGCTGTCTACCTTATGGCTTTTTACATTTATAAAGAGTGACAACTTTGTATGTCATGGGAGGCATTTGTGCTGAAAAGACATCAGGATTTTCAGTTGAAAGAATTGTGACTGAAAAATTATAGGGAAAACATTCTTATTTCTGTGTTATTTTATCCTCAGCACAGTTAATGCTTTTTAATATTTATTTTCAAAGCATCCTTTTCAGAAAACAGCCACTGCAGAATATACTCACTTTCAGTACATTTATCCACAAAAATTTAAGCAGCTACAAAAGTTAGATGATAACTCAGACTATGTGTTAAAAATTTTTGAGCTTTAATGTGAACAAAAGTCATATTTTTATCTATCCTTCTAACTATGGTGGACATGTATAACTGGGTATACATTTGATGTTTTTCCCTTCCCATTTGTAATCTAGATTGTAGAACCTGCAAATTTGTGGAGTGTTTTTTGTATAAACTAGAGGCTAAATTCTAGTCCTCTGTGTTTTAACTTGCAGCTAGCTATCCAGGCATATCTTTAACATAGCACTATGCATTACTGATTTTTTTCTGTTTTATTGTCAATCTCCCTTCCAAGACTCCAAATTTATTGAATGCATTTCTGATGCTTAGCAAAAAAATAGTCACTCAAATGTTTATTGAACTGAATATAAGCTAAGTGAGCAGAATTGTAATTAGAGCACTGAATGAGCTGTTTAGGCACATGTCAAATGCTTTTGTTTATGGGTGACAACTTTTGTTTTTAGAAACTGAGCAAAAATCTGGTGTGCTAAGTATGCACTACATGGATTGATTTCAATCAACATTTAAAACTTTGTATTGTATATAATTAATATTTTCTACTTTTAAACGTCTTACACTGAGAAAGTTCTGATTTTTTTTTTTGCATTTTACTCTTGGAAAACTCTAGAGCTGAAACCAGATTAAGTTTCAGTATCATAAGATATTGAAGGAATTATTGAGCTTATTTGCAGCTATACCAGGCAAAATTAAACCTCTGCTAGACCCAGTATAGTATAATGGAAATGGCAGATATTCTTGCTATGACTTTTTAAATAATACATTTAAGAATTTTTATTTGTGAAAACACCGAAAAAATGAATCTATTTTAATATCACTTGGCTTAAATAATAATGACGTTAGTACAACAACATCAACTGCATAATTGATCTCTCAAGAAGTTATTTCCATTGTCTCTAAAGCATGTAACTTTCACATGCATGCCAAATGTTGGCCGCTTGTGTTATTGATATCAATTAAAAATGATTCTGGGACATCTTTTCTTGAGATTAAAGCTAAAAAAACTTTAAAAACCCAAGAATATAAAATTATATTTAAGATTAACTCAGGGAGGAGATTGAGGAGTTGGGGGACTGGAAAGTGGAAGAAAAATGAGGGAGAGGGTGACAAGTTTGACAAGAAATGTACTCACTACCTTACTTATGAAACTGTAATCCCTCTGTACATCACCTCTAAAATAATTAAAAATAAAAAGATTAACCTGACTAAATTAATTTCTGTCATTATGGAGTTTTCTTAAAAGCTGCCTTGCTTTCATGTTACAGAATGATACATGTTTTCAGATTTTCCTAGATGATAGCAACCAATAGTAAGCCACTAAATTATGCAGCACATATTAAAAAACCAATCTCACTTGGTCTCAGTTTGAACAATTTAATCAAAGGCAATAAGGTTAAATCACATAATAGCAATGAAATATTCAACTAATGTACCTTCAATCTGTTCAGTGAAAATGATCAGATATATGCAGAAAAATGTAAATAAAATAATCTTGTTATGCATTTCTTAATGGGATTTGGAGAATTTAAGAGACACTATCATTCCATATAGGCATTCTGCTATTTTTCAGTAACTCAGATTGCATTCTCCATGTGTGTTTTGGCACTCTTTACCGGAAGTCCTGTCACAGATTTCAGTTCCAGCTCATCTCCAATTATCACCAGACTTGTCAGCTGAAAGAAATGACCGCCTCATGTGTATCATGAAACTCCAAAACTTACACCTTAAAGAGGTGGTTTCAATTTCTAGTCAATTCTTTTCTTGTTGAATCCTTACAAGAATCCTTCTCTGAGGTTGTGTTTGAACTTTCAGAACAGTGTCCATATCTCTTTTGCTCAGGGATCACTTAGAAGGACATGTAATCCTGTGAAATATGTTCTGTGTTCTTTGCTAAATAAGCTGTCATCACTTAATTCTTTCCTTATCTTTTGGTATTCATGCAAAAAACAAACAAGTTCAAATTTCAACTTGAGGTAAATACTAGAGTAAAAAACATATAAATTAGTTAATGTAGTCTTATTTTTCTATTCGCTTATGTAACATTTTGATTTTGATTTAGGCCCAAAAAATAACAGAATCAGTGGGTGGGGACATAGTTTGATTGGTAAACTGCTTGCTTAATAGGCCATGGGATCAATTCCTGGTAAATAAATGTATAAATCACCCATTAAAATACTTAGCATATTTGTTGTACAAGTTGGGGTTTGTTTGATATTTCTATGCTACATAAAATGTACCTTCAATCAAATTACCCACTCCTTCACTTTCTCATTATCCCTCTCACCTTCTTAAAACATTCTCAACAGGTTTTATTGCTCTATTTTAATACATGTTTATAAATTTCTTTAGCAAGTCTTACTTTCCTTCATTCTCGCCATTGCTTACTTTCTACTGCTAGTACCTGCCCTCTAACAGAGCCTAACTTATTTTTCTGTTATTTATTTTCCCTTTTTATAATATATTAATTGTAAAAAAGGGGAATATGGTAATTTATGCATGCATATATTATCATTTAGACAAAATAAACTCTAGTTATTTTTCTCTTTATCTTTTCTACCCTCTATTATTCAACGGCTTTCAATAATTTTTACTCTACATTTTATATAGGCTTAATGTTTTTCAATATTATTTATCCTCCATTATTCTATTTCCTTCTTTCTTTTTCCTTGTCCTCTGAACAGTCCCATAGTTTCAATCTCTTCTCTCTACCATTCTGTATGTGTGTGTGTGTGTGTGTGTGTGTGTGTGTAAGTTTCGCTTTCACAACTGAGTAAAAAATTGCTGCATTTGGCTTTTTGATCTAGTTACTTAATGTTCAATATGATTATCACTTACATACACTATCCTGTAAATGCCATGATTTCATTCTATTTAATGGTTAGTAATAGTCTATCATATATAATACATACATATATACATACATACCTTAATTCCTTTATCCACTTATCTGTTGGGTACCTCAGCTGATCTTTGATTGGCCATTTGAACTGAGCTGCAATAAACATGGGTATGTAGTTATCTCTACAATATAGTGATTTGCTCTGCTTTAGATTATGCTCAAGAGTGGAATGACATAAAGAACTTCTTTTAGATCTTTTGAAGATCTCCCTATTGATTTCCTTAGTGTTGCTACTAGTTTGCATTTGGAGAAACCATATAAAATGATTCTTTCCCCATCCAGCATAGTTATTAACATTTTCTCTCTTCTTAATAATTGACATTTTGTCTATAAAGTTTTGATTTCTTTATTCTTTATGGCTAATGATGTTGAAAATTCTTATAGCTGTTTAGCTACTTTTATCCTTAAAGAACTTTTCTTTATTTCAATTTTTATAACTATATAGTTTGATTCCTAAGTCTGTGTTACAAGTTGTTCCTCATTAATTTTCCTAACTTTCAATTCTGGATATAGTAGGGTATAGTTTTTAAATTTTCTTTTTATTTACATTCATACCTTGATAGTCTTGTAACTGCTATGTCTTTAAAAATATTAAAGACCTCAAGTTTATGAATCTAGCTCAGATTCTCTCATGATTTTTAAAAATCACATAATCACTATTCTACTGAATGTCTTTTCTGAGGTGGGGACATTTCAAATATATCACACACAAAATGTAGACATCTACACAAAGTTGCAAATCTTTTATATTCCTATCAGAGTCAATACCAAGCACCTCGTACACAACATTTTTTCACACACAAACTAGCTTTTTCTGTTTTATTTAGTCTCCTTTCCCAGCTAGCTTCAGTCTTGCTATGTTCTAGTCATGGCTACTCCAATGGTGTGTTCCCACTTTTTTGTCTTTAGAAGTATTACTTCTAAACATGCTGTTTTCCATCATAAGCACATAAGTACAGCTTGCTGCTCCTGTAGCTCCATTAGATAGTTGTTTAAATAAGATGTTTGCAGGAAGGCTTTCCTTTGTCCATTACTGATTAGAAATATTTACTCTTCTGTTCTATCTCCACAAATACAGTGTACTTTCCAAATCCTCTAGACTTTTGGGTTTTATCATGCGAATAATAATTTACTGTTTCACAGACCAGTTCTGCTTGCACATTAACTTTTTCTTTGCATGTATATCATGGATGGCTTCCTAGACCTAGAAGGAGAAGGAGTTATACATAGAGTCAGCCTAGATCACCATCTTACTGTAGGTCCCTGATACGTGGGCTAAATATTTTTTTTTATTTCTGTATATTAATGAGATTATTGTTGTTGGCTTCAATTTAGTGTTATTATAGCAATAATGAAATGATAGACTTATTTTAATGGCTTTGAATGAAATTTAAAATGAACAAGGTATATAATCCTTATTAAACAGATACATTTACATCATGACACCTACAAGTTTTTTTTTAATTTATTGACCATTTTAAAATTTAGTACATTTTTTTTAGCAAAAATTGGAGGCCACTTGTATGAGAGAATTGACATTTCCTTTTTTTATTCAGTTTTATTGTCAAGATGAAGTAAAGAGTGGTTACAGCTGATATGTAAGATAATGAGTACATTTATTGTCCGACATTGTTACTCTCTCCCTAATTTTTCTACTACTTTCCCTTCCTCCCTCCACAAGTTGTAAAGATCATTTCCAATATATGGTCTTGTGAGTATGACTGTTGCATTTGTTCACCCTTTGTTCTTTGTCTCACCATTTTGTTGTTCCCATTCTCTTTCCCAAATCAGATAAGTGTATGTACAAAACACAGGGTACCAAAATTTCTTGATCCATTCATCTACTAAAGGGCATTTTGGTTGGTTCCATATCTTAACTATGATAAATAATGCTGCAATAAACATGGTTGTGATGGTAGCTTTAGTATGGCCTTGTTTGTTGTCATTTGGGTAATGCCCAAAAGTGGGATTGCTGGCTCATAGGGGAGCTCTAAGTTAGTCTTTTGAGGAACCTTCATACTTATTTCCAGAGTGGTTAAACAAGTTTACACTCCCACCAACAGTGCAGTAGTGTTCCCTTTGGGCCAATCCCCTCCAGCATCTGTTGCTATTAGATTTCTTGATAATGGCCATTCTCACTGGGGTGAGGTGGAATCTCAATGTTGTTTTGATTTGCATTTCTTTTATGACCAGAAATGTTTAGCATTTTTTCATGTGTTTATTGGCTGTATTTCCTCTTCAGATAAGTATATCTTTAAGTTTTTAGCTCACTTATTAATGGGGCAGTTGTTTTTTGATGATTTGTTTTTTGAGTTCTTTTTTTTTTATTGTGAAAATACTGTACAGAGGGGTTACAATTACATGGGCAAGATAATAAGTATATTTCTTATCAAGCATTGTAGCCTCCTCCTTTGTTTCCCCTTCCCATCCATTCCCATCCTCCCCCTGTCCCCCCAACCTTCCCCGCCCCCCCCCACCAAAGTTGTAAAGTTCGTTTTCGACGTAACAACTTTTACATCTCATTGTTGCAATGGGTCCACCTAAAGCCCTTGTATGTTGCACCGGCTAGTGAAGATCTTCTCCCAATCTGTGAGCTTTCTGTTTATCTTGCTAGCTATGTCCTTTGCCATGCAGAAGTTCTACCGTTTCATGCAATCATCCCATTTGTCCAATCTTTCTTTGACCTGTGCCAAGGAGACCTAGTGTTTCTCCTATTCCTTTCTGTAATGTTTTCAGGGCATCTTTTTTTTTAACCTCAAGGTCTTTGATCCATTTGGAATTGATTCTGGTGCTGGGTGATATATACAACTCTAACTTTAGTTTTCTACAGGTGTTTAACCAATTCTGCCAGGACCATTTGCTAAATAAGCTGTCTTTCTTCCATCCTATTTTTTGGTTCCCTTATTGAAGTTTAAGTGACCATAGGTCTGTGAATCCATTTCTGGGTCTTCAGTTCTATTCCATGGGTCTTAAAGCCTGTTCTTGTGGTATATTTAACAATAGAATCCTATACTTCCATCAGAAAGAATGGTATTGCCCCATTCATAAACAAACGGAAAGAGTTGAAAAAATGATATTAAGAGAAGTAAGCCAGAGCCAAAGAAACATAGATCCCATGGTTTCCTTCATTTGTAATAATTAGTACATGTTTAAGATACTCCTAGCAGGTGAGCAGAATAGCTTAATAGCTATGTACATATGACCTTATAAGATGATAGTAAGCAAAATGTACAAGAGGTGTTGCTTTGTTGTTGTTGTTGTTGTTTTTAATGTACTCTGTGATTTCATTTTTCTTTTTTTTCCCTAATGGTTTATCCCCTGTTGTCACTGTATTTGATTTTGGTACCCTGGGTATTGTATACATGCTTATTATTGGGGAAGGGAAGGTGAACAACAAAATGGTGAGACAAAGGAAGAACCAATGCAAGAATGATACTAGACAATATGTTGGACACTGAGGGAGGGGGTAACAAGTTTGAGAAGAAATGTACTCACTACTTTATGTATATAATTGTAACCCCTCTATACATCACCTTGACAATAAAATTAAATGTAAAAAAAGAGGGGTATTTGAAGAAACAGCCATAGGGTACCAATATCAAATACAGTGACAACAAGGGATAAATCAAAGGGGGGCAAGAACAAAAGAAAAAAAGAAATGAAAATTGAGATTTCTTTTCTGACCATTCTTACCCTTGTGTCCAATTGGAGCAACACTGAGAGCAAAAGCTTCGGATATAGTTTCTCATTCATTCTAGCTGTTCTTACACAGCACTTGATTCTTATATTTGCTGCAATGATTTCCAGAGTGTAATTCATGTGTAAGCTTTGATTGAGAAATTTAAGTATTTTAGAAACACACACATACACTTATTTTTCCTACAGTACAGGCTGACAGTCCAGAAGTTAGTGCACTCTAACCATTCTCTTGCCATTTTGTTACTTTAGAGCTTAATAAAATAAGCTCTTTCCAGGCATTCCATACATTTCTTTGTCTCTAGTTCACCATTCCTAGTCCACAGTTCTCTTGGGTATTCTCTTTAGAACTTAATATTTAAACATGGATATAAAAACAATTTGCAAAATGAGATTTAGCTGTGTGTGAAACATTCTATTTATTTATATTTTACATATGGTTGAGAGAATGCATAGCTTTTATTGATAGCCTGTTATGACTGAAAAATGAATCATTCAGGAAGTTAGGAGCTTATATTTCCCTCATGTGGGTCTCCAATTTTTATTCCTTGTATCCTGTGTAATTTAAATTAAGAAGTTTTAAAAAGTTGCTCCAGTGGCCAATTGTAATTCTCTTTGATTAGAAAAAAAATGCTTCAGTGGAGGAAATATCCTACTAGCCTCAATACTTTGAGAAAGATGCTAGATATATTTCCATATATTTCTTTGATTTTCCATATATTTCTTCTTTTACATTTTATCTGTTGCTTTTGTACTTTAAAAACATTACAAGATTGCTCCAAGTTATCTACAGAAATATATTGTCAATGGTATGCTAAACAATACATTATATATTATATATTATAAGCAAAGACATCGTTTTAAAACATTTTAAGGAGAAAGCCATTATAAAGAATTGCCAATTGATTTTAATTTTATAATGGAATACACTTTTATTCATTGATCATAAGAAACACAAAATTATCTAGGTGTGCAGTCTCATGCCTGTAATTTCAAAACTAAATAAGCCAAAACAGGAATTTGAGCCATCATTCTGACTCTAATCTGTACTAATTTTTGACAAAGGGAAATTCTGTCTCAAAAACAACAAAGAAAAGCAAGTTAGAATGAGGGAACTAGGCTTGTAGCACAGTGTTTAGGATACTTCCTTAGTTTGCACAAGACCTTGGCTTCCATGTCAACACTACTTAATATTTTTCTGTTTAACTAACTATGAAAAATAATTGTTCTGTTATGTTGGTGAATATTAAAATTTTATTTTGTTTATTACTTTCCTATATGAAAATACATATTTTCATTTCATTTAGGGAAAGACATTCAATTAACATTTTGTTACACTTGTCCATTTTGTTATGAGTTTAATCTTCCTATTAATGAGCACATCAATAGATCGATGTTTCTTGCCCTGAATACTAACCCTGGTAATAAGGAAGCTCCTTACCTCCCCTTTGATTCTGTTAGTACTGTCTACAGCACAAAGCAACAATCTGCTTAATAAATCATCATCTCAGATCTTCACTGAAATGAACCACAGTGAGGGATTTCAATAGATGGTGTTTCTGTCCCATGAGCTATGACGCTAACTAATTAGACTTTGCTGTCAGCTTCATTTTTTCAATTTCTGTTAAGACTCAGAGTGAATAAACAAGTGTCTCTTCTGTATTTGTTCAATCCCTGTGGCACACATTTGTGTTTAAACACTATTCATTTATTCAAATAAAAATTAATCATTGAGCACAATAAAAACCTAACTTTGCTATTTTGAGATGCTTGATATTTGTTGTTGCTAATTAATAAAATTATTACTGACAAAGGTATATTTATACAGTGGACAAGTAATTGATTAATGATAATGATGGTGTATAAATTATTGTCTTAATAAAATGCTTTTAGTAATAATAAATAGCTAAGAAGTAGCTGTGCAAGTACTTCTTCATATACTCAAGATCATTTCATTTTCCTCACTATACAAAGTCCTTCCATTAGCTTACAGGGAAGCTAACATGATTCACTGGAACAATGAGTAAATATCAATTCTATATAAATAAGATGATTAGTGCTTAATTAATATGAAACCAGATTATTGTTTTTACCTTTATATAAACAAGAATAGCAGATAACCCTGTGTCTATCTTTTAGATGAGAATTTGTCAAAGAGTAAAATTTCATCTTCCTCTGCATAGAGAATGTATCCTATGAAATACTAGAGCATTAAGTACAATGATACATGTTTTTATTAGTGGAGATTCCACAATGTTACCCTTTGTTGAAAACTGTTGTCTGTGGAGCCTTGTACCTCAGAAAAGGAGTAGCTAGCAAAGGAACAAAGAACTGATAATATATTATGTTTCTATGTATAAAAAGTAATGTTTTAACTTATATAATAATATTTCTCAAAAGCATATAGCATATTATTACATTGTTTAAGATGGGCTAGACTATGCTAAAATAACAAGTAACCTTTACAAACATTAATTCAATCCAAACAGTTTACTCATGCTGTAATCAATTTTCCAGCTTACTGAAAGCAAATTGCAGTTTACTATACTAAATTCATAGACTACAAATTCTGGTTAGAGTACAATCTTGGTGAACATAGAATCAAAATATGATAGTAGATATTACAATATATCAGATATTGATGTGGCTGTGTATATGATACAAAATCCAATATATGTCATATTTCTGTGATCTATCATCTATCCTATCAAAATTCAATGTTACTTCTGGTTTTACAACTCATTTCACAGATCAAGGTACCTTCACCATTAAACAGTATTGGTATTCACAACTGCCATACACATAACCAACTTCTATAAACTAGACATTGTTATGTAATCATAATTCAGATATAAATAAGGCCCTGGTTTTCAGAGTTAACATCTAGTCTGTAGGACATAGTATCTACCTAATCATTCTGCCACTCCTGCCTTGCCATTTAACATTCTCAAAGTCAGTACTATGAATAACATCATTACACATGTATACTAATTGCCTGATATGTTAGACAATTTACATATTTTGAATTACTAAATTTTCTAATAAGTCAGTGAAGGAAGAATGGTTATTATTACCTCAGAAAGGAAGAAAACATGATTCTGAAATATTTACTCATATTTACTTTTCATACCTTATGACAAAATGATTAAAATAAAGTCCTATGTAGCACCTAAACATCTTCCTTGCAATGCATCTTCCTAATGCACTTCTACTTTGAATTGCACTAAGAAGCTATGTAAACTTATTTTTCTGTCTGATTCGACATGCTTGTCTTATCCCTTATAACAAACAAACGGAAAGCTGACATGATAATGCCAGTATCTATTTTAGGGAACATTTAGCATTCATTCTTCATTTTCTTACTATTGTCGTATGGAGTAACTTTTCTCCCTTTAAGTCCAATTTTGTCATTTAATAGTTCCCTTGTTGTCAAACAGAAATTCTGATCTTTACTGATCATCTCCTGTGCACACAGATCAAAGTCACTTCACTGATTGAAGTTTAGCTGTGGGAACCACTTCTAACTTCTAAAGGAGGAATTCAAATCCTACTTAATCGTAGCTAAACCTATGAGCTCTGAAAGAGATCTTATCTACTAAGAAGCTGAAGAAAAAAGAAATAAGGAGGTCACTTCTTCCATCTTTTATTTCTATCTGTTTTTTTTTTCTTTCCCAGAAAAGCCACAGCTAAATCAGGGAATAGAGGAAATGCATATACAATAAAATCATCAGCATGGTTGATTGCGTGGATGATGGCCAAATGCAATGAAAAAAAATATTTTCTTCAACAACTCTAGAGTTCTTATTATCTAAACAAAATTAGTGACTTCTAATCAATTATTCAATTAGCATTTGTTAACAGTTCCTGCATTGTTAAGCAACATGTGATGTACTTTAAAACCTCATCCTCATAATTATTCTAACTTCATGCATAATTAATCATTTAAATGAATGCTAGACTCCCTTCATTCAAACGAAAATTAGGATACTTGTGAATGTGAAAATACATGCCTTCTCAGGATAACTGAAGAAAGTTGTTCCATCTGTATTAATATATGTGATCAAACACTCTCTGACATCAAAGTTCATAGGAAACAACATGTAACTTTGGTAAAAAAAAATTCTTCTGGAAAAGATGTCAAGATTGTCAAATTCAAATATTTGTGGTTTATTTGTCGTTAGAAGCACATTTTCTGGGATATACTTATCATTAATTTCCAGGAAATTAAAATTTTTTAAGAGACACAGAAGTGCTCAAAACTGAATTAAAATTTAGCTGTGAATTTCTAAAGGAAATAAATGTATAGAAGGAGTGTCAATTTCTTTTTCTTGTTTTCTAAGGTTGAATCTCTGTAGCAAAAACTAAATGGCAGAGTGTATGTATTCTATTCCACTGCCACTGTCATAAATGCAGGTATTCACCCAATAAGGAGAAAAGATCTAGTAGATTAGTTACTTTAGAAAAGATTGTCTTTCTCCCCCACCCCCACCCCATACATACCCCAGTACTCCAGTACCGGTGTTTGCACTCAAAGCCTCAACATAGCTCAACTATTTTTTTTTTTTAAATCTGGCTTTCTACCAATTGATCCATGACTCCTCTCTGAATATTAGCTAGTTAATTGAAGATGGAGTCTCAGAGACATTTCTGTTCTCAGCTTCCTCAATAGATGGTGTTACAGGCTTGAGCTACCAGCACCCTATAAAATATCCATTTTAAAATATCTAATCTCCATTTAATGCTCAAATTTATACAGAGCGCATCATAAATACAAATACCATCCTTTAACATTTTGAAATGAGAAGTAAAATGTGTTGACGATCATCAGTTCTGGTATTCAGAACTCCATACCTTGCTCCTGATGTTGTACACAACCTACCTCAGTTCAGTAGCTGTTCTTCCATTAATAGGAAGTTTTGATATATCAAATGAAGTCCACATTACAACTCAGTTTGCCTTTCCTTGCACCATGATTCACTGTGTGGCCTTTATTCCTGTTTAATGTTAAGAGCAGATGTGGCCTTCACCTCTCCCATCATAGCGGGGATTTCCTTTCATGTGTCATGCTGTGGTCAAGTTTTCATCACCATTATCTCCGTCAGTATCCCCCACAGATGGGTAGTGCCCACGCTATTCCCTGAAAACCATCCAATCTGATTACGTTAGCTGTGGAAAAAAATTTAACATTTTAATTTCAAAGGGAATTATGTTCCAGAACTGTAATAATTCTGTCGGATAAGTTAGGGTGTGTTACAATACCTCTTTATGTTTCAGAATCCTGCACTGTAAAATAGATATTGGTACTGATTTTTACTATGGGCAATATGACCCATCTGTACAAAATATTGTTCAATTGATTTGCTAAGTGAAAAGGTGCATCTCTCCAGGAAAAACATTTCCTGGGGGAAATAGCTGTTGTCAAGGCTGTGAGACATTTTCTCAGGGCTGCTTTGCACATGGCCTTCAAGTATGAGTACTCTCTTTTACTCATTACTTTTGGTGAATATTTGTTAAATATTCTGGTCATGAAAATATTCTCTATTCTGTTTATTAAGCGATAAAAATGTTCAAGAGAAAACAAGATACAATTCCAATCCTAAACAGTCTATCAGAGGAAAAGATAAAATGTGGTATGGATAGGAAATTACACCAAAAACCGTGTCAATTAATTTGTTTGTGAGATTGGTCCTAATGGAAGGCATAGTCTGGCTTACTATATACATTTAAAGTGATTAAAGTAAACATGGTGTTCTTGATAATGTAAGTAAAATGTATAGAACATTGATAGTCTTGGGTTTGGGGCTTTCCTGGAGACAAACTAAGCAAAAATATCATTTACTCATAAATTGGAAAGATAGTAAAATGATGATAGAATGCAAATATAAAACAAACCCATATTAAACATTTTACTAAAGTTATTACAAGAATGAAACAGTAAGATATTAAAGAGCCAAACAGTATTTGAGGAACACACACATATATATGTACATGTAATTACTATAATGTAATATAAATTAATATGCTGATATGACTAATTTAATATTATAAGCTTCATGGGTCAGAAGCAAACTGGTTAATATGTTATGGAGCAAAAACAGCGTAATCTTTTAAAAATATTTTTTAATGTAAAGACACTGTATAGAGGGGTTAGAGTTGCTTGAGTAAGGTGATGAATGCATTTCTTTTTTTTGGGGGGGGGTCCTGTTGTGGGACCTAAACTCTGAGCCTGGGCATTGTCCCTCAGCGCTTCAGCTCAAGGCTAGCGCTCCACCACTTGAACCACAGCACCACTTCCAGCTTTTTTTCTTTTTGCTTATGTGGTGCTGAGGAATCAAACCCAGGGTTTCATGCATGCAAGGCAAGCGCTCTACCACTGAGCTACCTTCCAGCCCCTACATTTCTTATAGAGCATTGTAACTCCCTCCTTTGTTTTTCCCCTACTATTCCTTCCCTCCCCACCTCCTCAACTCCTCTGACCCTGCCCTCCCCCCCACGCTGTAAACTTTATTTTCAACGTAGGTCCCATGGTTTCCCTTATTTGCAATAACTAGTATAGGTCTAGGATATCTTACCAGACAGGCAGAAATTTTCATATGTACATACGAAAATTACAAGATGATACTAAGTGAAATAAACCCCAAAATAAGGACACAAGAGGTTTTTTCTTTGTTGCTGTTGTTTTTAATGTACTATGTGATTTTTTTGCTCTCTTTGTATGTTCTTCCCCCATGGTATAATCCCTGTTTTCACTGTATTTGATTCCTGTGCCCTGCATTTTGCATATACATTTTTCTAATTTTGGGAGAGGAAGGGAAATAACAAAATGCTGAAACAATGTAATCTTTAATATTCATTGTCCCACTGGGGAAAATTAAATTACTTTCTATTGGATAAAATCAGTAATCTTATTAAATATTCATCTAGAAAATGTTTACATGGCTTCAACAGTATTAAGCATTGAAAAATCTTATGGTTCCAGGATTAATTTTCAGCTTTGTTTACTGTCTTGTTAAGTTAGCTATAACATTGTAGCCAACAATTATTTAGTCCAATGTATGCATCTAGTACAGTTAATTCATTTATAGGGGCTTACTCACTAACCCCTTAAAACTATTGTCTTAGTAGATCTGATTATTATTCACACTTTGATTTTCTTGATGAATAAACTCAAGTAGAGAGGGATTACTTTTCAAAATTTCACAGTAGTGTTAGAGTATCCTAAGTACAAAGAGTAGATTTCAGAGTCTGTGGCTTAACTTTTATGATACAGTGTCAAGTACACATAAAATAATAAACTTTGATTAATTTAACTGTGTAGGTAGAAATGATACAGTGAGCATCAGTGAATAATCAATTTTCACATCTCCCCGTGTGGAGTTTCATGTGACTGTTTTGCACAGTCAATACTAAGTGTAAAATAGAACCATATCACTGAAGAGGAGTTTAATGAAATCAGTCTTGATATAACCAAAACAATGTTTACTGAGCATGTTGGATATTTTTTGAAGGCTTATCACTGGGGTCCTAAACACTGAAAATCTTCATAAGCTAGATGAGAAAATTAGACTAGAAGGAGGATGACAAAAACTTGAGGAAAGATGAAAGTCAGTTCTCAGCTCCCTGAGAACTGTGGAACATGGTACATGGTGGCTGAGGGGTCAGTGTCCTAATTTTTCAGAGAAGCCTCAATTTTAGTGTGAAATAACTTAATTGCTCATATACAAAGTGATTAATTTGCTTTTAGTCATTTAAAACTTACAGATTAGGAATAGGCTCCATATTTTCAGATTATCTCCATGAATGCTCTCTTTAACCATATGATTTTGGTAAAAATATTGCTATTTAAATGTTCCAATAAAAAATTAGAAGGACAACATCAAATATTGCTGATTTAGCCGGGCGCCGGTGGCTCACACCTGTGATCCAAGCTACTCAGGAGGCTGAGATCTGAGGATAACAGTTCAAAGCCAGCCCAGGCAGAAAAGTCCGTGAAACTCTTATCTCCAATAAACCACCAGGAAACCGGAAGTAGCGCTGTAGCTCAAGTGGTAGAGGCTTGCCTTGAGCTGAAATGCTGAGAGACAGCGCCCAGGCCCAGAGTTCAAGCCCCACGACCAACAACAACAACAAATATGTATATATGTACAATATATATATTGCTGATTTAGAGTATGCTCACTCTTGATCTGCAAGTAAAATTAATTCAGTAAAATCAATAAATTCAAGTAATTAAATGTCAAATCCCTACTTAGATTTTATTTTTTTTATTAATGAGACTAACAGATCACTTCGTAAGGCATTGCCAAAACATTCTCGGAAAAAAAAAATAATCAAGGTTACACCAACAACGGACAAATGAATATCACAGATTTAAATGTTTCTAGAACTTTGGCAAATTATTCCAATCCAAACATTTTTCAGGGTATTTATTGTCAGTACCTTAACATGCCTTGCAGTATCTAATGTTAATAATTCAAATTCTAAAATAGACAAATTTTAACATGGCCTATGAAAAATAAACAACAAATCAAACAAAACACAAGATTTTACCTGTCCTATTATGCTATTTCATATAAACCAAGTTAGATATATATATGAAGAATTCTTAATTATATTCAAGTATTTGGGGGGGAAATATATATATACATATATATATATATATATATATATATATATATATATATTGCCCCAAGGTAGTAATGTTCTACAAGAACATGAATTTACAAAATGAACATGATAAAAAGTACCACCATGGGTTCGTGAAGATTACATAATATGTGTCATATAAAGTAACTAATGAGATTTGTTAGGTACAGAATTAAAGAAATATTTTGATACTCTTTGAATTACTCACTAGATTTTCAGAGCTATAAGCTGCTGTTGAAGAAATTTGATTGCCAAACATCGGGGTTGAGTTGGAAGCGATGGAACTGACATTGGATCTGGGTCTGAGGAGGACATGTTGACATCACATGACCTTTATAAATTATCTATGAAAATGTTGAAAGCTCTCAAGCCTAAGAAAAAGAAAAATATATCCCAAGATACTTTTGTTACAATTTATGGAAGAATTCACATGCAGAAACAAGACATAAGCAACCTACAAATCAGGAACGTGAAGGAGCTGAAGTGACTGCAGAATGATAAAAGGAGACCAGGAGGGAAAAAAATGAAGAAAGAACAGGGAGGAGTAATAATGTTCAACTAGAAATGTGCTCTCTATCTTACACATGTAACTGTAACCCCTTTGTACATCACCTTGGCAATAAAATTAATTTTAAAAAAATAAAACTTTGCTGGGAAGGTGGCTCAGTGGTAGAGTGTGTGCCTTTAGCTGAAGAGCCCAGGACAGCTCCCAGACCCAGAATTCAGGTCCCCTATGGGACCTGAATAACTAACTAACTAAAACTTATAGTGATTTCTTTGCTTTTTTTGCTTTCTTGCAATTGTTTCTAATATTTTTAAAGTGATTTCTTTGTTGCTTTGTATGTCCCCCCTCCCCACTGCTTTCACTGTATTTGATGTTGGTATAATTTGTGGAAGGGAAGGGAAAAAACAAATTGTTTGAATAGGGATACAGGTGGACCCATTGCAACAATGAGATGTACAAGTTGTTATGTTGAAAAACAAACTTTACAACTTTGATGGGGGGGTGGGGGCGCAGGGGGAGAATGGGAAGGGATAGGAAGAGGAAACAAAGGAGGAGGCAACAATGCTGGATAAGAAATGTACTCATTATGTTGTCCATGTAATTCTAACCCCTCTGCACAGTATATTCACAATAAAAAAAAAGAATTGTCAGGCTGCTTCCATTCAGTTTCTTAAAGAATTTTATTGTATTTTTATTACATAATTCCCCCATACTTTTGTGAAAGGTAATATAGACTCAGAAACTTCCTTTCACAAGGATGAGTATTTCACAATGGAATTCTATATTTCCATCAGAAAGAATGGCATCTCCCCATTTGTAAGGAAATGGAAGGACTTGGAAAAAATCATACTAAGTGAAGTAAACCAGACACCAAGAAACATAACCTCCATGGTTTCCTTCATTTGTAATAATTAGTAAATGTCTGGGATAGTCCTATCAGAGGTTCACAATCGCTCAGTAGCTATGCACATACAACTATATAAAACGATGTTAATCAAAATGAACTCTGAGATATGGAAACAAGAGGTTTTCCTTTGTTGTTGTTGATTTTAATGTTCTGTGTAAAGTTATCTCTTTTTTCTTTCATTTTTTTTATTTTGGTTTATTCCCTGTCACCACTCCATTTGATTGGTTCCCTGTGTTTTATACATAAATTTATCTGATTTGAGGAAGACAAAGGACAGAGGGTGAACCAATGCAACAGTGGTACTACTACGTTGGAAATGAACTTTACTTCTATGTTGCTTTGTATGTCCCTCCCCCACGGTATAACCCATACTTTCACTGTATTTGATGTTGGTATAATTTGTGGAGGGGAAGGGCAATAACAAATCGTTTAACTAGGGATACAGGTGGACCCATTGCAACAATGAGATGTACAAGTCGTTATGTCAATAAACAAACTTTACAACTTTGGTGGGGGTTGGGGGGAGAATCTGGTGGGGGAGGAGGGGAGTATGGGAAGGGATAGGAAGGGGAAACAAAGAGGAGGCAACAATGCTTGATAAGAAATGTACTCGTTATCTTGCCCATGTAATTCTAACTCCTCTGTATGGTATTCTCACAATAAAAAATAAAATTAAAAAAAAAAAACTGGAAGGAGTTGGAGGGAAAGTGGGAGAAAAACAAAGAAGGAGGTAACAATGTTCAACAAGAAATGTACTCATTACCTTACTTATGTAACTGTAATCCCTCTGAACATCATCTTGACAATAAAATTTAAGAAAAAGAAAACAGTAATTTTCTCATTCTTCCCTAGTTTCCTGTCCTTCAGCCAACTTGTCATGTGATATGATCCCTTTGTACTTGATACTATTCATAGTTTGATTTCTAGTACCTATAGAGTTTGTGAACACTCATTACTCTAATTTCAACTTGAATCCAGTTTCTAGCATATTTCTATTTCATATATGAGGTAACAATAAGACTTCTTCTATACATTTAGGTCACATATAATGAGACACTAAATAGAAATGATACCATGGACATTTGGAAGAGGAAAGAATAATCCAAAAGTAGACCAGGAGACAGAGATTCATGGGTAAATGTTTGATGGGAAACATAAGGATCAAATTTTGACATTTAAAAAAATAGATAAACATAGCAGAGGAGGAAAGACACAGAACAAGTCAAGGTGGAAATAATGTGATCCATGCATAAAAAGTGAGAAATAATTTGACAGCAACATAGTATTTTTTTTATTGAGTCACGACAAATATATTAACTATCTACCGTAATAGATGTTTTAAATTCAAGTTTCACACTGCGAAAGGTACAGGTACAAACTGCTATTGTCATGTAGATAAGGAGTAGCAAGAAAATTGAAACTAAGAAAAATGGTGCCAGATATACATAAAAGCCAGCTAAGTAATTACAACCCTTTTCAAGCTCTTTACTATGTGTTCTCTGTTTTTCTGAATTGAGAGTCCTCTCATCTTGTATGGCTATGTTGCTAATTTATTGCTAATCTTTTTTAAACTCATAAATCTGACCAAACAATCCTGTTATCATAGTACCTCATGACTCTCTTTGTAAAAGAAACCTCACATTTGTTATTTTGTTTATTTAGGTCATTTAATTTTTAAAAGATACATCTCTTACTAAACTGTGACATTTGTTTTTTAAAAACATTTATTGTCAAGGTAATGGACAGAGGGTTACAGTTACATACGTAAAATAGTAAGTATGTTTCTTGTCAAGCTTGTTACCCCCTCCCTCATTTTTCTCCCCCTTTCCCTCCCCACATCCCCCTTCCAAGTTGTATACATCACTTACAACAAAATGTCTTTTGAGTATCATTGTTGCATTGATCCCCCTTGTCCTTTGTTTCAACATTCTGTTGTTCCCCTTCCCTTCCCTAATTCACACAACCATATATACAATACCCAGGGTATCAAAATCAAATGCAGTGACAACAGGGACCGCCATAGAGGAGAAAACACAAAAGAAAAAAAGAAATCACACAGTACTTTAAGAATAACAGTAACAAACCTCTTGTTCAGCCACTCTGGAAAGCAATATGGAGGTTCCTCAAAAGACTCCACATAGAGTTACCTATGACCCAGCAATCCTACTTCTGGGCATTTAGCAAAATGACCACAAACAAGGCCATTCTAAAGCTACCAGCACAACTATGTTTTTCACAGCTTTATTGGAAACAACCCAGATACCCCTCAGTAGATAAATGGATCAAGAAAAAGTGATATATATATATATATATATATATATCAAACTAAATTAAATTACATATTTTTCTATTTAAATTTACTAAAAATGATTATCTTGAAACAAAAATGCTAAGTATTACACAAATTTTGTAGATTATAGATATAAAATGTACTACAGCAGCACATATAATGAGATTAGAGAAATAAGAATATATTGTTATAACTGTTTTACATTAAAAATTAAATGATAAAAAGGTAGACAAAATATAAATCAAGAATAGATATTAATAGATCATGTAACATTTCAATAAACCAATGAAGAGACATATAACTAAATATTTTCAATTCAAGGAAAGTTAGGAAAATAAAAACAAATTAACCACAGATCTTACATAGAAAACATGTATCAAATAATATATTCAAATATAACAAATTCATTAGATCGATAATTATAACTATTCTAAAGTCTCCAATTACAGTATGAAAATGATCACATCTAATAAATTAAATTAACATTCAAGGTTTGTGTATGCTGTCCATAAGACAGTCTCTTTATTCAATGATTAGTTTTAAAAGAAGAGAGGAAAGACACAAATGTTTGAAATATAAACTTTGCAATGTCCAAACTGTTATACATAAATTAGATTTCCAAATAAGGTATTATCTTCCAAGTGATATCACTGATTAGAAGAAAAAATAGAATGATAAAGGAGACAATACATCAAGTAAACCTATTTATAAACAGCAATCCAGTAACAAAATTTCAAAATACATAAAATTACTTATAGCTGGTGCTATAGCACATGAGCCAACCTGCATATTTCTGTTGGTTAATTTGAGATGAAATCTCAGACTTTTCTCTCCCTTCTTCAACTGGCATCAAACCCTCACCTTCCTGGCATTAGCCTATTGAATAACTAGGATTATCAGTGTGAACCACTGTCTGCCTCCGCCTCCTCCAGAAATATACGTTCAATGAACTGGAAGAGGGTCATTTCTAGAACAAGATAATCATAATTTTTACCATATACCAGATGATTTTTTAATTCTCTTTTTCCCCTGAAGTGTAAGGGATTGGAGCATTGATGTCCCTCTCCAGGGCCATTCCATAGAGTCAATGTACTAATGGCGAGAGAGTGATGTCTCAGATATGGTTTATTGGTCTGGGAAGGTAAGTTAAAGATACATTAATTGGGGGAAATATCTGTTGACCCATTTTACACTGGAATTAAGCTCATCATTAGTGCAGATTGGGTCATTAAAGAACTCATCAAATGACATACCATGTCCTTGGTGGTACACATAGGCTCATTGAAAAGTTTAATTTAAATTTTCCTTTTCTGAAACCTTATGATCTTATCTTCCATTTTATGTGTTTTTTTTTCATGTCTCTATTGCTCATAACTAGCTGCAACTTACCATTCAAATTCCGTTCAAGGACTCAGGACTGCTAAGTCTTGTAAGGACTGGGAAGTTGAAGTCAGGATTTGGTATAGGGGCCAGGTTTGGGTCGGGAGTCTCTTGCCTTGCTTTGTGATGATGAAAACAGATGAGAGAGCTGGGATCCCAAACACTAGATAATTCTAAGGACCTTGTAGAGTGGGTACACCTTTTAGAGATCATAACACATTATTTAAAGAAGAGCCAAGCTACAGAAACACACAGCACAACATATTGGGACTAATGAGAAATTGTAGTAAATACAGCCACAGAATAAGAACCCCTACAAACGACTGTAAGCAGAAGCAACAGTAAAGGACTATTTTTTTTAATTTTACCATGTTAATACAGATGATCCAAATGATAGGAGATTACCCAAATTTATCTTAGAGTCAGATTCTGCATTGGAATGGGCTCATTTATATTGGCTAATTTTTTAGGGGGGAGGGATTTAAACACAGCAGTTAATCAAATGGGGATTTCTAATCCTGTCTCTGAAAAACTTGAGAAAAAAAGCAGATAGAAAAGCAATAAATACATTGGAAAGCAACAATATACACACTAGAAACTGGCTCCTAAGAATAGAACAGCATTATTTGAAAATATTGTTTATGTTACCTTGATAGAGGTACATTAACTTTCTGGGCCATTAAAAAAACTCAACAAATTTAGGCTGAAATCATAGTTATGTCCTCTGACCACAACTAAATTTAATTATCATTCAATAATAAAAAATGCCTTAAAAATCCCTTCATATTAAAAGTTGGAAAACTGAGATCCCAAAGGTCATCAAATAATTCCCGGTTGTATTTAGTAATAAATGCAAAGATGTAATCCTTATTTTTCTAAAATTTTGTATCTGTGGTATCATGTGAAACATTCTATATAATATTGTCTGTAATGTTTATATAACGCTAAGCATATCTTTCTCCAAATAGTTTCCATTTCCTTTAATAGAAAACAAGTAAAATATGACCTATAAATACATGCATATACATATATATATATGTTTATAAATACACAGCTTTACGTGTATACCACATAATTACATACATACAATGGACATTAACTTTCCAAGTGAAGTTGGCTTCCTCATAATACCTGGACATTTACTGAGACAATCTAGTTATTTCTGCAAAAATATTTTAAATATGAGATTAGCATTTAAGTTAATAGACTTTGTATGAAGCAGATTATCTTCTATAACATTGGTAAGCTTTATTGAATCAGTTGAAAATCTTTAAGAAAATAGTAATTTTCTTCAACAAAGAGGGAATTTTACTGTCAGCTACCTTCACATATAAACTGAAACATCATTTTTTCTCTGCTTTGCCAGTCATACTAGAAATTTGGAATTTCCTGGTTTCAAAATTGTATGAACAAAATTCTTAAAGTCCTTGTTTAGAGATGATGGATATTGATGGATAGAGATATATAAACAGGTAGATGATAGTTCATCCTCTGAATAGCTAATGAGCTGTTTAAGAAAATGAATACCTGGAAGTTGAAACATGTTTTATTTGGGGAAGGAGGGAATACACAAAAGGAGGGAGGAAGATTGAGCAAATAGCAGTTATTATAGTCAATGAACCTTATGTAAAGAACTGTGGTACTTGAGGGCATGGGTGGAATGGGAAAGATGAGATGGAAGGGGGACATGGATCAAGATGCATTACACTCATCCCTGACTTCTGAAATTGAAATGGCTTTACACAACCACTCAAAGTAGGATGATAGAACAGAAGATCAAAGTGTAGTTTTTAGATTGCTGTTTTGCATATATATGGATTATATACCCCCCTTACATTTTCTAAACAGAAATCCTGTTTACTAAAATATCACCTGGAAGTCTGAAAGAATACACAGTGGGGTTTTAGTCTCAGTCTTAACATTGACTTCAGTTTTTGTTTTTGTTTTCATATGCAAAGGACAGCTAATCATGGATTCTAAGGATTATCGAAAATAAAATAAATGAAACTCTATATGTAGTCCAGAGCATAGAGACTGAGATTCATACACAACAGCCCATAACTTGAAAGATACTTCCAACACATTCATCATAAATTTAACCTGCCGAATTCACAGTTGGAAAAGTTTTGACTGTATTCTAGAGGTTTATTTGCGTGCATTTTGAGACATTTAACATTCTTCAAGGGAAATTTCTCAGACATCCTAGGGAGTCCCTCTCAGCAGATCCATGGAGCTGCAAATTACTTTTGGGCACAGATAGTAGCAGGGCTGTGATGGGAAGGGAAAAACTTTCCCAGTGGTAGCAGTGAGTCATGGAGGTTAATAATGGCATCTGCTGGGAAGCTATAGTTCTCAGATACAGAAAAAACAGAGCAAGTGTAATAAAAGCCCACCTCAGAAAGATGAAGGCACTCATCAAAATGCTGTTGTGAATTCAAAATCCAAAAGTAGGCTAATGACTTTTTAATGGTGCTGACAGAATAAGTTAAACATGTAGCTTCTAATGTGCCTGATGTGTATGTTGAAAAATTGGTAGAATATTGATGTGACTATGGCCCGATCAGTTCCTTTTGTGTATGTCAGTTTGTCAGATATTTTTTAAAACATTTATGTAGGCAGAAAAAAAGAACCTGATAGATGATTCAACAATGACCCATCTTAAGTGTCACAGGCATGACTCCTGGTACAAGTAATCTCAACATTCAAAACAGGAGGCACTCAGGCAGGAGGATCTCAAGTTCAAGTGTTTATAATGAATGAGTGAGAAATTGAGACCCTGCATCAAAATAATCATATGTTCATGCTTACCATTTGGTCACTTTTTTATGTATCATTGTTTCAGATATTCATTGGACTTGGTGATTTGATGAAGAAGCAAGCTGTCTTGTCCATACAAATTAGTGTTTGGTGTTTGTTTTTAATCTTATTTTTAAGGTGGTGATCATATAAGAATTGCAGGATACATTTCTGATGGCTACTCAGCTTTTCAAAGACAAACTACAAGATTATTTTTTCCAATTAAGGAAGTAGTAACTATAACAATTTTTACTTCTTACATTAAGTCAACCAAGTTGTAAACATTATCTTTCTGTTGTGAATAAATATTTCTTATGACTCCTTGTGTAGAATGGCTGAATTTTATTTATTTAATAAGATTTAAAACTCAAGCCTTTTTATGTACTAGCCAACATACATACTATGTCCCAAAACTATAAACGTCTGCTGAGATCAACATAGACTGTGGGTTTGATTACTTTTTAATTCAATATAATATGAGAACTTAATCAGTTAAAATATGCTCTTGAGGACAGAAACAGTATTAAAGTTATATTGTGTTAAAATATAAAATGTGATGTATAATATTACATTGTGAGATACTCGGGGAATAAACTTTCTAAATGATTTACCTATTTTCTTGTTTAAAAATGATTTTGACATGTGTTATTTGTTTTATTAGAGGGCAGTCTTTTAAATTATTATGGTAGAAGTACAATCCCACTAAAACAAAAAATGAGAATAAAATAGTTTTCTTTCATTTATAATTTTAAATCAAAATTTATATTTAACCTAATAATTACAAAGTAGAATCCCTTAAAATCTAGACTCTCATGCATGAACATATGGAAAGTTATTAGAAAATTACAAAAGGTTTTGCCCTAATAAAAACAAGTGTCAAAGATTGAGGAAACAAAATAGTCAAGACCATGCTAGAATGAACCTGTCTAATTCTTGAGAAAAACTAGTTTATGACCTTTCTTTAGATTTAACATAGGATATTTGGTTCATTTGTTTCTTTCTCAAGATTCTGACATCACTTATATAATTTATTTTCCAATTCATTTCTCTGATTCTTTCTGGAAGCCATAAATATCAATATTTCTTCCATAAATGCATAAATCTGTAATATTTTCAAAACATAGTTCTGTAGTGTTTTCCCCTCTGAGTTAGAATTTCTAAGATGTTATCATTCCCTAGACTAAATGAAATATTTTTGCCTTGTATTTAGTTTCTTCGTTTCACTTCATTCTTTTTATTTCATTTTATTTTGCTGAAAGGTAATGGAACTTAGAGCCTGGTGCAAGCAAATTTACCTTAGGCCAGCACAGTGTCAAAACTATGTCCCCAGACATTTTGTTTCATTTCATTTGTTTCATTTCATTTTTGAGAGAGACTTACTAGCTTTTCCTGTCCAGCCTTGAATTCTTACTTCTGTCTTTTGAGAGTAGTTTTGATTCCAGAGGTATATCACAACACCCAGATGAAATGAAATCTATTTTGTTTTTTTATTTTTGTGTGTGTTTGTTTTTTTGTATTGTTTTGGTTTTTTTGTTTGTTTGTTTGTTTTTGGTTCATCATGGTGCTTGAATTCCAGGCTTGGGCACTGGCCCTGAGTTTTTGTGCTCAGGGCTAGTGCTCTACCACTTTGAGCCATAGCAGTCACTTAACTCATAAGAGTTTCATGGACTTCCTGCTGGAGCTGGCTTCAAACCATGATTATCAGATCTTACCTTCCTGAGTAATGAGGATTATAGGTGTAAGCCACAAGCACAAGCTGTAATGAAATCTTAGAAATATGCAAATATGTTTTTATATATGGATCTGATTTTTAAACAGGCTCATGTTGATGAGTTGAATTTTATAATTGCTTATTTCCTAACAAAATACATAGGAAAGCATAAATATGTGAATGGTGCTGTGGTTGACACAAGGATATTTTTGTGAAGAAAGGAATTACTTGCTGACAGGTCTTATTAGGAATATTTTATCTTCTTTTTTATTTTTACTTTGTATTTAAATTTCTTAAATGTATTATTTTAAAGTGGTTTCAATTCATCATATCAATTTATGTGTACAATGTGTCTTGATCAGTGTGTCATCATTTCCATCATTCTCCTTTTAAAACTATATACATTTTAGACCAGATAGTTCAGCTTTCTGGAGAATATTTTGTTAAAGTGTAAGCTATTATCTAAAGTGATTATTTCATCTTATATCACACTTTAGCAGTTTGACTGTATAAATATGTGTGTGTGTGTATCTATAGGGTCCAGTATGCTTGTTCACATATATTTATATTTTAGGTTTAACTTCCATCTAGAAGATAAAACATGGAGCCTTTCTTCATTTAGTAAGAAAATATAAAAAGAAATTTGCTAAAGGAAGATGTTCTGGAAGTTGTTGATAGAAACATTAAAATGTTAGGGTTATAAAGAAAAATCTTTTAATGAAATATATAGATATACTAATTTCAGAATAGTAAATGGTGCTAGGTGAGTATGTAGTTACATATAAGTGAAACTAAAATTTGATATCTCCATAGCTGTTTTCTAATTCCTAATAATAAGAAAAAAATATAGTTATTGCTTAAAATGCAGAAAGCTTTGGGGTTAGGTTGTTTTCAGAATAAAAATAAAATGGGAGCTTCACAAAAAGTGTCCTCTAATGGACACAATATTATTTTCTTCCACTTTATACTGATTTTCTTTTCCTGACAAACATTGGAGGCTTTCATCATAGTTCTCGGTCTTGCAACCTTTTTCAGACATATAAAATAAGAGAACACACTTGGGGGAGAAAGGAATTTCTCAGAACTCCCTAATGTTGCACGTACTGGGTTTCAGTGCACGTCCATGTGCACTTTAACTTCCTTTTCTAAGACACGAGGTATGAAGTAAGCAGGATGATTATACTTGGAATTCACTTTACAAGAATCTAATCATCACGGTCAATTGTTAGTGACTAATAGCTCTCTAACCTACCTTGTGTCTGAACAGCCACAGGATCAGGTTAAATTCACTGAAAACTTCATGGTTTTAGCATTTAATATTAAAGTTGGCAGTGACACAGGAATGTTCCGAATGTCACTTTGGGATTGTAGAAAAGACACAGCATAAGAATTTCTTGTCTTTAGTTTCTAATTCATTCCACATCACCAGACATACTTGATTTTTTTATGTTTCTCCAAGCTTTTTTTTCCATTGAAAGAAAGAACATTAGCTTTAAAAATTAAGGTAAAGATCTTTTCTAATGAAACACTGTCTGAAAAAAAATGCTGGAGATTAACTGCATGATTCTGGCTCACAGGTGGGGTTGATCTTGACAGGAATATGCTGACCTGTCCTCCCAAAACATCGTTAATAAGAAAAATGTGTCCTAGAAATCTAGGGAGAGAATGGAGCGTTCAATGAGAAGTTATAAATCCAAGGAAATCTGCTAATTCTCCTCCTTCTTGGGATAAGACACCTTAATTACAATAATTTTTGAAGCATCTAAGCTAGACAGATGCATAAAAATTCAAACTGAAGAAAGCTCTAATTATAATATGCCATAGTGATCCTAACACTGAATTTCACTATAAGTTTTCAATCTTTTTACGTGTGCAGAGTTCATCACCTGGTATTTCTGTTTGTTATTTAGACTTAGGGAGCTTAATCTATGTGGTAGAGAATGGTTTCAGAGCATTGAATATCTGTCTGGCGGAACAGTTTCCCTTGGTAAGCTAAGATCAAAAGTAGTGACTACCAATCCCACAGCAATGTGATTTATAAGAGTTCACCTCGGCAAAAAACATTACACATTATGCAACAAACAGCAACATGCATTCTTTTTTTAATTCGCACAAAACATGGTGGTATATTTGTGGAATTTTCTACAGAGCTGATTGCCTTGTGAAATGTAAGAAGTTCTGTAACGGCATAATTTTTATTATGCTAAAATATTTCAAATAATTCTTTGATCATCTAGTTTGTGCAGTTTTATATCTTTATGAATCCAAATTTTCATTTTGGTTTAGAAACAGAGGAGTCCTGGAAACATGACTGTCTATTTAATCTATTAGTCTCCTGCTTAACATTGTCACTATTTGTTTAAAGATTTTAAATGTCATTGTTCAGACAGATTTCTTTGTGAGCACTCCATCTTTGCTTGGATACTGAATCCCATTACAAGGTATCAGCCTAAATAATGAGTGTCACAGTGGGATTAATATAATCCAGTTAGCAGATTGTCTACAAAGACTCAGTTGCTTTGAATCATAAGAAAGACTTTTATACATTGCAAATGTTGTATGACTTCTTTCTGACTCACTAATGCTTTTGTGAATCTGGTCAAATGTTTCTTACTAAAAGTAACAATGAGTACTTTCAGAAAGATAACATTTATTAAGCAACTATCTTGAGAGAATTCTGAATTTGTCTCTCACTTCTGTTAATTTTTTTTAGTTATTACTCCCAAACAAATTGCAACCAATTTTCTCAAAGCTCACACCCTTTCTTCAAAACACACATATTCACACTTTTATACAAGAGTCAGATGATTAAGTAGCATTTATAACCACGTCAAAACATTTGCTGGATTATTGCCTCTAAAAAAGAGCAAAAAAACTGCAGATTAGATCAGCACAGTAATTGGAATTGTATATTTTTGAAATAATCTCACAAGTAAGTATAGTTTCATATTATAGGAAAATGTATAATTGAGACTAAAAGATAGAAATTCTTGAAAAGCTTCATTAATTTATGCACTAAACATTCACAAGCCTTCCATTCTTCAGAAAGATAAATATATATAAATACTGTGCACAGTTACCTATGTATGAGTGATTTTTGTGTGTGCACTACTTTCTTAAATGTCTGAAAAAATGAATAATACGCAGAACTTCACTTCACAAAAAATATGCCTGCTATCATAGTGTAGAAAATTAAAAACTCTAAATAACCAAAAAGTACATCACACATTCTGCCACTTTTGACCTTTGAATGTGAGGACATTCTCTGAGTTGTTTTCCTAATAGAAGTGCTGAATCTCTGCAAAAGCAACAAATTTTCCTGGCTGGAATAAAACATCCTTGGATTAGAACTGACAGCTATGATTTCAACAACAGAGTTAACTGAATAACAGAAATAAGAATGAAGAAACCTCTGTGCTGTAGAAAAATACTCTGTTAAATGGTTTCATGATGCATACTGTCTTGTACATCTCATCGTTACAATGGGTCATCCTGTATCCTTATTTCAGCATTTTGTTATTTCTCTTCTCCTCCCCAAATTAGAAAAATGTATATGCAAGATGCAGGACACTGGAATTAAATACAGTGACAATAGAGGTTATGCCATAGGTGGAAGAATATATAAAAGAAATAAAAAAATCACATAGTACATTTTAAAAAAACAGCAGCAGAGATAAAAACCTCTTGGGTCCCTATCTTGGGTTCATTTTGCTTAGCATCAGGTTAAATGGTCATCTTTACATAGCTTGGACCATTTCTGCTTGTCCTAGACATAGACTAGTTATGGCAGATAAGGGAAACCATGGGACCTATGTTTCTTTGAGTCTGGCTTACTTCACTTTATAACTTTGTCTGTGTGTGGGGGCGGGGGAGTTGGGGAGATGAGGAGGAAAGGGATGGTAGGGGGAAAATAAAGGAGGCTGTAACAATGCTCAATAGAAAATGGACTCATTATCTTGCTCATGTAACTCTAATCCCTCTGTACAGTATCTTTACATTCTATGGGTCAAAACAATTCACTATGTCCATTTCAACTTGATGGAATAAAAAGTAGATGGAGTAAAAAGTAATTATTTAAGAAAATATAATATGCGGACTTTCTCTGGTGTTGCAGAATTTTAAAAGCCAGGACTATAAGTCAGGTATCATGTGCCCAGATGAAATCCTAGTACTTAGGAGACTAATGCAAGAGGATCAGGAAGTCATATCTGACCTGGATTACATAGCAATTACCTGTATCAAAATTGAGATTACTCAATGGGTCTGGTAGGATTGAACTAAAGGGGGAAAAAGAACGACCTATTCTTCTGGATTAATTTGGGCAATTTAACATTTGTAATTAAAGCAGCTTCAGTGTAGCCAGAAGTCCATCCGTAGATTGGATAGAAATAAGGAAAGCAAAAATTCGAGGATGAAGTCTGAGCAAAACTGCATTCAGGTGGCACCCTTAGGAACAGGGAGCTAAAAGTTTGCTATTAAGTCAGAGGACAGCAAATTCATGTTCTTTGCTAATTATATTGATGGCTATAATCTTGAATTAAATACAGAAATATTTAAATTGATGTTTGATCTTTTCCTCCACTGATGAAATTTTGTTATATTTTATCATTAAAAGCATGTTACCTTTCCTTATCAACAAATGTTTTAGTAGAAAATATAGTTCAGAATTTAGGTCAATAATACCCAAGCAATCAAAGACCAACATTTAAATAATATTTTAAGAAGCTTATTAGTACAACAAAATGTTAATAAACAATGTGCTTGATAAGATATGCACTCATTACATTGCCCATGTAATTGTAACCCCTCTGTATGGTATTTTCACAATAAAAACAAAAACAAAAAAATATGAAACAATATAAAACATATATGAGTATGCATGATTTATCTCAGGAATGTAAGGTTCAAGGAGCCCACAATGATCAATTAATATAATATATCATACTAAAAGAATAAATGCCGGGGCTGGGAAGGTGGATCAGTGGTAGAGTGCTTTCCTTGAATGCATGAGGCCCTGGGTTCGATTCCTGAGCACCACATAAGCAGAAAAAGCCTATGGTAGAGGACTAGCCTTGAGTTGAAGAGCTGAGGGACAGTACCCAAGCCCAGAGTTCAGGTTCCACAGCTGCTAAATAAATAAATAAATAAATGAAATAAAGGCCAAAAGCAAATAAATATTTCAAATGATGAAGAAAAGGGAGTTTTAAATAAAACACCATCCTTTTTAATTAAAAATTCCAAATGTGCTACCTATACTACATATTGAGAGTCTGTCTCAATGAAAATCCATAAGGAGAATTACTAGAAATTTATATTTACAGTTGGAGGCTCACTTGGTAGACTGACACCCAAGTAGTGAAAGTGAAAGGTTTACTGACTTGGAGTCCCAGTCTCAGAAAAAAAAATAACTTATCAAATTTTTGTGATGCTGATATAGGATACAAATACAAATCAACAGTATAGAAACTAAGGATTCAGAAATAAACTTCAAGATGTAGACCTACAGTCAAAAATATTACGTTTTATACTCTTTTTTTTTAATTGTGAAAATACAATTACATGGGCAAGATAATGAGTACATTTCTTATCAAGCATTGTAGCCTCCTCCCTTGTGTGCCCTTCCCATCCCTTCCCAAACTCCCCCCGTCCCCCTCCTAATCCTTCCTCCCCCCCTCCAACACAATGGAATTCTATGCCTCCATCAGAAAGAATTACATTGGCCCATTTGTTAGGAAATGGAAAAACTTGGAAAAAATTATATTAAGTGAAGTAAGCCAGGTCCAAAGAAACATAGGTCCCATGGTTTCCCTTATTTGCAATATCTAGTATATGTCTGAGTCAAGCAGAAAAGGTCAGATAAGTTGATGTT
>NW_012267306.1:7294144-7308777 GCF_000151885.1 Dipodomys ordii
CACTGTATTTGATGTCAGTATAATTTGTGGAGGGGAAGGGGAAAAACAAATCGTTTAAATAGGGATACAGGTGGACCCATTGCAACAATGAGATGCACACGTCGTTATGTCGAAAACGATCTTCTTCTTTTTTTAAGTAAGTTTTTTTTATTATGCAAATACCGTACAGAAGGGTTACAATTACATGGGCAAGATAGTGAGTACATTTCTCCCACTGAGCCACCTTCCCAGCCCCAGTGAGTACATTTCTTATCAAGCATTGTTGCCTCCTCCTTTGTTTCCCCTTCTCATCCCTTCCCATCTCTCTCCCCTCTCCCGTGCCCCCCACCCCCTCGCCTACCCTCCCAGCTCTCCACCCCCACCCCCAGCTTAGGTCAAAGTTGTTGTGAAGTTCTTTTTCCACATAAAGTCTTGTACATCTCATTGTTGCAATGGGTCCACCGGTATCCCTATTTAAACAATTTGCTTTTTCTCTTCCCCTCCCCAAATTATACCAACATCACATACAGTGAAAACAGGGGTTATTCCGTGGGGGAAGTACATACAAAGCAACAAAGAAATAAATTATAAATATGTTAGAAACAATAGCAAGAAAGAAAAAACCATTTGAATCCTTATCTTGGGGTTCATTTCACCTAACATCAACTTATCTGACCTTTTCTGCTTGTCTCAGACATATACTAGTTATTGCAAATAAGGGAAACCATAGGACCTATGTTTCTTTGGACCTGGCTTACTTCACTTACTATAATTTTTTCCAAGTCTTTCTATTTCCTAACAAATGGGGCAATGTCATTCTTTCTGATGGAGGCATAGAATTCCATTGTGTATATATACCACATTTTCTTGAACCATTCATCTACTGAGGGGCATCTGGGTTGGTTCCATATCTTAGCTATGGTCAATAATGCTGCAATAAACATACTTGTGCTGGTATCTTTAGTATGGTCTTATTTGTAATCAATCGGGTAAATGCCCAAAAGTGGGATTGCTGGGTCATAGATGAGCTCTATGTGGAGTCTTTTGAGGAACCTCCATAATACTTTGCAAAGTGGTTGAACAAGTTTACATTCTTAATTATAGCCATTCTAACTGGGGTGAGGTGGTATCTCAATGTTGTTTTGATTTGCATTTATTTTATGGCTAGGGAGGTTGAGCATTTCTTCATGTGTCTGTTGGCCATCCTTCTTTCCTCTTCAGAGAAGTTTCTCTTTAAGTCCTTAGCCCACTTATTTATTGGGCAATTGTTTCTTTGAGGATTTGTTGTTGGGGGATTTAATTTTTTGAGTGCCAGGTATATTTTAGATATGAGAACCTTGTTGGTTGTATGGCTAGTGCAAATCTCCCAATCCATGGGCTTTCTATTGATTTTTCTAGCTATGTCCTTTGCCATGCAGAAGCTCTGCAGCTTCATAAAATACCATTTGTCCAACCTTTCTTTGATTTGCTGTGTTTTGGGGTCTCTTTTAAGAAAATTTCAGCCTGTGCCAAAGAGACCTAGGGTTTCTCCTATTCCATCCTGTAATGTCCATTGGATATATATACTACTCTTTTTACTGTACAGAAAAATTGACTTAAGGGATCACAAAAATACATGTAAAATAAACAAAACAAAAAAGGAAAAACAAACACTAGGAGAAATTTATCTATTTATCTATTTATTTATATATATGTAGATAGATTCTCCATAATTAAACATGTGTATATATATATATATATATAAAGGTATATATATGGCTATATAAAGGCTTTATATATTTATGGAGAGACAGAGTGACAGAGACAGAAGGACACAATACACAGAGAATATGCTAGGATATGGAGAGTTTACATAAAAATATATGAGTAACTAGTGAGGAAAATAGAAATGTAAATGACATCTTCCTCCCTCACCATCTTGTCAGATTCACTTTGTTGGGTACTTTTCCCTCTCTGTTGTAGAAAGCTGGTAGCCAAAGTACAGGAAGAATAGCTCATGTGGTAGAATGTTTGCCTAGAGAATGCACAGACCTGTGATCAAACCTCAGTACAAGCTAAAAAAAAGAAGCTGATCCCAAAAGATGGAAAAGCAGTTCTGAAACTGACCAACTGCAGACTCTAATTTGTTATGAAAAGTAGAGTACATTCATTAAAGATGGTCATACTTGGCCATAGTTGCCAAAAAAAACTGACCACATTACAAAAAATCTGAAGCAGAATACATAGTCATTTTGTCCAAAAGTGGTGTCATCACTACAGTGGAAATGGCATTGCACTGAACACATCCTTCAAAAAACACAGAGCATGAGCACTGCCTAGCATAATTTCAAGGAATCTGGTATTCTATGAAGCATGATAGGACACTAGTAAGGAAGAAGACATGCAACTTTGTCTTTAATAAAAATTGGCTAACTTGTCATCAAATCAAATTTCAATGATATCATTTCATATTCACTATTACAGTTATACTAAGTAGATAATTAATGTTGAGTATCAGAGAAACTGAAATCCTAATTCGTGCCGAGAAAAGAATAATTGTAGACAGGTACCAGTGATGCTATTCTTGAGCACAAAGAGACTCATGGACAGTGCCTAGGCCCTGTGTTCACCCCAGAACTGAAACAAAACAAACAAAACAATAACAATAAGAAAAGAGTGTTAGCAACTTTTACAATAATTGGAGATTTCTTAAATATTTACACATGTACTTGCCCTTTAGTATATACTCTTAAGTATCAAGAAAAAGAGAAAACATACTTTTGCATAAATGTCCTCAAATCATTATTTCTATTAGTCAAAATTTGAAAGCCAAGTACATATTTGTCAATAAAAATAGATTAAAATATTGTTTATACACACAATATTCATCATCATTAAAAACAGGTTATGAAAATGGGGTAATATTGGTCAAGATACTTTGTACTCATATACTGACATGTTGGGTTTAAATCACATTGTGCTAAAGATCATTTTTTTCCAAAGAACAGGTTACTGACAAATGCTATAACATGGATGAAATGTTATGTAATGCAGTCAGTTACAGAGACCACATACTATAAGATTATATCCATATGAAGTGAAAACTCAATTATGAGGAGCAATTGTGTTAAAACCCAACTGTGAGTTGGACCACACAGAAAAATAAGGTTGACAAGTGGAAAGTTCAGTAGGCGTGATGCCAGAAAATGAGAGAATTGTGCCCATTTTCCTTGCCAATAAAAATGTTCTGTTTGTAAGTTCCTTAACATTTCTGAACCTTAAAGGTCTCGTCATTTACAACACAAAGTTGGAGAAAGTGATTCCTAAACCCCCTAATTAGCTGTAAAATTCCATGAGTCCAGCCATTTCTTAAAGGTTATTGGAGGCAACCATAAAAATTATGGAACTAAGTTTCAGACTCTGAAGTAATACAACCACACCTTCACCAATTTTCTCTCTTCAACAGTCCTGTGAGTTCAAAACATTCATTACTGGAACACATAATTTGTAGTTTAATAGAATAATTAGGTCTTATTAAATATTCACTAAATGTAAGTTAGGGATACTATGAAAACAGAAAGAAAAAAGAATTTGTAATCCCATTTTGAAAGAATCTTTCATTCTCAAAATAGAAGCCATAAATGGAAGATGTAATTTACCTAAGAATATAAAAAGCAATGACTCATTTAAGAGGTACAAGTAAAACACTGGGGGGTTTCAGAGCCATTAAAGAATATAATATTTTCAGGATTAAAACAAGATTTCATAGCAGGTCACCAGTGCTTCACACCTGTAACTCTAGCTACTCAGGAGGCTAAGATCTGAGGATTGGAGTTCGAAGCTGGCCTGGGCAGAAAAGTCCCCATGATACTCTTATCTCCAGTTAACCACTCAAAAAACTGTAAGTAGAGCTGTAACCCAACTGGTAGAGCACTAGCCTTGAGTACAAAGAGGCTCAGGGACAGCTCCCACTTCCTGAGTTCAAGCTCCACAACCAATGAAAATGAACGGAAACAAAAAACAACAATAGAAAACAAAACAAAGAAAAGAAACCTGAACAAACAAAAGCAAAAAAAAAACACCAAGATTTCAATGAGGATGTGTGTTTTCAGTCACATTTTGACTAACAGATAGGATTAAAGTATGTGAAAATGGAGAAAAGTGTGTAAGCAAAGAAAATTCTTAGAAACTATTTTGCTTTCATTGGTATAGAAATGCAAAAATGAAGAGTTACAAAGTTGGACACAGATTTAGACACACTGTGGAAAGATCCTCAGTGTCAGATGGTCTTTCATTGATTGATGATGGAGAATTTCCATGGATTTCTGCACAGCAGAGTAAATTTATCAGAGGTTTGCTTTAACAAAATTAATCTGGCTGAATGCAGTAGCACAATCTATAATCCAAGCTACTTATGAGGTGGAGATCAAGAAATTGTGGTTTGACACTAGCCCAGCATGGCAGTTGGAGATTCCATCTCAACCAATGGCTTACAATGGTGATACCCATTATCTGAGATACCCTGGGAAGCTTAAGCAGAAGGATCCGAGCCCAATCCAACCTGGACAGAAAGTAACACCCAAACTAAAAAATAACCAGTCCAAAAAGAGGCTGAAAGAATTACTCAAATGGTAGAGAATCCACCATGCACCCCAGAGTTCAATTTAGTATTGGTAGTGGGGGTTGGGAAGTTAATTTGATTGCTTTGAGAAAGGGGTTTGTGAAGTTGGGAAACTGGTTGGAAAAACAATGATAGAGATGTGAACATGACTAATTGTTATCAGAACAGATTGAAATAGATGTAATTGAGGTTGTAGAACTAGAAACAACAGTATTTGTTATTGCTATGATATGATCAAAAGAGAGTTATACATTTTTGGTTTTCACCTTATATCTTCACAAGAGCATTCAAGTAGATGAGGACTATTATCTTTTTCTATTTTTTTTATTGTCAAGGTGATGTACAGAGGAGATACAGTTACGTAAGTAAGGTACTAAGTACATTTTTTGTCAAACTTGTTACCCCTTCCCTCATTTTTTCCCTACTTTCTTTCCCCCATCAGCCCTCCCTCCCCATCCCATGCATGCCAAATTGTACAGATATTGTCTTCTGTAAATCACTCTTGCATTGGTCCCCCCCTCATCCTTTGTCTCACCATTCTGTTATTCCCCTTCCGTAATTCAAATAACCATATATATCTATATATCTGTATCTATATCTATAGATAGATATAGATGTATGGATAGATAGATAGATAGATAGATAGATAGATAGATAGATAGATAGATAGATAGATAGATAGAAATAATAACAGGGTACAGGAATCAAATACAGTGACAACAGGGGATTTACTATAGGGAAAAGAACATTAAAAAAAATCACGAAGATGGCAGAGGAGAAGCTGGAGGCTAAACAAACTCTCTCATAGAAAGCAGTTTTAGTGTTCCAGTGAATAGTCCTAGGCCAGAGAACTATCCCAAGTGTGCCATCACAGTACAGAGAGTTTGGCCAGAGAGGGAAAATCCAGGCAAGGAGACAGATCTGAGCACTTGCCAGCAGCCATGGCTGCGGCTGCAGTGGCTGTGGCAGTGGCCGTAGCCGCCCTACCTGCAACACAGAGTGTCTGGGACAAAGGTGCCAGATGCAGTGGGCGAGTGGATTCTACTCAACACCAGCAAGCACTGACAAGGAGCAAATATCTTCATCCTGCAGATCGCAGACCAGAGACAACCCAAGAACCAATACTCCGGCATGTATATGTATATGTGTCCTTTTTGGTTTTTAAATCTCTACTGACCTTTTGTTCCTTTTTTCTTTCTTTCTTTCTCATTCTTTTTACTTTTTCTTCTCTTTCATTCTTTTTTGTGTGACTTAATTGCTGTTCTGCTCATCCTTAGATATACCTGTTGTCGATTATTAGACCTTATCCTGCATTGTGTACACACTTAATACAGAAATTTATTACTCAATTCAAAACCTCTTAGGCTTAAATTACTTAATAGCAGTATTATTTCTTTATACCTATGCAATCTTTTAAGTATTCTTATTTTTTAGTTTTTCATGTCTTCTTTTTATCCCTCTCCTCCTTTCATCCTATCCCCATTCTTCTCCCAATATTATTTTTTTGAACTTGCATAATTTTTAAGTGTTTCACTTTTTAAATTTAAATTTTTGTTTTTCCATTTTTTCTTGTCTCTTTTTTTTAAAATTTTTGTTTCTTCTCTCCTATCATTCTATCCAATCCATTTCCCTCTTTGAGATTAGGACTTGGTTAATTTTACTCTCCTTTAACCTTTCTACATCCAACTAACCCTATTTTTCCCATCATTTCTCTCTAAACCTAATAATTTCTGGTTTGCCAAATTCTTCTTTGCAGAGCACATGGGCAGCAAAGATGGCGCTGGGAGAGAGTAGAGTGGGCAGAGCCCAATTTGCCTTGCGATCAGTGTGCAACCAGCCCCTGAAAGCTTAGGTACATGACAGTGATTGGTTCCTCTTCCTCCCTTGCCATGCCACCCGCCCTTTTTGGCTTTAAAAGGGCTGCTCTCTGTTAAGAAATGAGTTTTTCTACCTGCTGGATTTGGATCCCCGCTGTGTCTGATTGTCTCCCGAGCTGAAAGAGGCTGGGGAATGGGCGAGCGCTGCACTTACCTTTCCTCGGACCCCGTCCGTCTTTCATTGGACAGACGAAGACCCAACACTTAGCCCATTAATACATCGTTGTTTGATGTTGAATAGACTCTATCTGTTGAACTAGATTGTATCTGCAGACTTTTTTGACTGTGCAATTACAGGACTTTGGGTGATGCTTGCCTTAAAATATTGTCCTAGCACAAAACTGGTATTACTTTTACACCAAATGGGCAGAACAAGCCGGAAAAACACAAGAAAAATGGCAAATCCGGATATCTCAATTCCCAATCTTGACAATCAGGGGTCAGAACAGATAATGAATGATCCAGAGGAGAGTTCCCAAAAAGCTCTACAAACACTGGTAAACATGGTGAATGAAAAAATTGAAAACCTGCAAAGGACTCAGTGTGAGCATGATAGGGAGAGAGAGGAGGCAAACCAAAGATCAATACAGGAAGCTCATGAGAGTGTGGAAGCTACTTAAAGATTGATACAGGAATTGGGTTAGCAGGTTGAGAACATTCAAAGAGAAATAAAGGAATTGCGTGCTCAGGCTCAGTCAAAGAGATAGACAGGAATTGGATTAGCTGGCTGAGAACAGTCAAACAGAACTACACGAGTTGCATTAGCGTGAGGAAGCTAATCAAAGAGTAATACAGCGGGATGAGAATAGACAAAGATCAATAAGAGGTATTCATGGAAACCATAAACAGACAGCTGAAAGAAGTCAGGGAGACCACAAAGGGAATGCTGAATGGAGCCCAACAGAAGAAATGGGAGTCCAAGGAAACCATAGCCAATCAACTAAGTGATTTGAGAATAAACTAAACACCAAATAAAGGAAGTAAAGAAATTCATATAAGATGTAAAACAAAGCTCCAACAAAGAATTTGAAGCCAACAAAGCTGACCAATTAGAAGGAAAAGTAATAAAAAAAAAAGTAGAAAGTCTTGACAGCAGGTTAGACCATGCAGAAGATCGAATCTCGGGGACTGAAGACAGCCTCGATATTATAGAGAAAGAACATACAAGTATCCAAGACAAATCTAAGAAATATGATAGATCTATTCATTTGGAAGACACCATCAGGAGGCCTAATCTGAGGGTAATGGGTATAGAGGAGCACCTAGAGACAGAAGTTAATGATCTAGGAAATTTGTTTAATAGGATCCTAGCAGAGAACTTCTCAAACATGCAAAAACATAGGCCTATTCAGATCAAAGAAGCGTTTAGATCCCCAAATAGACCAGACCAGAACAGGACATCCCACTGTCACATTATAGCCCACACAGGATCAATTCAGACCAAGGAAAAGATCCTAAAAGCTGTCAAGGAGAAAAGATTAATCACCTACAAAGGAAAACCAATTAGAATTACCTCAGATGTCTCAGCTGAGACAATTAAAGCAAGAAGAGCCTGGAATGATATATGCCATGCCCTAAAGACAAACAACTATCAACCAAGAATACTGTACCCAGATAAACTCTCCTTCATAACTGAAGGTCAAATAGAACTTTCCATAGCAAAGAAAAACTGAAACAATATATCTCCACTAAACCAGCCCTACAAAACATACTTAAAGATGTCCTGTACATAGAAAACCAACAAGACCACAATAAAGGCCATGAAAACACACCCAGACTGAGAATCCAAGAACCTTAGGAAGAACTCGGTTGACACAGCCCCCAAGAAGATGGATAACATAGCAGGCACTCCCAAATACCTCTCACTCCTATCTCTCAACATTAATGAACTCAACTCTCCAATTAAGTGACAATCACTGTCTAGTTGGATTAAAAAGTAAAATCCTTCTGTCTGCGGCCTTCAGGAGTCATACCTTGCCCATAAAAACAAACACATTTTGAAAGTAAAAGGCTGGAACAAAATCTACCAAGCAAATGGTCCCCATAAACAGGCAGGAGTCGCAATCCTAATATCAGATAAAATAGACTTCAAATTAAAATTAGTGAGAAGAGATAAAGAAGTCACTACATACTAATTAAGGTATCTCTCCTTCAGGAGGATATTACAATTCTAAATATCTATTCACCAAAAAGTGAAGCACCCAAATTTATCCAAGAAACGTTACTTTTCTCAAATCTCACATAGATCCAAAGACTTTAATTGTTGGGGACACACAACTTTCCCAGTAGGTAGATCAACTCAGCAAAAACTCAACAGAGAAACCGCAGTTCTAAACAACTGCATAGATCAACAGATATCTACTGAATATTTCATCCAGCTGCATCAGAATACACTTTTTTCTCAGCAGCATATGGAATATTTTCCAAAATAGACCACATTTTAGGTCTCATAGCCAACTTGTCCAAATTCAGAAATATTGAAGTTATACCTTGCATCCTCTCAGACCACAAGGGAATAAAATTAGAACTCAACACCAAAACCCACTAAAGAAAGTCCTGCAACACTTGGAGGCTGAACAACACACTGTTGAATCACCAGTTAGTCATGGAAGAGATTAGAAAGGAAATTCAAATATTCATGATATTTAACAAAAATAAACACACAAATTACCAGGTCCTCTGGGACACAGCTAAGGCAGTACTCAGAGGAAAGTTTATAGATCTGAGTTCCTACATCAACAAATTGAAGAGATCTGAAACCAACATTTTGATGGGACACCTGAACCTCCTTGAAAAAGAACAGCAAGGTAAACCCCAATCCAGTAGATGGAAAGAAATAATTAAAATTAAATGAATTAGAATAAAAAACCATAGAAAGAATTAAAAAAACAAAGAGTTGGTTCTTCGAAAAAATTAACAAAATAGACAGACCCTTAGCAAATCTCATCAGAAAAAGAAGAGAACACACCCAAATAAATAAACTCAGAGATGAGAATGGAAACATCACCACAGAAACAACAAATATTCAGAACATTATAAGGAAATATGTCTCAAAACTTTATGCTAATAAGTTTGAGAACTTGGCAGAAATGAACATATTCCTAGCAAATATCAACATGCCCAAACTAAACCAAGATGAATTAAAACATCTTAATAGGACCATATCAAGCATTTAAATAGAAACAGCAATGAGAGACCTCCCATCTAAGAGAAAACAAAGGAGGAGGCTACAATGCTTGATAAAAAATGTACTCATGATATTGCCCATGTAATTGTAACCCCTCTGTACAGTATTTTCACAATAAAAAAATAAAGTATTAATGAAAAATGAAAATAAATAAGAGAAGCCCAGGACCAGATGGTTTTACAGTGGAATTCTACAAGGCCTTCAAAGCAGAGCTCACACCAATACTCCTCCAACACTTCAATGAAATTGAAAGAGAAAGTTCACTACTGAACTCTTTCTATGAAGCCATCATAACCCTCATCCCAAACCAGGCAGAGACTCATCAAAGAAAGAGAACTATAGACCCATTTCTTTGATAAACATCGATGCAAAAATTCTCAACAAAATTTTGGCCAATCAACTTCAACAATTCATCCAAAAAATCATACACCACAATCAAACAGGATTCATTTCAGGGATGCAAATCTGGTTCAATATATGCAAATCAATTAATATAATTCATAACATCAACAAGAGCAAGGATAAGAACCACATGGTTATCTCAATAGACGCAGAAAAAGTATTTGACAAGATCCAACACCCCTTCATGATGAAGCCTCTGGAAAAACTAGAAATCCAGGGAACATTCCTCAATACAATAAAGGCAAACCTACAACCAGCATTATACATAATAGTGAAAAACTAAAGCCATTTCCTCTAAACTCAGGGAGGAGACAAGGATGTCCACTCTCTCCACTTCTCTTCAATTTAGTATTAGAAGGCCTAGCTACAGCAATAAGACACGATGCAAACATAAAAGGGGTTCAAATAGGGAAAGATAAAGTAAGACTCTTCCTCTTTGCAGATGACATGATCTTGTAATGAAAGAACCCCACAGACTCCACTCCAAAATTACTCAAGTAGATTCAAAACTTTGGCAAAGTAGCAGGGTATAAAATTAACCCTCAAAAATCAATGGCTTTTCTGAATGCCAACAATGAGAAAAGTGTGGCTGAAATTAGGAAAGCATCTCCATTTGTAATAGCCCCACAAAAAATAAAGTACCTAGGAATTAACTTAACCATAGAAGTGAAAGACCTCTATGATGAAAAAAAGGAAATCAAAACAGAACTTAGAAAGTGGTAAAACCTCCCATGTTCCTGGATTGGAAGGATCAACATTGTGAAAATGGCAATACTTCCCAAGGCTATCTACAAATTCAATGCAAAAGTTATCAATATTCCAAACTCATTCTTCAAGGAAATAGAAGAGGCAATACAAAAATTCATATGAAACAATAAAAAACCCCGGATAGCAAAAATGATCCTTAACAGAAAGAACAATGCTGGAGGAATATCAATACCAAATTTCAAACTCTACTACAAAGCCATAGTAATCAAAGCAGCTTGGTACTGGAACAAGAACAGACCTCAGGACCAATGGAATAGAATTAAAAACCCAGAAATGAACCTACAGACCTATAGCCATCTAATATTCCATAGGGAGTTAAAAAAATAGAATGGAAGAAAGCCTCTAAAGTAAATGGTGCTGACAAAATTGGTTAACCACTTGTAGAAAACTAAAGCTAGACTCATATATCACCCTGCACCAGAATCAACTCCAAAAGGATCAAAGACCTTGGAGTTAAAACAGGCACTCTGAAAACATTACAGGATGGAATAGGAGAAACCCTAGATCTCCTTGGCGTAGGCCGAAACTCTCTTAATAGAGACCCAGAAACACAACAAATGAAAGAAAGGTTGGACAAATGGTATTTTATGAAGCTGCAGAGCTTCTGCATGGCAAAGGACATAGTTAGCAAGATTAATAGAAAGCCCACAGATTGGAAGAAGATCTTCACTAGCCATACAAAGAACAAGGGTATCATATCTAAAATATACCTGGAACTCAAAAAATTAAACCCCCAACAACAAATCTTCAAAGAAACAACTGCCCAATAAATAAGTGGGCTAAAGACTTAAAGAGAAACTTCTCTGAAGAAGAAGATGGCCAATAGACACATGAAGAAATGCTCAACCTCCCTAGCCATAAAAGAAATGCAAATCAAAACACTGAGATACCACTTCACCCCAGTTAGAATAGTTATAATAAAGAACTCTAATAACAGCAGATGCTGGAGGGGATGTGGACAGAAGGGAACCTTACTGCATTGTTTGTGGGAGTGTAAACTTGCTCAACCACTTTGGAAAGCAGTATGGACATTCCTCAAAAGACTCCACATAAAGCTCCCCTATGACCCAGCAATCCAACATTTGGGCATTTATCCAAATGATCACAAACAAGACCTCACTAAAGCTACCAGCACATCTATGTTTATTGCAGCATTCTTTACCATAGCTAAGATATGGAACCAACCCAGATGCCCCTCAATAGATGAATGGATCAAGAGAATGTGGTATATATACACAATGGAATTCTATGCCTCCATCAGAAAGAATGACATTGCCCCATTTGTTAGGAAATGGAAAGATTTGGAAAAAATTATATTAAGTGAAGTAAGCCAGGCCCAAAGAAACATAGGTCCCATGGTTTCCCTTATTTGCAATAACTAGTATATGTCTGTGACAAGCAGAAAAGGTTAGATAAGTTGATGTTAGGCAACATGAACCCCAAGATAAGTATTCAATTCAAATGTTTTTTTTTCATGCAATTGCTTCAAACATATTTATAAGATGATTTGTATGTCCCTCTCCCAGAATATAACCCTCGCTTTCACTGTATGTGATGTTGGTATAATTTGTGGAGGGGAAGGGAAAAAACAAATCGTTTAAATAGGGATGCAGGTGGACCCATTGCAACAACCAGAAGTACAAGGCTGTTATGTTGAAAAACGAACTTTACAACTTTGGAGGCGGTGGGGGGGATGGGATATGGGAAGGGGAAACAAAGGGGGAGGCAACAATGCTTGATAAGAAATGTACTCATTATCTTGCCCATGTGATTGTAACTCCTCCGTACAGTATTTTCACAATAAAAAAATGCATAGTGTATTAAAAGCAACAGCAAAGAAAAATCTCTTGTTCCATTCTACAAATTACAAGTTAATTGGATATCTAAAGGATAATTGGAGATTCTAAATATATTAGTGCTAAGGATGAGCTGGATGGACTCAAACAACTAGAGCTGTTTTAACTAGCGCCCTATCACTGGAATCACAGTGCCAGTTACAGTTTTTGAGTGGCTAATTGGAGATAAGAGTCTCACAGACTTTATTCCCAGGGCTTTGAACTGTGATCCTCAAATCTCAAACTCCTGAGTAGCTAGTTCTACAAGCATGAGCCACCAACACCTGGCTCTAATTTCTTAATATAGCTGGATTCGTTGGCACACATAAGATTCACAGTACGAAAGAATAAGATTTGGGAGAAATTTTTCTTTATTTTATTTATTCATTCGGTCATGGGCCTTAACTCTGGGCCTAGGCGCTGTCCCTCAGCTCTTCAGCTCAAGGCTAGCACTCTACCACTTGAGCCACAGCACCACTTCTGGCTTTTTCTGCTTATGTGGTGCTAAGAAATCACATCTTTGGTCTCATGCATGCAAGGCAAGCGCTCTACCACTGAACCACCTTCCCAGACCCCAGAAAAAAATCTTTTTAAATGAGTTGGGATAACCTGTTTTTTTTTTTAGATGACTACATATATATGTGTACATGTCTCTCATTTGAAAGACCATTGTTTCTCAACAATGTTGAAAAAGCTAAATAATATAGAATCTATTATTTATTAAATGATCAGTGACTACATTAAAGCTTATTGTTAAAATTCTTGTGTTATAACTTTGTCAATGCACTTAGCTCATGGTTGTAATATTCTTTATACTAGATATTTATACTAGCAATAAAGGGAAATATTTTCTACTTTTTCAGGCTGTACATAAGAGCAAAACAATGCAGAAAAGTGATAACATGGGATGTTTTCCAACTTAAATTTTTATTACACCCTTCATAAGCTTCAGAGAAAACAAATCTCGTATAATTGATAATAATAAGTTCAGAGTTCTTAAGTATCAATGCAACTGGAAGAACATACATCATTATCATTCTAGTAAAGAATCAAATAAGATCATGAATTATGTTTGGCACATAATACCTATGATGGGAAATAAAAGCATAAATAAGTGAATAGTTATATTTGTAAACTAAATATAAACATAACTGTAGTTATCTTTGACTTCCTATTTTATTTAAATGATATTTATCCTAGCCACATTAGGCATATTACTACTTACCTTACCATGCCAAGGACAACTTACTACCTACCCAATATCTATTCTAACCTTCTCCTTTGAAAATAGCAACTTCTGTGGTTCACTGAGGGTGGCACACATCCAGTAAAGAATAAGCAGGAGGACGGCACAAGATGGCGGAGGAGAAGCTGGAATCTGAACAAGCTCTCACATAGAGAGCAGTTTTAGAGTTCCAGTGAACAGTCCTAAGCCAGAGAATCACACCAAGTGTGCCATCACAGGACAGAGAGTTGGACAGAGAGGGAAGCCAAGGCAAAAAAGACACATCTGAGCGATTGCCAGCAGCCGCCACCGTGGAGGCGGCAGGGTTGCAAGCGGCGGAGACCGAAGCCATACCTGAGCGCTCACACAGAGAGTCTGGGACGAAGGAGCCAGACGCAGAGGGCGAGCGGATTCTACTCAACACCAGCAAGAACCGACAAGGAGCAGACAGCTTCATCCTGCAGTTTGCAGACCAGAGACGACCCAGGATCCAAGATGTGGCGTGAGTAGAAGCCCGACGTCCTCCCTCCTTCTCAGGGAGCAGAGGAGGGAAGGCTACCCCTCTACCCCCAGCACCGGTGATCTCCATCTTGGATACCGACAAAGCTCAGAGGAGCTGCCAGCTCCAACTCAGGTCTTGGAATAAAACGAGTCATTTAGCAGGTCACAAGAACTTAACGGCGAAGTGACCTGCCAGACTCAGCTCCATCCAGGGAAAAGTCACCCAGCTCAGGCGCCAGCCATTGGAGTGGCTTTCCTC
>NW_012267306.1:7316247-7364657 GCF_000151885.1 Dipodomys ordii
TTATCCTGCCCATGTAATTGTAACCCCTCTGTACAGTATGTTCACAAATAAAAAATAAATTAATTAATTAATTTAAAAAAAAAGAATAAGCAACACAAAATAATGACAGCAATGCTTAAAAGTATGTATTTTTGTCCTTCTTTGAAGATCAAAACAATGCATGTGTGAGCCAGGGCACTCTATGTGCCACAGGAAAGCAATTGGTAACAACTTGTCCTGCAAGCCTCTTTTTTTTTGGGGGGGGGGTCTGGTTGTGGGGCCTGAACTCTGGGCCTGGGTGCTGTCTCTCAGCTCTTCAGTTCAAGGCTAGTGCTCTACCACTTGAGCCACAGCACCACTTCGGCTTTTTTTCTTTTTGCCTATGTGGTGCTTGGGAATTGAACCCAGGGCCTTATGCATTTAAGGCAAGAGCTCTACCACTGAGCCACCTTCCCAGCTCCCTCCTGCAAGCCTCTTGAAGTGGATTCAGACTCATCAGTTACATATCCTTAATTGTGCCTTGTAGTTCCTCTTATTCCTACACAAACCGTGGACATGTTGACCAGAAAAGTATACATTTTAATTACTAAAACACTGTTATTAGGACCTTATACATGTATTCTGATTGTGCATTTTAGACTAACCTAATGGTACTTCTACATTTTCCACCTCTTTAGTCTATGATCCTCTGCTTCCTATTGGGGACACAAGTCATGGAGACATAGAGGCAAGAATGGACTCTCTAATTTGCTTAAAATGTCACAACTAGTTATGTTGGTTCCAGAACTTGAACATCACCCTAGTTTCAAAAAAATGCATTAAATTAATGAATCCCCATTTTCTTCTTCTACTATATTTCCATTTTCTTTAGCCATTATATAATCTCCATTTGTTTAAAATACTAGCAATTTTTCTGTGTATAATTTAAAAAAATTTAGCAAAAGAATTTGACATACTCCCATAACCGGTAAGAAATCATTTCCTGCTTCAGGTCCAGATGAAGATGTGCTCAAATATAATATTTATGGCCTGCAAAAGTACAAGGAACTGGGTGAGACATTAAGTTTTATATATGTAAAAGAAAAAATGACTTTGAACTGTAATCCTTTATTGATTCCTGAAATTTACTAGCTTGCTGCTTGTTCATCCTGTCACCACTTTGTCTTTTAATAGCCTTGCCTATCAGTAAAGAGACGGTTCCTAAGTTGACAGTAAGCAGTCTAAATGCAACAAAAGTCATTCCTTCAAACAGGATAGTAAAGCAACAGAAAGGAAGTATAGATACAGTTTGTTTTGGGATAACTAAGTGATTACCTTTCTAATCAGAGTCTGATTTACATTAGTTCTACCTTGAGTTTTTATTAAACCCTTCCCTAAGCTTCAGGGAAAACAGATCTCATATAATTAATAATAATAATAATAATAATATCAAAGTTCTTAAGCATCCATGTAACTGGAGAGAGCATACATCATTACAGTTACTATAGTAAACAATCAAATAAGCCAGGTCCAAAAAATCAGAGGTCCCATGGTTTCCCTTATTTGCAATAACTAGTATATGTCTGAGACAAGCAGAAAAAGTCAGATAAGTTGATGTTAGGTGAAATGAACCCCAAGATAAGGACTCAAATGGTTTTTGTTTCTTGATATTGTTTCTAACATATTTATAAGATGATTTCTTTGTTGCTTTGTATGTCCCTCCCCCACGGCATAACCCCTGTTTTCACTGTATTTGATGTTGGTACAATTTGTGGAGGGGAAGGGAAAAAACAAATTGTTTAAATAGGGATACAGTTTGACCCATTGCATCAATGAGATATACAAGATGCTATGTCGAAAACGAACTTTACAACTTTGGTGCAGGACATGGGAGTTGCGGTGGAGGGGAGGATGGGAAGGGATGGGAAGGGGGGACAAAGAGGAGGCAACAATGCTTGATAAGAAATGTACTCATTACCTTGCTCATGTAATTGTAACCCCTCTGTACATTTTTTTCACAATAAAAATTTATTTTAAAAAGAATCAAATAAGATCATGAATAATGTCTGGTACAGTTAGGTCTTTCTTTTCTACTTAAACACAAATACTTAGAAGTTGTTTTTCTGTATTACTGTTTTTGAAGAATTTCATGATCAGCAGTCTCGTGTGTGACATCTGTGTAGGAAAGCTTAACCAGGGAGTCACTTTAGCATTAGACACATGATTAGGCACTGATAGATGCATGACATTTAGTAATACCATTAAAATATGCTCCACTAGACAATGGCAACAGATGTCTTAAGTTCTAACAACTAATCAAAAAGTGAATCAAGCAACATAAAAACCACATCTGGAATCCTACAAATGGAAGAATTTAGACATAGATCAGTCAGTATTATATCAAATTTGGGTTAATTTGTGAAATGCTGTGCTGCATTTTTTATGTAAATGAAGCCAAATAGACATTTCAGTCTGTGATCTCCCAAATGATTTACTATAGAAAGCAATTTGTCAGGTTCCCAAGTGCTTCTTTCCAAGACTGAGATAACTCAAGCTTTCTGAAATAATTCTTGTGATTAAAGCAATATGTTTAAAGTGAGCATAGCAAGTCCACAGGGAGCATAACTGAGCAAGAAATGTTCTGATGGAGATTTGATGGGCTGTGACGATGGTCCCTGTCAATCAGAAGGGCCGACAGCATCTAGGTTTGTAATGAATTTCATGTGTAGCTCATATTTAGGAAAGTCCTAATGAATACTGTGCATGAGTTAATTTAATTATGGAAATCATGACATTTAACTTCAGCCATGAGTCTCTCTAATCATTGGAAATATTCCCATCTACATATCATCAATAATTTTAAAGATAGATTTACAGAACATCTATTTACATTTTTCTACTTACACAATTACATTAATTTGAGGCTCCAAAAAATTCATTTTCTGGGAAGACACCTTTAGTCTTTTATTTTTAAATACTAAAGAAAAAAAACTAAAAAAATAAATAAATGGGAGCTTGAAATCCTACATTTTGTGCAAAATTTTTACAATCCTCTCAGAGATGAGAATATTACTGTATTTCAATACAATAAAAATTAACCTAAATCCTTCCAAATGAATGCCTATAGAGGTAATATGGATGGTAAGCAAGATTGTCATCTTAATAAGTCTTAGAACTTCAACTAAAATTATTTCTCATTCATAATTATTTATTCAATATAAATGAAGGAACATAAAGTTGAACATTATCTTTGAGTTCTTCTGTAAATGCCATGAATATTTAGTTTCATAAATTGATTCTTTTTAGCCCATTAATAATGCAAATATAACATAAAGTTATGATTATTAGCACACAATTTACACGTCTTTTTTCATCCTCTGTGATCTTAGGTGTATTTTTATCTGTGAATTCAAATTTAACATTGAATTTCCGCAGTATTATTCTTTTGTTAAGGTAAACCTTTCAAGCTGCCTCTGACAAAACATGCCAATATTACTTATGCTATTTAGAATATCCAAAATTGTCCTTTACAGAGTTTTATTGCTTTTATTCAAGCATGAAAGGCAGATAATGAACCTATTCCCTTTAGCATGATATTTTTAGTATTCTATCTCATTCTATATTTTTCATCTGGAACATTTAAATTTAAGCATCTTCTATAAATACCAAGAAGTGTTCTGTAGTTTGAAATTTTAAGTGCTCTAACAATTATTGATGAATTGTCATAGTCTTTAAGTCAACCAAAGTCCATGGACTTCTCCCATTGGCTTAAACATTAAACATTTTCCTAAAAATTAATTCATAATTAAACTTTGTCTCTAAATAGAGACAGTTTAAATCAGAGAAAGGAAGAATACTTCTTTAATGAAAATATATGTAACCAGTATTTTAAATGAATTTAGAATTTAGAATATGGGGACACAGAAATAAAGAAACTGAATTATTTACAAACCATTTTTAAACATTTTTATTGTAAAGTACAGAATGATTGCTGTTACATAGGTCAGGTAATGAGTACATTTCTTTTTGAACTTCTAAACACTGGAACTTTATGATCTGTGTAACCATAGAAGCTTAAATGATCCCTTGATAGTATTAATCATTCTTATAATTTTCATAAACTTGTTAAGTCCTGAACTTTAACTTATTGTGATGCCCTTGAACCTGAATGATACCAGATTTTCATTTCACAGCACTAGTAAAAACTTATCACAAGAGTGCTTAATAAAATGGATGTAAGGTTTTACTAGAGATGGAGGACTTGCCAGATCAAAGCACATCTATTTATGAATGCTATAAACTCTTGCTAAAATGAGATGTTATGTGATGGCACGTTTATTTCAGGAACAGGGCCAAAAGATAGCATTTTAATTAAAAACTATAAAAATGCTACCAACAGGTGGGCAATAGCAGTGGGGGCAATGGCCAGCAGCTGGACATCATTAAACGTACATTAACTTGAGCACCTCATTGGTGATGCTTTAATAAAGTTATCTGTGTTTTTATTGATTTTATGGAAAGGTCACACATTTGTACTTATGTGGAAAAGATATAGTTTTTCATTTAGATTTTTTGTTGTTGTTAATTGTAATCTTTGTTACCAACCTCCTACATTTTAATTACTGGAAATTCATAAGCTTGCCAGTGAAAACATAGTTATTCACAGTCAAACTTTTACTCTATGTAAGGTCCCTGTCCCCACGGTATTTTTTTTCTGCTTGTTACTCCTCCTCCTGAGATGCTTGAACCTATAGGGAAAATTTCTGGTTCTCAGATAAAGGACAGAAGAAGAGCTTGTGACTGGTTGTCTGTTCATCTGTCTGTTCTGTGATTTGACTTTGGATCTCAAAGCTGACTCTGGGTTCCTTTAGCCTTTGCCATTTTTACAGTGAACCCCAGGGCAAATTATGCTGCTTACATGATATGATCCCCAACATATTTCATCTTCTGAAGTTTATAATTATGGTTCATAAGTGTTTGACCTTTATTTACAAATTATGCTAAGCATGACCACCATATGAATCAGTAAAATTTGGTCCCTACTTTGCAATGAAGATAGGCTATGTTTAATGGTCTTGCAGAGTTTGAAAAACATCAGGGAAGCATTTCAATCGGTTGACCTTGAGCTACTTCTGCAGGTGTCAAGAATCACATGCCTGGAAGAAACACTTCACAAAGGAAAAATGAAAAACATGTTACTAAATCAGGGGAAAAAGGCAAGTAATTAATATTTTATAGTCAGTATATATAAGAGGATACTTCCATTTCCATAATTTATTCCAGAATCATTGTTTTAACAGATGTATAATTAGTATAAATATCTTAATTTTTATTGAACTGTCGTGATTTTGTCTCTCCAATTTTAAACATGAATTGGCCGTCTTTTCTCTTCCACCATCATTTCTATAACATGAGGATTCCTTTACATGTCTCAAAATGGGCCAACATCTTTTCTGCCTGAAATCTTGTTTTTTTCCTCCTCTTTAAGACTGATTTTCTTTCTACCTATTTCATTCTTATTTTCTATTTCTAAGTACAATATTATTCTTATGAGAACAACTCAAATTTTTTTAAGACTCAAATATTTTATTAGTTATTTGTCATTTCATTGGATAGTAAATCCACAATGAACAAGCAATCAAGTTACAGTCTTATCCTCACTCAGAAGTTTCCATCCAGCCATGGAAAACTTAAAAAGCCACTTGTTAATTTCATCAACTAATTGCTAAGTTTATTTGACAGTTTCCAGTCTTTACCTTGATCAGTTGTAGCACTGCCTCTTCATTAATCTTAACCTTCTTTGACCTCTGCATCAATAATAAGCTCTGTCTTTCTAATGTGATTCTGGGTCCTAGCAGTTTGAGGCAGTAGGCTTACCCCATCCCATTTTCAAGTATGTCAGCATTTACATATTTATCGCCAGTGTTTATTGTTTTACTAATTTTTTCCCTATACCTTTATAATTTACCTTTTATACTATATTATTTTAAACCTCTTTCTTAATACTACAGTACTATGACTCACGATGATCAATACTATTTACAGAAACTGAAATATATTATCTAAATAGTATTACCCAGGATTTCAATAATTCAGTTTTTTTAGGGTCTTCCTTATTTAAGCTATACAATATCCTTTCCAACTTACTTTCCAAGTAGCCACACATTCTTGATATAAAATCAACAGCAAATCTCTAAGAATTTTCTTTAAATAATTTTCAGTTCTTTCACATCTCTGTGTATTTTACATTCTTTGCTTTTCTCTTAGCTAATAATCTAAAGCTACCCATTCAGATTCAATTTTGGTCACCTTTTCATAATGCCAGCTCTTGACAATGACATTTCACATTCAGCCAATGGTGTCTCCTCTTCATTGTCAAGAGTATTGCCTGTGTATGACTATTAGGCATGTGCCATCATTGTTGTATCCATTACTGATGTATCATAATCATTGATTTTGGATTCCTCAGGTGCCTTGTGAATTTCACATCTGATCAAAATCAGAGGCTATAATCCAGGATACTTTTCAAGTTCTTCAGTGAAGGGCCTTGTCTGATTTAAAAGTGAAGACCTCATTCAAAAAAAATCTTAGTTGAAAAGGTGCTTAATATAATTGCAAGTCAGGTATGAAGTCAAACTAAGGAAATTTTATCTTAAACTCCTTATTTCTAAGATCTGGGAAAGCTTAAGCTTTCCTCCGAGGTTTTGTTTTGTTTTTTAAAGAAAAAAACCTTTTATAATGAATAGGTGGGAAAAGAGATAAAAATTCTAACTGGAATCCCTTAAGGAAAATTACTATATTGGTATAAATCAACCCTTGGCTGCTAAGATGAATGTGATAGGGTATTTCATAGGGCTTATTTACTGGGGAAAATAGATGATCAAATAAGAAAGTATTTTATGATGTCAATGTATGTGCTACCCAAATTTATATTTGAAAATCCTTACCTGAAACATAATGCTACTGGTTAGTGAGGATTTGGTCACAGACGTAGGGTTATCATTAATAAAATTTGCATTTTTATAAAAGAAAACCATGTGAAAAATCTTTGATTTTATTGCTCTATGAATGTGATGCCAGGCACTGGTGGCTGACGCCTGTAATCCTAGCTACTCAGGAGGCTGAGGTCTGAGATAACGGTTCAAAGCCAGCCAGGGCAGAAAAGTGTGTGAGACTCTGATCTTAAATAATCCACTAGAAAACCGAAAGTGGCCCTGTGGCTCAAGAGGTAGAATGCCCGCCTTGAGCAGAAGAGCACAGGGACAGCACCCAGGCCCAGAGTTCAAGTCCCATGACCGACCCCCACCAAAATAAAAAGACCCAGTGAGAAGTTTGTAGTGTGGCCTTCACTGAAACATTGCAAAGTAATTACCCTAATCTGAGATTAGGGTGAGAAACACAAGTGAGAAATAAGTTTTCATTGTTTATAAGCAATCCAGCCATGGCAGCCTGATTAAGACAATAAGAAAGCAATGCCTTATTTTTCCTAATTTCTGAATATGTATGCTCTTCTATTTTTGTTTTCTTTCTTCTTTTCCTCCTTCCTTTATTTTCTTCCTTTTAATATGTTTACACATGACCTCTGACAGAATAGCCGCTCAAAAATGAACATTAATGACCTTGCTCATTTTTAGTTTCTAAAGGAGAAAATTGAGTCTGCTTATTTTAGGTCAAGAGTCAACACCTACTCCCATTATCTGTGCTTAAAATGTGTAGGTTCTTAAAAGAGACAGAAAAGGATGGATCTCTTTAAACAAATTCCATCTGTATTTTTGTTCGGTTGGAAATCTCTTGGTAAACTTTATTTGTAGTATTCATTAATTCTTAACCTAAAGATGATATTCAATAAAAATATGCATTTGGAATCAAATATGACTTGTTTTGTGCTGAATGTTACTAGCAAATTCTGTTAAAGTAATATTCTAGGAGTTATATTACTGATTTAAATGTATTTTCCTTTCATAATTAGTTTCTGATGATTTAATAAAAATGGAAACTGCTTGTGGAAAAAAGCAGAAAAGACAAAGATGAGGTCATTAGTTAACTAGATTAGAGAATGACAGAGCAATAAAAGAAAAGATAAAACATGCCAACAGAAATACATGAAAAATCAATACCACTCCAATTAGTGATTCCTTAAAGAAAATTAAATGAGAATTATAGATTTTCTTTTTTATACATCTAACTTACTTTGTAAGTTTGTTTTCATTTTATTTTTTGTCGGTACAAGGGCCTAAACTCAGAAGCCTAAAAGTGCTAGGCAGGTGCTCTAACATACTTCCAGTACAATTTTTAACCTTTTTTTTTTAAATGTGACGATTAAATGCAAGGTTTTTTGGCACTTACTCAGCTTTCATTTATATTTTAAAGACCCCCCTCTGCCTTTTTGTTGATTCCTCAGAGGGAATAGTCAGTTACAGGACTTGAACTCAAAGGCACACTGTCACTCAATTTGTTTGTTCCAGAATGGTGCTCTAGTACTTGAGGCACAATTCTCGTCTGACTTTTTGTGGCTAGAGACTGAACATCATAGACTTTTCTATGGTTGGCTTGAATCAAGATCCTGCAATATCAGCCTCCTGTATAGTGATGTTTACAGGTACAGTCACTGGTGCCCCATTTTGGTTTTGCAATTTTTTAATAAAATAATTTTTGTCCTGGCTGGGCTGGACGTTTATCCTCTTTTATGTCTAACTGGGAGGACAAACACATATTATTATGCCAAGCATTCTTCTTATTAGTTGACAAGCAGTCTCACAAAAGTTTTCCTGGGCTGGCCTGAAGCAATTAATTCACGATCTTTGCATAGGCACAAGCTCCTGTCTTTGGCAAAGGAATTAATTTTTATGTATTCACTCAGGTGCCCTTAAAATTTGCTATTGCTTCATCTTACTTCCTCCTCTTAGCTACATACAACTAATTTTGGCTATCTTTCAACGAACTTATAATTATCTTTTATTTTAAAACAATCTATGAAAATCCTGTAGTTCTAAATAGAGGAGATTTTTCTCACAAATCATTCATAATTAACCACTTGTTTTAAGGCAAGGCATTTAATTTTAAGGTTGCCTCAATGATCAATACTAAAATAGCTAGAAGAAATAGTGAAAAGAAATCAATTAAATACATGTATAAGTGATTTCTTAAATGCTGTTTTTCAGTGATTTTTAAACATTTATTGTGATTGGAAAGGTCCTGTGCAGAGGGATCATGGTTATACAAGTCAAGTAAAGAATACATTTCTTTTTTACTCTCTCCTAATTTTTCCCTTCTGTCTGTACCCACAAGGTGTTTAGTTCATTTTCAAGGTAGGGTTTGGTGAGTATCACTGTTGCACTCGTTTACCCTCTCTCCCACCATTTCTGTGCCCTATCTTTAACCTCCAAAGACAGGTATATGAACATATAAGACAAAAGGAAACGAAAAAAAAGAATTAAAAAAGCCCTCTTGTTTCCACTCTGAGGTTCATTTCAATAAATATTATTTTGTCTGGTCAGATGTACATAGTTATTATGCCTATGTGACCCTCTCCTAAGAATATCCTCTTTTGGTTTCACTTTGTGTGAATGCCTAGAGACATGTATAATTTATCTTGTCCCAGTGTTGTTGTTGTTTTCTTTTATCATCCAGTGTGTTTACTTGTAGATTTATAGGCATATTCTAGTTGCTACAAATGTGGGAAACCATGCAGTCTATGTTTCTTAGGGTCTGGCTTATTTTCTTAATATACTTTTTCTCCAAATCTTTTCAAAACTCTTTTATTTTCTAATTTTGAAAGTAGATTTTTTAACTTATTTTATTGTTAATATAAAGGTATTGTACAGAGGAATTACACGAGTCAGGTAATGAAGACATTTCCTTTCTTACAGTGTCTTCTATGTCATAGAGTGTCTTCCATTCCAAAACTCTTCACTGAAATAGAAAGGGAAAGATCAATACCAAACTCATTATTTAAATCCAACAGAACACTCATTCCAAAATCTGAAAGGGACCCATGAAAGAAGGAGAACTATAGACCCATCTCTTTGATGAACATATGTGCAAAACTGCTTGATAAAATTCTGGCCAACCTAGTTTAACAACTAACCAAAAAAATTATATACTATGATCAAAGGAAAATCATCCCAGGGATGCAAAGCAGGCTCAATATAGGTAAGACAATATATGTGGCTCAACACAACAACAAAAACCAGGACAAAAACCCCAAGATCAGCTCAATAGATGCAGAAAAACAAAACAAAAAACATAAAAAAAGCAAACACACACACACACACACACACACACAAAACAATAACAGCAAAACCCCACACACATTTGACAAGATCCACAACCTCTATGTGATAAAAGCTCTGAAGAAGCTAGATATCATGGAACATTCCTCAAGATAATAAAGGCTAGATATGATAAACCTACAGCCAGCATTGTACTTAATTGTGAAAATTTAAAATTATTTTCTCTAAAATGAGGAACAAGATAAGGATCTCCACTCTCTCCACTCCTCTTCAATATAGTACTGGAATTCCTAGAAAAAAAATAAGCCAAGAAAAAAAAAAACATAAAAAGGATCCAAATATGGAAAGAAGTAAAACTATCTTTTGGAGGAGACATGATCCTGTATTTAAAGAATCCTAAAGATTCCTCCCTCAATTCCTTGAGGTGATCCTAAACTTTGGTAAAGCAGCAGTGCATAAAATCAACCCACAAACCAGGCACCGGTGACTCACACCTGTAATCCTAGCTATTCAGGAGATTGAGATATGAGGATCACAGTTCAAAGCCAGCACTGGCAGAAGAGGCCATTAGACTCTTATCTCCAATAAACCACTAGAAAACCAGAAATGGCATTGTGGCTCAAGCGGTAGAGCACACTTGCCTTGAACTGGAGAGCACAGGGACAGCACCTAAGCCTAGAGTTCAAGCCTCACAATCAACCAGAAAAAAAAAAATCAACCCACAAAAATCAATTAGCTACTGGGCACCAGTGGCTAATGCCTATAATCCTAGCTACTTAGGAGACAGAGATCTGAGAATTGTGGTTCTAAGCCAGCCTGAGCAGGAAAGTCCATGAGACATTTATCTCCAGTTAACCACCAGAAAACCGGAAGTGGTGCTGTGGGTCAAGTGGTAGATCACTAGCCCTGAACTGAAGAGCTCAGGGACAGAGCCCAGGCCCAGAGTTCAAGGCCTATAACCGACTAAATAAATAAATAAAATCAATATCTTCTTTGTATGATAAAAAATAAGAAAAGATAGACTGAAATTAGGAAAACAATTCCATTTGTAATAGCCAAAAGCTCATACAACACACACACACACAACTACAACAATAACAACAACAACCAAACACTAAGAATTAACCAAAAATGTGAAGGACCTCTATTGTGAAAACCTTAAAAATCTCAGCATTGTTTATCAGCAACAACATCGATGCCAAGTAAGGCTAGTCTTAGTTACTCTAGGGTGTTGGTAAGGGAAAATTATGGCTAACAGCAGTAAAATGGGAGAAACTTGATTAACCCGTTCTATGGGAACTTAAACTTCACTACAGGAAATGAATGAAATGCCATTTTGATTTTGCAGTCATTTGAAAGGTTCTTAGTGTGTTACAAAAAGTGAATTACTGTTATTGCAAAGCTCATTTGTAAAGGAAGACAAGTTCATCAAAACATTCAGTGATCTTGACATGATTTTGCATTCAAACATGTTTCAGAGAAGTAGCTCTGAGGAGGCACTGTCCATAGAAGAAACCAAGCCTCAAAAGTAGGGCTAAAGGAGAAAGAAAGAGAAAATAAGATACTAGTAATGTTTCTGTAAACAATGTTGAATTTGATCTTTCAAATGGTCTAAACTAAGAATTGAGTTGCTTTGCATTGCCTTTCAAGTTTATGGATGTTTTTGAAGACACACTTATTTTACATACATCTTTATCGGGCCGTGGATGCATTATAGATCAGTGGTTGAAGAGTAGCTTAGCATGTGCAAGACTTTGAGTTTAATCCCAGAATGTCAAGAAAATAATTTCATATATGGATTTTCATTGCTTTGTTATCCTAAAATTAATTGCTACTCTTTGCTTATTAAATATAAATATATTAATATAACCTAATATATTAGATATATGCATAGGATATAAATTGATTCTATACTTATAAATTATACATAAATGCCCTTCTAAACATTTGTAGTTAGAAAGGAAACCTTTTAGTATTGTTTTTCAAAATTAGTAAACCTACTTCTAGTTGATAGTAGTTCAAAATAAATATTCTTCCATGTTTTTATTTTCTAAAAGAAAAAATGTCTGAGAGTTCACAGGGGAATTGTTACATTTTACAATGAAAACCAAAAGACGAGGGAATTTTTGGCTTATAAACCTTAATAAAAATGTGTATTTTGCATAGATTGGTTTCTGTAACAATAAAACAATTGATGAGCAAGCATTCCTTAGGAAAAGCCTGACAAATGAATTAACTTTTAACTTGTAACAATTTTAACATACATACTTACTGTTGGTTCTTTCATTTAGGAGAATCCTGGATTTCCTAGAGTCCACATAAAGAAGACTTCCTGGAAATGTTCCACACTTGGAATCTCATCTCCCACACATGTATTCTCATAAAAATAATCTCACTATGATTCTCAGGTTGTTCACAGAGTGTTTTCAGTAATCATGATTATTTCCTAGCTAAAACATTGTGGCTTGATCTTTCTAAACAAAGTGGGATGTGTGCATGACTGGAATCATACATTCTGGAAAATCAGTTTGGTAGCTAAAAGGCAATGCAAAGGAACTCAATTGTTAGTTTAGACCATTTGAAAGATCAAATTCAACATTGTTTACAGAAACATTACTAATATCTTCTCTTTCTTTCTCCTTTAGCCTTGTTTTTGAGGCTTGGTTTCTTCTATGGGCTTGCCTCCTCAGTACGTATAATATCCCCTTCTTCTCAGCATACTACCAGTGATACTGCTTTAGTCTCTCTGTCTCTTTCTCTGTCTCTGTCTCTGTCCCTCTGTCTCTCTCTCTTTCTCTTTGTCAGGGCCTCTCAAGAATGTCTTCAGTCTCTTTATCGCTATAATCACAGTTTTTCTCAGCCTCCCTCAGTTCTATTCACACAGTCTGTCTCTCTCCCCCTAGGCTAGCATCTGATGATGAATTACAGACACTATAGTTTCAGGAATGATTTGCCACCTCTACATGGGTATCATTAGCACCAATAAAATCACAATCCAATTATGTTAAATTATTGTTTTTCTGAACAATACTCATTCTTACTAATTAACTACTTGTGTTCCTATAGATATGATCTGCTAAATGAAATTTACATTTATTCTGTCTCCTGTAGCATATGTTTATTAAACTTTTGGATGTTTGTTTGCCCAGTTATGTGGGAGTTAGAGGTAGGAAGATGCACATCTGGATCAATCCTGGCAAATCCAGTGGCACATCCTATCTGAAAAACAAAGCAAAAGGGAATGGATATCTGGCTCAAGTAATTAAGTTCTTACCTAACAGTTGCAAAGTCTTGAACCTAAATCCCAGTAACAAAGGGGAACATGTTTTGTTTTGTTCCAGTTTGTTTGAATTGTTTATTATACAGACTCACTGAATAGTCAGTGCTGGCCTTATAGTCAGGATCTTCCTGCCTCAGTTGCTTGAGTACTAGGATGACAGTCATGCTTCACCATGTGGAGTTCTATTTATTAAGGATTTGCAACTACAATCTAATTTTTTACACCTTCTTCACAATATTTTTTCCAGTTTTCAGACTGTGTTTTCAATAACAAAAACAATGCATGAGGTGAATATTACTAAATATACAATACTAGCTTACAGAAGACAAGGTTTTGCTGTTAAAGAGAGATAGAGAATAGTTGACCTTTACTATAGCTTTAGCTTTTCATAAATTTCTTACACCACTATTATTCTATGTACTACTATCCTATAGTAGGGATAGACACTTACACATGTCTACAACATTAAATTAAATGTTTGGTATTTATCAGATAACAAGAGAAAAATGTGTCAAATGAATTTTCAGTTAAAAAACATATTAATAGATTAACATATTCTACTCTAAAGTAAAATGGTCTTCAACAATTAAATGCAGTGGCTTATTGTGATTCTAGCATTTGGGAAGCTGAGCCAGGAAGGTTGCAAGTTCAAGACTATCATGGGCTACAGAGAGAGAAAGATGGAAAGAAAGGGAGAAGGAGGTTGAGGAGAAAAAGAAGGAGGAAGAAAGAGAAAAAGAGTGAGAAAGAAGAAGAAAGGAAGGATGGAAAGAAGGAAGGGAAGACAAGAAGGAAAGAAGGATAAGAAAAAGAGAAACAGGGAAATAAGAAAAAGAAAGCAAGACTTTGTTTTTGCTTTTTTTTCATTTGGGAGTTTTGTCTATGCATTTCTTGCTTAGAAAGATCATAGACAACTTAAGGTCATCAGAAGTAATCTAGAACCCATGAGAGGCATAAGACGACCTTGATATGACATCTAAAGTAATTTTAAGTTTGAAAAAAATTTTTTAAAGGAAGATAACTCATAGTTTATTACTACAACCCCAATATTGCTATCCCATCCAGGAGTATTAACAATGAATATTATTGAAATGACAATAGCATTAAATCTTTAGTATTCTTTTTTGCTACTAATATTTTGACTAGTATATTTTATCTAATGGCTATCTCAAAAGCTTTTTACCTGAGCTTTACCTTTATTTCTAAAGTTTCCCAATTTATCTGTGAGATGCCAAAATTGCTCAACAGCTTCGTCACGGCACCCCATATTTACAGACAAGCATAAGGCTTCCTCCAGGAGCGTAGATATGACACACTGTCTTCTAAGCACATTCGTTCAGCACATTTTCTGAGGAAATACCAGTCCAATATGTTCTACTCTATTTTGAATGCAAGACAATATATGGTCATTTACAAAATCTGATTAACAAGTCAATTTACTTTAAACAGATCCTTTGCTAAAATCTCAATAATCTTGCCTAAATTTTAAAAATATACTCACCCTAATGTTGTTAATGCCCTTAAAGACTCCTATACTTTAGATGCCAAATCAAGGTCATCTCATGCCTCTCATGGGTTCTTGATTACTTATCATGACATTACATTGTCCATGATCTATCTAAGCAAGAAAAACATAGAAAGAAAATGTGGACACTGCTGGCTACATACTGGAATCTCTTGGAAATCAGTCCCCTTATAGCTCTTGAGCCTGTTACCATGCATCTATTTTCTCATTATAACTTATGCCATGGAGTCAATGCCCAGTAATTTGGTTGTCACAATGGACTACCCCTTGATACAAAATGGATTCCATGGCTAATTCGCAGAGTCCAATTATGAGAAGGAATGATTTCATCAGTCCTCTGTTCCTTGCCAGAGACTCAGATGTTCACCCCCTTGGCTACCTGTCTATTTGGCTAACTGGACTAAGTTAACACCTAGTGAACAACAATGGACATTCATTGGCTGAACAAATGGCATTGAAGCCATGGTAAGTGGTGATCTGTGGGATACTGCCACTCTCTGTTCTTAGCCAAGAAGTCTTTGATAAAAAGTAGAATCCAATTGATCAAACTTCAGCACTAAATGCCAAAGGCAACAAATTGGACCATCTATTTTTTTGGGGGGGAGGGGTCCGCTCGTGTTGCCTGAACCCTGGGCCTGGGCCTGGGCCTGGGTGCTGTCCCTCAGCTCTTCAGCTCTACCACTTGAGCCACAGTGCTACTTCTGGCTTTTTTTTTCTTTTTTGCTTATGTAGTGCTGAGGAATCGAACCCAGGGCCTCATGCATGCAAGGCAAGTGCTCTACCACTGAGCCACCTTCCCAGCCCTCCATCTGAATATTTTTACATATGACTAGTCTGTTGCTTAAGAGTGACTCATTCAGCACAAACAATTCAGAGACAATATTTTTCTCACAGAAATACAAAATACAAATTAAAGTTGCACTTATCTTTACATATGCTATATCTAAAATGCAAAGCATCACTGTGGTATTCATTTCCTTCTCAGATCTAGATTTAATACCATAGAAAGGGAACAAGACACATGGTTCATGCTCAGAAGGCTTTGGGCCTTTTAGACGTCTATATGCCTCAACCAGATGGTGTAACCAAGAAGTTTAAGGTTCTCTTCAAAACTTGTATCTTAGTTACAAAGTGACAAATCGACTTTTAATTAGGTGCTTATCTTGTCAGAACTTAGAGTCTTAATTCAATATATCTTGACCAACTCATACTCATACAAACTTTATAAAACCTTCCCATGCCATTTCCTAGAAAAAGAGGATATGTTTCACCTCCATGTACATAAAGACTTTTATTTATGAGTCACTTTAATAATGTCTCTTCCTTCCTTTATAGCATTTCAGTTCTACCCCCAGCCCATAAAAGCTGGAATTCATATGGACAGTGCAGATTCTCTTGGGATCCATTCGCTATAGACTACCCCAATGACCAGACACCTGAACATCTGGCACAAGACACAGCTGAACCTGAACTTCTACCTTTGAAAACACCATGTTCCATATTCTCATTATAAGAGACGAGTAGTTAACCTGGGCTCACGATCTCATCTTTCTACTAAATTAAAATAAGTGTTTAAGAACCAACCTTACATTCAAAATAAACAACCAAGAAGATAGAAAAAATCTCTTTAGTGAAGGGATATCTTATTCAGAAACAATAATAGAATCAATACTTCATTGCATAATAATGAAACCAGACAACCCCTCTCAGTAATAACAAATGTCAGACGAAATATATTGGCACATATTTCTAAAGACTATTGTTATTGTTACCTATTATTTCTTTAAGTGATTTCATTGCTGCACCATCTAGAAGCTTAAAGTCTCCAAGTTAAGCATTCTTTCAATTAAAACACGGCAAATGTTGAATTTGATTGATATGGCTAAAGATCTCACCATCTTTCCCTTTCCCAAACAATTGAGGTGAAATGGAAAAAAGGTTTTCTTTTATATACATCACTAAGTTCATGCTTTAGATGAAGCAAGAAGAGACAGATGAACAACAAAAAAGTACTATGAATAGTTATTTAATGTAAGTTTCAAATGACATGGATCCTTTGCAAAAGGAAACTCAAAGGAACAGGGAAATCTCCAAGTGATCCATGGTAAGAGTTTGTTGAAGATGTGGATAGTTGGGTAGAAATATGAGTGGTTAAAAAAGGAATATGAGGACATATTACTAAATTATCCGGAACTCAGGAAGGCCTAGTTTTTCAGATCATTTTCTTGTATATCTTCAGAGATACAAAAACATATTTATGTAGCTATGAAAAAAAACTACTCTGGAATTAAAAGTATTATGAACTGTTTTCAGAGAAGTCTGCTTAAGAGGAAGAAGAGTGAGAGAATTCTTTCCAGTTTCTGTGACCTGTTTCAGGCATTTCTTCAGTTGTCATGTTCCTGTATTTTACAATAGCATGTTTGGAACCCTGTGTGTGTTGCAAAGGGTCAATGCTAATTAGCTAAATTAGAGTGAGACTCCACCTACAGACTCTCAGGAGTTCCAAATTCAGCCGCTAATATTTTAGTTGGCAAACAACTGAACATGCTCAAAACTGCATGAAACTAAATCAAACCATTATAATTTTAAACCTAGCATTGATTCAGGTGATCAAGAGCTTGAGCTCACTTCCCAAGAATGAACTAAATGCGTTTCCAACAAATAGAACTGATACATCAGTAGAAATAATTATATACACCAAAATTTCCTTTAAAATAATCATTTAAAATATAGTTTATGGAAGAATCCCTCTTTTCACCCATGTGGAAAAAACTATGGACTCTTGAAGCCCTTCAGGCTGAGTCATGATCATTTGGAACTTAAATATATCAATATTATATTGTACTGGTACAGTTAACACTTTTGCACCTAAAAACTACTTGATTCAAATGATGTTTATAAATAAAACTTCTGGTCTAAATATACCACAAAAGCAAAAAAAATATTAAGACCCATACTGCTTGAGGTGTCATATAGAAAAGACTATCACAGTTCCTCTATCTAGGTAAGCTCCTCTGTTCAGGCATTTGCTGCCAAAGGTAATTTCTTCAAGGACAGAGACCATGACCTCGTTGATGCCTTCTTGCTTTCCTTCATTTGATATTAGGAACTCTGTTATATGGCTGAGCTTACGGTTTTCTTAGCTACTGACCACCATACTCTTCCACAAGGCATAGTACATCCCTGCATTCCTATAGCTTACAGGAAAGATTTGTGGGAGTTCAAATGTACATCCTTCTAAACATTAATGAGAATTAATATTTACTCTAGAAAGCTATTACCTCATGTTGACTCCACTGAGGAAGAATTATTCTTTCCTCATCTCCTCCCTTACCCTCCTCTACCAGCTATCCATCACGACCTTGCCAGTGCATCTCAGACTATCACTATTGTGACTTTATTTGCCTTGGTGACAGCTAACTTACCAAATACCTTACTAAACATTGGGCTATAGCTTCATGGATTTGCCACCTTGTTCTCTTCTACAGTATTGTATAGTATTGCTGAAATATATATATATATATATATATATATATCTGACATTTTTAATACACTTTTAATACTCAATATATTGTTAGAAATGTCAGAAAATTCATGCTTGTTTTCTTGTCTAATGTTACATAAATGAGCAACTTGGTTATAGACAGGAATATTCAGACTTTTGCTTTGGCTTATTTTCTTACTTTTTATTGTTTCTTCCTTTTATTTTTCTATGAAATTAAGCACAGCATATTCCTACTATTTAGAGGACTTTACTATTAAAGCCACTTAAATACTTCAAATAATTGATCGGAAAATCGATGTCAAGAAGCATCAAGGTATCAATTTCATGTAGTTCTCCTCTATATTGTTGTTTTTTGTTCTTCTTAATTCTATTGTCGAGGTGATGTACAGAAGAGTTACAGTTACATAAATAAGGTAGTAATTACATTTCTTGTCTAATTTATTATCCCCTCCCTTATTTGTCTCCCTCTTTCCCTCCCCTGCAATCTCCCCCACAAAGTTGTACTATCATTTCCAACATATTATCTTGTGAGTATTTCTGTTGCAAACGTTTCCCTTTTACCCAGTTTGGAATATTTAAGTAAAGGCAAAGTCAGTTCCTCTTCATGAACAGAAATCTGTAGCTCAAACATTTGTTTTATAGGGTTTTCATAGTCCCAGTTCAACTATCAATCCATCTTAATTTCCAGTTACCAGATAGAAAGTGATTGCTCCTGTGTTCTGAGCCTATGAAATATCAAAGTATGTAACCAATTCATAAAGAGCTCTGAAACCCAATTAACTCTGTCCCATATGCCACAGTAAAGTGCCTGTGGATTGCTGCTATGCTGACCCCCAGCACAAGTCTTCATGTGGCCCATGCAGAGAGGCTTCTCCAGTTGGAGCCATAAATGCCAAGTGGCCTTTCAGCCACTTGAGTGGCATTGTGTTGCATATTGCCATCAAAATTTATGTTTAAATTTATAAAGCAATTGTAAATGTCCCATGTGTCTTGACAGACTAAGCTGTCAACTTAGGCCATCTGTATTTAAAGAATGAAAATCAATTAATGTAAGCTAACCACTGTGAACACTAGAAAATTTATGCTTTGACTTCTTACTCAGTTATCATTCTGGTCACAAAATTACACTCTGATTTTTTTCAGTTAGAATATATTACATATATTTGCATATTTACTGCACAGAGTAACAAAAGCATCTGTGTTTATGTAAGAATTGGGTTATGGTATATAAAATAGAAATTACGTTTCAAAAATCTTCCTCTAATGGCTCCATAGATTGTATCTCTTCTTTCTACATTTTTTCTGCTCTCACTAATAAACTCTTTCATATGTCCCAGAAAGAATTATCTTACTGAAATTGCTACCTACTTTACAATATGGTTTATATTATAAAAGACTATAAGAGTCTACAACCAAATTTAACTCACAAATGTTTAGAAAAGAAGTAAAATTTGATACTGATTTTCTCTCAATTATTTGTGAGAAAACTAAATAGTTAACAAAAATGCTAAATTTATATGTATACCATATTTATAGGAGAATAAGGAAAATCAAGGTTCCAAGCCAACTTTGGGCAAAAAAACGGTTGTAAGACTATTTCAACAGAAAAGGTTGAGTATGGTGAGTATATGTTTATCATCTCATCTGTGACAGGGAGTACAAGCAAGAGTATTGTGATCCAGTCTGGCCCAGGCAAAAAGCATGATTCTATTAAAAAAAAAAAGGAACAAAAAGACTTAGAAACAAGGCTCAAGAAATAGAGTGGCTGACAGTCATGCACTCTAATACACAGAAAAGAAAGAAACTAACACATTATAGATCATTGGATGGTATTTAGAAAAGTCAATAAAATGGGCAAATGAAAGAAATTATTCGTATTGTAACTAATGCATTTATGATTTGTTTTGTGCTGATCCTGGGACTTGAACTCAGGGCCTGGGTACTTTCCTTGAGTTTTTTGCTCAAGGATAGTGTTCTACTACCTGAGTCACAGTTCCATTGTCTGAATTTTTGGTCGTTAAGGGTCTTACAAACTTCCCTGACACTGCTGGCTTCCAGCCATGGTTCCCAGTTTTCAGCCTTCTGAATAGCTAGGATTATAGAAATGAGTCACCAGCACCTTGCTTCTTAACTTTCATGGCTTCTTGGCGTAGATGGGACCTTTAGATATGATGATCACTAAGATATTGCTTTCCCTCTGGCCCAGCTAAAGAAATGAAAGTGTATTTTATGGTGTGTCATTATTTTGGAGCATTTTTAGTGACCAATTTTGCCCTACTGGGGACTGAATACCAAATGTACTTCAATCTCCAAGAATTGCAATCGATTGACTGGAATAAATTTAGTAGTGAATGAAGAACAGGGACATCATTCTAGATGAAGTCTTAATTTCCATATGGCCAAAAATCTCTATGCTTTTTGTTTTCTCAGTTTTCAAAATCTGTTATTATATTGCCTGGGCTTATAATTAACAGTGTTTCTTTTGAGACTTCTGACATAAACACATAGAAACAGATGTTGCTAATTCTTCTCAAGGACTGCCTGTCAGGTATTTCTTGGGGGTGCAGGGAGTGAGCAGAGTCTAGGCTCAGCAATTCTATAACAACTCCTGTGCTCCCAGAAGGCACTTTTACCCACAATAGAGATTTATTCACAAACTATATTATATTATATTGATATTCTTCATTCTTTCTAAAAATACTGGCATTTGAGACAATGGGTTTAAAGAAATGGTGATTTAATGGTACATTTTCATATGTAATTTAAGGAGAATTGACTTTTTAATGGATTTGTTCTATCACAGAAAATAAGTCTTCCAATGTACCCATGTATGTTTAAAAATTTTTTTTTATTATCTGTAAGTAGTTTTACAAAAGGGTTACTACTTTGCATATCAGTTTGTGAGTATGATGTATCTTTATCAATGTCATCCTTTATATCATTCCAACCTCACCATCCCCTCCATTTTCCTTGCAAACAATATGCATTGAATATTATGACTGCATTCTGCCCTTTCCCATTCCTCTCTTCATTCTTAGATCCTCTCTCCTTAATTGCTGCTCTCCTCGCATCTCAAGTATCAGCTTCCTAACGTTCATTTCCTTAAACTCTGTGTTAGTTGTTCTAAAGAGTTACAGCATTTAAATTCTCCACAAACTGAATACCTACCCATGTTGTTTTGGAAGATGACTATTTTAATAAAAGTTTATACTCCAGTTGTATATTTCTTCCTAAATACACTTGGTAAATTTCCATGTTGAACCAATGTGCTATTCTGGAGCTATTACACTGGGTCAAAGTTTCCTTTGGTGCATTTTCAAATTAGGTAATGAAGTTATCTGCAAATAAAAACATGCATTTTGTTTTGTTTTGTTTTAAAAGTAGAGGTGGCTGCCAAACGAGTATGAAGTACTGAGTTCAAACCTCAATAACATCGAAAAGGATGAAGCTATAGAGTTTTTATCACAATTCTTTTTAATTTTCTCAAATATTTAAGTAATCTAAATTCAAGAAAAATTAAATCAGAAAGTGAGATAAGGCTCACATATATATATATAAATATGTATATATATATATATATACATATATATATATTGTTGTTGTTATTGTTGTTGTTGGTCATGGGGCTTGAACTCTAGGCCTGAGTACTGTCCCTCAGCTCTTCAGCTCAAGAGCTACAGTGCCATTCTGGTTTTCTGGTGGTTTATTGGAGATAAGAGTTTCATGGACTTTCCTGCCCAGGCTGGCTTTGAATTGAGATCCTCAGATCTCAGCCTCCTGAGTATCTAGAATTACAGGCGTGAGCCACTGGCGCCCGGCTAAGCCTTGCTTATATATTTCTTTTTTGGGGGGGTGGTGGTCCGGTTGTGGGGCCTGAACTCTGGGCCTGAGTACTGTCCCTCAGCTCTTCAGCTCAAGGCTAGCGCTCTACCACTTGAGCCACAGTGCCACTTCTGGCTTTTTTTCTTTTTGTTTATGTGGTGCTGAGGAATCGAACCCAGGGCCTCATGCATGCAAGGCAAGTGCTTTACCAGTGAGCCAACTTCCCAGCCCAGGCTTGCCTATATTTTTTTAAGAGGCAGAGATCAAACAGTTTATTGAGAAAAAAATATCACTCTGTGCTCCTACACAAAAGCATCGTGGAAATCCTAAACTTCATAAAGCTTTAGAATTCCCAGCATTCTGTGCCTTTACCAGATACAGATACCAACCAGTGCAGCATACTGGAAGAATGATAATTCCACTGGGATAGTGTCTAAAATAGCTTTCCTCTTTTGATCTTCCAATACCATTACTATTTACAAGTTCCTGTCTTTCAGATTTAGTCAGGTATTTCTTAATTTAAATTTGATCATGATAAACCAAAATTGAAATGCAAAACATACATTTTTAACATATACCATATTACTTTGTTATAGATAACTTAATATAATATATATGTATATATATGAGATAAATGCAGAATGCATTTTTAAATAACATTGAATGTCTTAGAGGAAATATCTCAGAAAGCAATATTCTTTGAAATTGTTGCCTCTCCCTTTTTCATTCTGTCTTTATCTGTATATTTACCCTACTCAGTGACTAATATTCACCACCTTGTGAATTCCTCTTTTCTCATCTTATTTGACTTCTCAGTGTTTCTTTTCTTAATCTTTGTAGCTGATGCCAAGTTTGCTTTCATATTTTTAAATTATCAAGAGCCTCAAGGCTATCTTTGGCCTTTTTGTCTCTATTTTTATCTCTCCCTACAAATTTTATTTAGTAGTTTGGCTTTAAGTGCTACTTATCATTTTTGTCAGTCCTGAAGTTTGATCTTAGGAACTCACTTGCTAAAAATGTGATCTGTAGCCAGGTGCCAGAGGCTCACACCTGTAGTACTAGCAACTCAGGAGGCTGAGATCTGAGGGTAGTGGTTCAAAGCCAGGGCAGGCAGGAAAGTCCATGAGACTCTGATCCCCAACAAACCACCAGGAAACCGGAAGTGTCACTATGTCTCAAGTGGTAGAAGGCTTGTCTTGAGCTGAAGAGCTCAGGGATGCCCAGAGTTCAAGCTCCCTGAGAGACAAAAAAAAGTGGGAGGGTATCTGTAACTTGAGCCATATTCCCAACCTTAGCTACTCATTTTTTACTTCTAACTGTGTCTCTTCATGCCTAATCTTTTTCTAGATTTTAGAAAGAAAATGTATCCAATTAGCTACTTAATGCTTCCACTTGGCTAAGTAGCAGGCACATCAAACTATGTGCTTGAACATTTCATTTTAATCTGCTTTTCCCAGCATTTATCCAAGCCAAAGATTTAGACATCATCCTCCATTTCTTTTATTCTATGTAATTTTTACTCTATATTATGTACTTCCCATGCAGTGAGTGCTTTCTTTTGTCTTCCAAATGAAGGATAATGATTAATATGACATAAATCCTTACTAACTATTCATTGAATGATGAATAAAAACAGAAGGCAAACCTGTTTCTATGTAAACATATTCTTAAACTATTGATGAGAGGTTTTGGCATATCATATAGCATTGTGCTCATATACTTATATAAAAGTGCTTTAGAATTAGCCAATTGAAATTATTCTTATTTGCATATTAAATTGATATTATTATTCTCTATTTGTTCAGGTGTGTTATTTTTGGCTTTCCCTGCTTGGTGGATTTCCTGACATTTTATGTTATTTCCAGATTTTTCTTTCCAGTTATATGGATAATTTAAGAAAAATTAGCCATTTGTGGAGACACTAAAAGGTATTCAGAAAAAGCAAAAGGCATATATAATTATTCCTGGTGGACTTTTAGTATTTCTGATGGCGCAGGTTAAACAAATAGTTAACAAATTCAATATAAAAAAGTTCAAATTGTTTATTGCAATTCTTCATGAATGCCTTCTGTGTCTGCTGAAAAATTTTATAAAGTCAGTTGACTATTTTATTTAAACCATACACTTCTCTAATTAATATTAAGGAGTGAAAAGACACTTCTTCTATGAAAGAAAACATACTTTGCTAAGTCCTGAAATATTTTCAATATTGACTCTCTGTCCTCTTACCTGACATATGCCTTAGTAGTAAGCACAATGAGTATCTGTTATTGCTATCTTCTTGGCATCCTCTCATATAAGAAGGCAGTTCTGTCTCCCACCTGGTGGAGCCTATCGTAACCTGGCTTCACTTTCTCAATTTCATGGCACATATGAACAACAAAAAGTCCAGTCAATTTACTTTTCAAGGATTGATATAAATCTTGGGAAAGTGATGCTATGAGCTTTCCTCTGGCATGGTTACCTGCAAGTATAATCTATCTATATCTGATGATGGCAAAGGAACAAACTTCCTGAGCATGAAACCATCAGAAAGCAAAATTGAGCAAAGAAAAGGCACACAAAAAGAGACAGATTATATCATATTTGATTATATTCTTTGAGTTCCTGGATCCAACGATGCCTTTATGACCCCTTGATTTTTCTATTTCTGAGCCAATATATTCTGTTATTCATATACTTTAGATACTTGCAACTAAAACTTTTTTTACAAACAAAACAAAAATAATGAAAAGTAGAAATTTGTGTAAATAGATACAAAATTATTTTAAGTATTTACTGTTACATATGTTCACATTTTTTTCACAAAATGTATTTGAATTTTGAGGGGGTTTGCTTGGAACTAACTTTAAAATGTGTCATAAAATTGAAAGTGAATGACCCAAATACAATCCTTACATTGCTGCCTTATAGTCTAGGAATTGATAAATTATGTTACTAATGGTACTAGTGAATGTACATAATTTTCCTAATACTCCTATTGTTTCTTCATCTACTTTGTGGTCCCTTTACTTCAGGCTATTGTAATTTTCTTTTTTTATATTATTTATCTATTGTTTAATGCACATTTGTAATTTCACATGTGACCAACATGTTGATGACTTCCATAATTGTACCTTCTCCCTTGATTTCCAGATTTCCATACACAATTACTACTCAATATCCTTTCTTACATAAGAGTATAATTTTGTTCCATTATTTCTTAGTCTCATGTGAAATTATAATTAACATTATTGGGTAAGTATCAAGAGAGAGGAAAAGTGAGGAAGTAGCAGCTTTAAAACCTATTAGTGCACAAAATGGTACTCATTAGGGGTTAGGAATCCTACTATGTGCTTGGCTAATAACCTAAATAGCAACTCAGAGGAGATAGGGTTTATAAATTAACTCTTCTCCCCTTGGTCCCTTACTGATCTCCTTCCACCAGGTAATTAATTTTAGTATAAGTGGAATAGGCCTTAGGTGGTGTGGTAACTCATTTCCTATTTCCTCTTCTGCATATTTTTCTCATCTTTTGAAGCTATGTACATCAGAAGTCCCCATGCACGAATTCTTACAGTCATAGACATTCATTTCCCAAAGTACTGATAGTTAATTGAACAATTTCCCACTGAAATACTTCACCAGTCATTTTCTGTTGTGCATCCCTAATTTCACTAAACTTCTCATACTATTCCTGAAAATTGCAATAATTTTCCTTTGATTGATGACACTTTACCAATGATGGCTTCACAGAGCACTTTCTGGGTATATTAAGAAACATTTTATACGTAATCTCTCAGCTTACACCTGTAATCCCAGATACTCTACTTGAGAGGCAAAGATCTGGAAGATCAAGATTCAAAATAAGCTCTGGCAAAGGTAGTGAAATTTCATTTCAATCAATAAGCCAAGTGGTTCACATCTGTAATCCCAACTCAGTGCGAAGTACAGGTAGTGGTGACTTGATCTCAGACCAGAATAAAATGGAAGTCCATTCCAAAAAGTAACTGAATCAAAAATGGCTTGAGATATGGCTGTGGTGGTGGTGCTAGAGTGAGCGCCTACTATCCAACTCCATACCCTAAATTCAAACCCAGAATTTCCCAAAACAAACACAAGCAAAAACCTCCTACGTGCTTCATTAATGATTTATATGGATAATATTTTCCTATTTAAGCTCATTCCCATCAAATTATTTGATTTATGTGTTCACTCCTCCAGGTTAAGAGATACCTACCTTATTCTTAATATTTAGCATGGTGATAGTATAATATAGAAGATCCTTTCAAAATATGGCTGATTACATTGATTTTCTTTCTTTCTCTTTTCTCTTCCTCCCTTCCTTTGGTCCTTCCTTCCTTCCTTCCTTCCTTCCTTCCTTCCTTCCTTCGTTCCTTCCTTCTTTCCTTCCTTCCTTTTTTCCTTCCTTCCTTCCTTCTTTCCTTCCTTCCTTCCTTCCTTCCTTCCTTCCTTCGTTCCTTCCTTCCTTCCTTCCTTCCTTCCTTCTTTTTTACTCTGTTTAAAGACACAGTCTCTTTAATCCAGTCTGACCCTAGATAATCCAGACTGAAAATTACAGTCCTTCTGACTCTACCTCCTGAGGGCTGGGATTCCATACTTGTTTGACTTTGTTTCTACTTTTATTTAGGACCACCATAGCCTATCATCTCACCAGAGAATAATCAAGGGAATTATGCCTATGAACAGTCAGTTTCTCAATTTCAGCATTGTGTCTAGGAGTAAAAAGTTGCTTCATGGTCATCATCCTTTTCATAAAAGTATTCTTGAGCTGAGGGCTATGTAATGTTATCCTCCAATTCTATGCCTTTGTAAGAGTCACAAATAATCTTTAATCATTTTAATTCACATCTGTAATAAGCCCATGCTGTTCCTTTTGAACCCCATATATGTTCAAATTTAAGAAGCTATGTACACATTGAGATATTCCTTCTATTTGGAATATTCTTGTCCAAGAATCTATTCCTCATCACTGTTTTACCCTGCTAAATCATGGGGTAGCCCCAAAGACCTGCCCATATAAAAACAAATGAACAAACAGTAACTTTTCTATATACTCTTTAATGTTTCCAGGTAACACTTTGGAAATAGCTGCCAACATTCCTGCCCCCTGCGGTCTATAAATCCTTCTATATTCTTTTACTTAATTTTAATAAATTTTAACAATTAAAGGATGTCAAGTTATACTGAAATATGTCTATTTATTTGTTTTCTTATTCTCTTTCTCATTGCTAAAACACAGCTTTTTGAAGAAGTAACAAATTTGCTTTTATTCTTTATTTTATTCCTAGAATCTAGATTAGAAAACAGAACACAATATTCCTAACATAGTTATTTTAAAAAAAGAACAACTGAAACATCACACCCCCTTCTACATTGTTCATGAATACAATGAACAATAACTTTTTATGTTTGAGTCATTATGTTTTCAATTCCGAGTTTCAAGTATATCACAAAGATATCCCTTTCCCTCTCTTACTTCACACACACACACACACACACACACACACACACACATACACACACACAATTCCTCTCTATTCTTAGATTTGGCCTCTGTAGGTTCAATTTACTGATGAAAATTATTCGGAACAATAATTATCTTTTGTCATTATTCCCCAAGCAATATTTTATAATGACTATTTATAAAGCATCTATATCAAATTAGATATTAGAAGTAACTAGAGATAAAGTATAGGGGAGCATATGTGTAGGTTATATGCACAGATGACAGCTTTTTATAGTAAAGACTTTAGCAACTGTGGATATTGGTATCACTGGGTTCCTGGGAAAAATCTCCCATGAATAAGGAAAGACAACTGTGTAAATATAATCAAATTCCAATTTCCTTCCTATTTTAATATCCATGCTATCTTCTGAATCATGAGAGGAACAGCGTTGATAGTTTCTGTGGCTAACTATTCTTCCTTTATTTATATAACTTACTTTTTGATATATCCATTTATATTTTCCTTATTAAAATTCTTCTTTCTTATTTTATTTCTTCAATATGATGATAGACCATTCAAAAATATCTCCCCTCATTAGTAGTGAGAGTTGCATGATCTCTAACATTCTAATAAAAGACTACATTTTATTAGGAAAAATGTATGCTCTTAGGCTTCATCCTATGATTATTGTTAAGATGAGAAAAAGAACTATTTCTTTTATCTTTTAAAGTATACTGCCTAAGTATGATAAGTAAATCAAAGCAAATGATTCATATATAGGTAAAGAAATGATATTCACAGTCTATTTCAATAAAATGATTCATATATAGGTAAAGAAATGACATTCACAGTCTATTTCAATAAATATGAAATCTAATGTAGAGAGACTGAAACTGAGCATGGTAGTTGGCAAAGTATTGGTCAAACATATCAAAGGTGATGAACTGGTAAATAGTAGACACTCCATTCATTAGAAATTCTTCCTGGCATTTGTCTACCAAATTTAAAAATATTTTTATATATTTTGACTGACATTTGAAGCATAGGACATAACATTATGAGTTATACATGCAATTTTAAACTAAATCTTTTTCCAAATTGGAAGTAGACTCTTATACCAATATTTTAAAAGTATCCTTGATATTTGTTAAAAAGTAAAAATTAGAAGGTGGAAGTGGAAATTTCATATATCCATATATAGAATTTGGAATCAGTCTTCTTAAAAAAATAAGTATTTCTGACTATGAGAAGTTGGCTAAAGCATAGATTGCTCAAAAAATATTTACTGTGTATAAAGAAGGCTTCTAATGATGACTGGTTTGTGGTTTCCCTATGCTGCTGTCTCTTCTGTTATAAAATATTAACAGTAATAATAATAATAGCATTTAAATAATGCTATTGTTGAAGGATGAAAATATGGTAAGAATTAAAAAATGAAAAGTGACAGATTAAGTGTAATGCAAGTATTTGAATAGAAAAACTATATAATATGTGCCAATTAAGAAAAACCAGAACATAACAAACCATGCACAAATATTAAATTCAGCAGAATAGAGGAGTGACTCAAATTGTGAAACACCTGCGGAAAGTATAAGACTCTGGTTTCAAACACCAGTAGTTAAAAACAAGACCATGAATTTAATGAATTATATAAAAGGATAAATATTTACATGTATGTCAACTAGATGCCAAAATGAGTTATAGGATGCTGAAACTACTTATTGAGTATGCATCTTTAATGTAATTAAAATATATTACATTCATCTTAAATTAATTATCCCCCAAAGAACAGGACAATTAGTGTTTGCACATTCTCATATATCCATTTCTCTGCAATTTGGAAGTTTGCCTCAGTATGGTGATTTTTGTTAAAAATATGATCAAATGAGAAAAGAAAAGAAAGAAAAAAGACATCAACTGATTTTATTTTGTTTGAGACAAGAACCTGGAATTCATTGTATAACTCAGGCTGCTTTGAGCTCAGGATTCTCAGGCTTCCAGGGTGGCCTCAAACTTCGATGATTTGAATTGTTCAAAGAAGTTCAGTGGATTTTTAGCTTGTAAATAAATTCAAAGGTAAAATAGGTGAAAAATTCTATCAATTTATACAATCAAATTTTGATTAAAACACTTGGAAAAAATTTTATATATATGTACAAAATGCAGTTTCATTTAACATTCTGAAAACATAGGAAAGATCTGTAAAATGATAGAAAATGTTACAAATGAATATTTGAAGATTCAATTTTAAAATGTATGAAATTACATGTAGAAAATTATGTATCACAAATCTGAGTTTCAAGAGAAACATGCTCTAGAGAAAGAATGAAAGTCAATAGACTATAGATGACAATCAGAGTGCATTATATGTATTTAATTCTTAGGTAATATTTTTTATAATGAAGACTTATTCTTTAAATAATCACATTTTTATTAATTAAGCTCATAAATTTAACCTTGTATATCTTGTCAATAAAAAAAGAACAACTTTAAAGAAACAAAGTGGTTTACTTTAGTCAAGGAACATTGATTCAAGTTACCTTGTATGGTGTTTCACAGTGGAAGGAACTACATGGGCTTATTTTATAATTAGAACAAAACAAAATCATGAATCAATGTATTTTACATTGGTGGAGTCCATTGATAGGTAGGTGAAACCTTTTCTAGAGATTTCAGATGTTATCATATAGCCTTATTAGATTTACTGCTGTTATACACTATATGGTAACCTATAGGTCAGTCAGACAAGTTTGGTGATACATCCCAACAGTTCTATCTAATTTTATCTAGTTAGGTCAGTGACAGTTTGATAGCAATTGGCTAACAAAGAAACTAATGGAGGCCTAAAGTAATATTAGTTCTGGAATGACCTTGTTTGTGATCATTTGGGTAAATGTCCAAAAGTGGGATTGCTGGGTCATTGGGGAGCTCTATGTGGAGTCTTTTGAGGAAACTCCATTCTACTTTCCAAAGTGGTTGAACAAGTTCAAAAACAAGGTCATAAAAAAGCTACCAGCACAACCATGTTTATGGCAGCATTATTCAACATAGGTAAGATATGGAACCAACCCAGATTCCCCTCAGTAGATGAATGGATTGAGAAAATGTGGTATATATATATATATATATATATATATATATATATATATATATATGTTTGAATTCTAGGCATCCATCAGAAAGAATGGCATTTGTGGAGCTCCAGTGGTTTCCCTTTTTTGCAATGACTAGTACATGTCTAGGACAAGCTATGTACATATGACTATATTAGATGATGTTAAGTGAAATGAACCCCAAGACAGGGACACAAGTTTTTTTTTTGCTATTGTTTTTAATGTACTTATAATGCACTATGCTATTCTTTTGTTTCTTTTGTATCTTCTTCCCTGCACGGAATAACCCCTGTTTTCACTGTATTAGATTCCTGTGTTCTGCATCTTGTATATGCATTTTTGTAATTTGGGGAGGGGAAGGGATATAGCAGAATGCTTAAATAGGGATGCAGATTGACCCATTGTAACGATAAGATGTACAGGACACTATGTTGAAAATGAACTTTACAATGTCGGAGGTAGGGAAAGGAGAGATTGGGGAAGTGGGGAGAGATGGAATGGTAGGGAAAATGCAAAGGAAGAGGTAACAATGTTTATAGGAAATATACTCATTACCTTAATCATATAACTATAACTCCTCTGTACAGTATTTTTACAATAAAAATATGTATAATAAAAAAGAAGAAAAGAAAGGAATGTCACAAAAATCTGAGGGGGTGAATTTTATCAAATTATATCATTTGCATGTTTGACAACCTCACAGTATTAAAACCCTTTTCATAATTAGTAAATGCCAATTAAAATTAAAATTTAAAAAATAGTTCTGGATCTACAATATTCTCTTTCTCCACAATCACCACCATGTTCTTCCATTTGGCTAAGGTCAAATACTTCAGACTCTTAAATAAAATGTGTCTACTTCAGAGAACCTCAGTTTGCCATCTTATTTTTTTTACCTTACTTTTGCATTACTTCTCTTGTGTATTCATTTTCAACCTTGAATAATGAGCTACTTATCTCCAATAGTCCTCCAAAAAAATCTAAAATAGCTCCTACAGTTAGATACTTTCCTGGAAACTCATAATGAAGAATTCCTTTAATATTTAATAAGTTTCTAGCCAATGGAATATAAGTATCTTGTGAAAAAATCCAAAAATTGTCTTGAAGGTAGGTATGTAATTATTTCTTTCCAAGCATTTGCTTGATAGTATAAAATAATCAATTGATCAAACAGAAAGAATGACCTAGAATCTGATAAAAATAGATCATGAGAGCAGTCATCAGATGTTTACAACTAAATGAGAAAGATTACAACTATATTGAGTCACTCCTATTTAGGATTTTCTGTTGATCATATATTAATTTTTATTCCAAAATAAAATTGGCTGGCAGTGTTGAAGTATGGGCAAAATTAGTCACACTGATAACTAAAATTGAAGGAAATTTATGGGAAAATAATTATTATAAGAAGTTTTTTACCTTGAAAATTAATCAGAGTATTTGTCAAAACATATTTGTATCAATTTACTCATTCCATATGTGTGGTCCTTTCTGTTTATTTGTAGGCTTAAATGCTAAACCTTACAGCAAGAATTGCAATCGATAATTTAGAATACAGCAGAAACTAAGAAAAGAAGGGAAAGTGAAATACAGAAGAACAGCAAGTTGATTATAATTTTCCCTTCAGGTTTAGATATGCAAAATCATTCTTCATCTAGTTAAGTGTTTCATTCAATCTGTGCAATTGTGAACAAAGGAGGCAATGTAAGTTTTGTTGGTCTCCTGCACAAATAACCTTTGTATCCTCTTTAAAGAAAATAAAAACACAAATTTACAAATACAACATTGAGTGTTAGAGGAGTTCCTGAAGAGAGAAAACTATATAAATGTTTAAAAGGCTACCACAATCCGAGGTCTTTATTTCTCTCTGTGCCACCAAATTCCAGAGACAGAAGTTGATGAAAAAAAAAAAAACAGATTTACTTGTTACCAGATAGTCCAACCTTATTTCCCTGTCCAGTGTGAGAGGGATTCAGGCAAAATCTTTAAGCAGAGTTTACTAAGACTCTACTGTGAAAAGAGTGACAGCAAGTAGTCTCTAGGGAGAGAAAAATGTCATTGACTTTAGGGCTTTAAAAATTCATTTATTTGAGTGTGCATGAGAAATCTCTGTCCTTAGCACCATACGTGCATGTGTGTGTGTGCATATATATATATATATATATATATATGCATATATATGTATATGTGTGTGTGTGTGTGTGTGTATTTTCTTCCTTTACTACAGTGTCACAAGCCAAGGAATGTTTATAGAACTTCAATCTACAAGTACCTACCTGACCAATAGGTATGGTTTATGAGCTTGGTTCTTTGTTTTGTCAACATAAAGATCTATGTCTAACACCATTTGCAGGTTGTGCACCTAAGTCTTGAATAGTGCCTCTCATTAATCATTATGTGGACTCAAAAAACATCTTGTGACATCCCATTGATCTTTGTGGGCTGCTTTGATCTTAATAGATGGTGATCACCTATGAGTCGGAAAGTTTAATTGTATTGGGTTTCTCTCAGAGACCTTGTCACCCCTTCTTCCTTGGCCATTGCTTATGTCTACCTGCTACCTGTCATTTTCAAGGCCAGAAAATCTCCACTTTGAAAGGTCGTGGGAGTTTGAAGGGTTTTTAGGAGCTAGGCTAGGCTAATGCAAGGGTAATCCCCTCCCACACACTGGGTGTAGAGATCAGGCTGTGATCTGTTCCAAAGTTATTTCTACCATAGAGAACAATAGTTTTCAGGCTGTGCCTTGCCCTGAGTGATTTCATTTTATAATATGACAGTTCACCCCATACTGAGTGCAAATGCTGAGGCAGAATGATTCTATGTCTTGCTTTTGCAAGTAAACATCTACCATCTGTCCAGCACAAATCATGGTACAGATTAGATATTTTCTTACACTTCTACATTTACAGTATAAATATGCTTTCTGCCTTCAAAGTTGTATTCTCCTCTATCAACCCTTCATTCTGTTTCCATGGATGTGATGCATTGACTCCTCTTCAACAAAAAAAGATTAGAGAAACAAAAGAAAAGGAGAGGAATTTAGGGACAGTCTAAATAAACCCATGACATTATCAACTTCATTAACTTTAATGGGAGAAAATCGTAAGTTATCAAAATCAATTATAGTAGCATTTTTGGCAGTAAAATAGAAAAGTTTCAGTGCATTTCAAATGAACTATGGTATAACCATGAATACCCTTATTTAGAGTTACTGTATTAATTTCAAGTATTTTCATCAATGTGTTTTTGTATATCTATATTGCCAATAAAATACTTTTTTCATGTATACTTTTATTGTAAAAATACTGTACAGAGGGTTACAGTTACATAAGTAGGGTAATGAGTACATTTTCTATCAAGCATTTTACTTCCTCCTTTGTTTTTTCCCTACCATCCCTTCCAGCTCCACCTCTGCAACTTCTCCTTCCCCCTCACCCTGAAGTGGTAAAGTTCATTTTCAACATAGTGTCTTGTACAGCTCTCTGTTATAATGGGTCAACCTATATCCTTATTTATCCCCTCCCCAAATTATAAAATTTTATATACAAGATGCAAGACAAAGGAATCAGACACAGTGAAAACAGGAAAACAAAAGAATCACATAATGCATTATAAGTACATTTAAAAAATAGCTAGAAAGAAAAAAACAAATGAACACTTGTGTCCCTGTCTTGGTGTTCATTTCATTTAGCATCATCTTATATGGTCATATGTACATAGCTTTTGATCTTTTTTGCTTGTCCTGGACTTAAAATAGTTATTGCAAATAAGGGAAACCAGGGGCCTATGTTTCTTTGGGCCTGGCTTACTTCATTTATTGTAACTTTTTCCAAGTCTTTCCATTTCCTAACAAATGGGGCAATATCATTCTTTCTAATGGAAGCATAGAATTCCATTATATATATCACATTTAGAGCCTGTTTATTAATACTTTTGTAATGTTTATCTCCTTAATAAAGTAGTACCTTTTAGCTCATGTGTAAAGGAAAAATAACACAAATGACTGTCACCATAGACTCTTTTATTTTTATATTACATTAATATTTTGACTAAATTATTCTCAATTTTTGATAAATTAACTTTAAGTGGCAAAAAAGAAATTGTACAAAAAATAAAATGAAGGAGGGGGTAACAAGTAAAACAAGAAATGTACTCACTGCTTGTGAGATGACAGAGTTGGGACAAGGGGAGAGCAGTTGAAGCATGAATGTGGGAAATGGGGAGAATGCAGGCAAAAATTCATTGTATATATCACAGAATTGAGAAAAAATACATAACCTAGAATTAAGCTAAGTAAGGGAATGGGTGGGTTGGGCATGGTGTATGAGAATGCTGAAAGAGCTGACAATGATCATGATACACTGTATTCATAACTGTTTTGGTGAATAACAGCTCCTTTCTACAACTATGTAATGGCCATAAAATGTTTCAAAAAATGTACTCACTACTTTATGTATGGTAACTGTAACCCCACTGTCCATCACCTTGACAATAGATATTTTTAAACAGTAACTTAGGTAGTGAAGTTAAATGAATACATTTAACCTTCACACAATTCCCTATTTTCATAATAATAACATGATTATAAAACTTACCATGTAGTAATAAATTGATTTTCATTGTTTAAAACATAAATTCAAAAGTTTATACATATGAAGACTTAAAGAACTATTCAGTTTGGATTAATTTATATTTATTTGGCTTAAAAGATATAGTAGTCTATTTATTAAACATTTTTTTCTACATTTGTAATCAAGTGCCTAGAACAGAAACAGAATAAATTTCTGATAAAAAAAATAAGACTGTGACATTCAGATCAATGTTTAACTAGTGAGCAAATGTCCTATATAATCCAAAAGAGAATATAGCAAAACAGTTATGTACATGAGCATTACTTGTATCAAAACTTAAATGCAGTTATATTCTTAAATTCCATATGAAGTTTATTAGACATAATGCTAGGTCTTCTTCAGTCTTCTTTATAAACATCTAGGCAAACATTAAAGATTGGTTTAAATGTGAATGCAAGAAGTACTATTATTCAATTAAAGTGAACAAATAGATAAGTCCATTGAATTCAAAGGGTACAATTAACTTAAGTTCAGAAAATTCAAACTCTTGGTTTGTCCAGAGGACCCTTAAAAAACAATTAAGCCAGCCATCAGTGGCTCAGGCTCAGGCTTTTAATCCTAGATACTAAGGAGCCTTAGATCTGAGGATCTTGGTTCAAAGCCAGCTTGGACAGGAAACTCCATGAGACTCATGTCCAATAAACTACTCAGAAAACTGGTAGTGGCACTGTGGTTCAAGTGGTAGAGTGCTCACCCTGAGCTGAAGAGCTGAGGAATAGTGCCCAGGCCCAGAGTTTAAGCCCCATGACCAACAATTAAAAAATAAGTAAATAAATAACAGATTAAAAACAACCATATACAAACACTGAATATAACAGATGTCCTATACAATACTGGTTGCTAATAGCACTCTGGGCCTGGGCCCTGTCCTTCAGCTCTTCAGCTGAAGGTTAACACTCTACCACTTGAGCCACTGCGCCACTTCCAGCTTTTTCTGCTTATGTGGTGCTGAGGAATCATACCCAGGGCCTCATGCATGCAAGGCAAGCACTGTACCACTGAGCCACTTTGAAAGTACATTTGAATCACTAAAATAACTAGATTAATAAAGTATTAACTAAAATAGCTAGTTTAATAAAAGATTAACTAAAATAACTAGATTAAAATTTTAAGTAATTTGAGAAATAATTATCAATTTCAAAGAATATAATCCTTTGAATTTGTCAGTATTTTGAAAAGATAGGGAAAAATGTGACTTTCACTCAGATAATTTAGGAAGACTTATAACAAAGTCTGCTGTATGCACATATCTGCTTGAATCAACTCACAAAAACATATTTAAATTATTTCAAGTTAATTAGCAAGGAAGTTATGATACTGGCTCATACATGCAAATCAAAGTTCTATTTCAATATTCAGTGTGTTCAAAAGACAGTTTTTTTAGTATATGTCAGTTGAATAAAGACATTTAGATAGAACAACAAACTTTTTTCTATAAACAAAATATTCTTGAAATTCTAATGTAAAATACACTTCAATGTAAATTAAACTACACTAAATTAAATTCATCTAGAAAATCTAAAACCCTTATAATTAAATTGTCCTTCTCAGGATAGCTCTGATGAAACCTGCCTGCAATCTCAGTACTTAGGAAATATAGGCAAGAATGTTACCTCAGAAACTAACCTAGGCTACACAGCAAGATCCTATCTCACTAAGTGTAAATAAATAAATACATAAATAAATAAAAAGAAAAAGGAAAAAAGAGAAAAAGTAAACAAATGAATGAGTGAATAAATGTCCTTCACTTTAAAAATCATTTACTATCCCTTTTTTTAATTAGAAATGTAACTTTCTTTCTTTAAATTTTGGTCATATATTCTTTATTTTATGGCAATTAAGGATGAAGAAACACCCACCACACACACACACACACACACACACACACACACACACACAGGTTAAATTCCACTTTAGTGAGAATGTTTCAGTATATTTTTTAAAAATATGCCCCCAGCTACTAGTAGTCTCTATTTTGTCTTCTGCAGTGACCTCTAAATATAGATACATTTTTCACAAACCATATTTTAAATTGTTCCCTTTCAGATATACTCAGCTACTTGCTGTGACTACACATAGTGAATAATTGTAACACAATGTAAATTCTGCCTTGTCAGCTTTTCCAAATTTTGTGAAAGTTTTCATCCATGATCTCACACACACACACACACACACACACACACACATATACAGCTTTCATGGTGAGAAAGAGGCCTTATGAAAGAGAAACAAATAAGTACATTTTGCAGAAATATCATTCTGAAGACATGTTGGCAGAATGTTAAGGCTCCAATGCTTGGACAAGGAGTTCAATGGGCAATAGTAGCAGGGTGCAGTAGAGATGGATGGGTTGGAATAATGTACACACTACATGACTGGCTGTTTCCTGCAGCATGAGAGAGGCAGAAGTAGCTAAAGGCACTCCCAGATTCCTATTTCCACCTATTTGGGAGGATATATTTCAATCAACCACAAGAGGAAGGGCAGATTGCTCATCTTGATGGAGACATCTGAAGACTTCCATTACCCAAGGGAGATAGAGAGGCTTGCTTTCAAGATAAGATATGAAATGGGAAGGTGTCAGAGAGTTATGCTGCAACATATTTAAGACCTTAGCAAATTGGAATCAATTTTGGGATGAAATCAACATATTTTGCAAAACTTGTGAGGTATATTTTTTAACAAGTACTTTAACTTTCTACCAAATAATTAATAGTAGGTTCAGAAATTCTAGGCTTTTTTCACAGAATTCTGTGAAATATTTGAGTTGTGGATTTTTAATGTGCTGATAATTTCTTAATATATTATGAAGTTTTATGAAAGTTTTGTTTTGTTATGAGGGAGTACTGAAGTTTAAACTATGCAGAAACTAATCCTTGAACTGTATTCTCAGCTTTCTTTTGTTTTATTAATTTCATATATATATATATATATATATATATGTATATGTATAGTGGTTTAGTTTTGCCCAGGGCTAGACTCAGAGACCAGGATCCTCTTACCTAAGACCTTCCAGATGATTTAGGGTTATAGTTAGGAGATTTTTTTAAAATTTTATTGTGTGTGTGTGTGTGTGTGTGTGTGTGTGGTATTGGAATTGAACTTGGTACCTTGTGCTTTCACTTGGCTCTTTTGGTCACCTAAACTATGCTTCCTTTTCTGACAGAGAATTTATCTCATTCGCCAGAACAGCTAGGACTATAGATATTGACCACTGGCACTCGCACTGTTTTTTTCCAGAGCTGGCTTCAAATCAAAATCATCATATTGATGTCTCTTGAGCAGTTGAGAATATATATTACACAACTCTGCCTGACTATCATTCAGTGGAACTCTAGAGATCATATATGGAACTCTGAAGATAATTTAAACAATTTTGAAATTGGGGACTACATTGATTGAATTATACTTACAAATACTAGAATTCTAGAAAACTAGAAATCAAATCCCGAAAGATAGAGAGGATCAAACATGAAGCATTCTGTACTAATCATCTTAGATGCTTGGGGGTTTTCATACAAAGCCTTAAGGCTTCATGTCTGTCAGTAGATTCTCACCCTGCTTTCCTTTGTAATAAATACCCTTAAAGACAGATCAAGGCATTTTTGGTACCAAACAACATAATATGATTGATGTTTTTCTTTATTAAATAAAAACCTTATAGCTATAAGGTCTGCATTTTAGGAAAGACTAATACTGATGGCATATGTGACTGCAGATCAGTCTGTGTGGATAATAACCCTTATAGTAAGCATAATTCAGTCTTTGAAAACATTTTGTTTCCACAAGAATATAGGAATTAAAGCATGAATCCATTTGTAGAAAACATCAGAGTTGCAGACTTCTTACCTTCTTATTTACATATATCTGGAAGCTGATGCCTTCTCTGATGAGTGAAATAAACTTGGTTAGGACAAGAGAAAATGATGGATACTGAGGACAAACTAAAGATATCACTGCCACATTCATTTTCAGTCATATGAGAATATAAACACAATGTTGACAAATCTATTTTTTTCATTTTTTTCTCCAAGATGAATTGGAAATTCTGGGATTCTCTAAGAATATATAAGAGATTTTTTTCTGATCAAAAGTGTACATCTTCAGCTCTGCTATATGAATCTATCAGATAGTTTATGAATTCATGAGATTGAGAGATACATAATTAATATACAGGAACCTATGAGCGAAGTTTCATTTATGTCCATATCACAGTTAAAGGGAACACATCCTTCTAGATGAAATGGACAATTCATTTATGTACAATGGAGGATAGAGACTAGGAAATTGTGCCTCCAACCCAGTATTGAACTCCTTTATCTTGAATATTTCTTAGTACGTTAAGACCCAGAGTCAGTCAAATAAAACTGAGTTATCTCTCATGAACGGGAGTCAAGTTACTGGTCTACGATTAGAAGCACAGTGATGCAGGCTATATGGTGAAACAGATGCAGCCCACTGGAAGTGAGAGTAAGCCTGTGTTCCATTGCACAATGCAGATGAGACACCATGGAGGTCAAACAGAGGAAGAGAAGGAGCCATACCGGGCTCAGACTGAGAGACTGAAAGAATTTACAGGCAGATCATCAAAAGACAGCAGACTATCTGGAGGCTAGAGTACCTGGCAGGAAGCAGTGGCAACTCCCCCACCAAGTCTGCTTCACATTAAGATGCATGTTTCACTGTGCACATTTCCAATCCTGGCCAGGCAGGACAATCTCAGTCTAGTACAGAGGTTAACACGTGGCAATATTTTTATACTTTCTCTTAATACTAGGTTCTGAGAAACATATAAGTATGAATCTACAAATAGAAATCTAGTTCAGGGGCCAAGGACTGTTTTTTGTCTTTTCACTCTTCCTTTTTGGTTCAATTTATCATCAGTATATTTGATACTCTAAGGACTTAAAATAAAAAAGACAGTAGGTTTCCTTGTTATTTGTTATATTTAGAAAATATATGTTCAGAGTCCAGACTTTTGAACAGTTACATGTGTCTTGGATATGAACCAGTATAACTATGTTGAGTGAAAAATTCTTACTTCATGGGACAATTTGCTTAATATTCTAAAGCATATTGTAGTGAATTTAGTTTTGTTGAACTTTAAGATATTTTATGAACATATTCTTGTGTCATGCACTATTGTTAAATTCTGAGATGGAGAAGTCATGTACCCCTAGACCTCTCTGTTTTCAGATCAATGAGATAATTAATCAGAAAAGTATGATGAAGCACTGTCAGCATGAGAATGAAGTAAGTGTTGTTGGGGTCCTGAAAACTATATTTTTTTTACTTAGTAGCCTTAGAAAATTCACAACGGCAATTAAAAATAATCCTTCAATATTGTATAATAAATTTTTTATTTTCTCTTCATCATGATATGGTTTTTCTGGTTTGCTGCTTGATTTTGATGAACTCTACTATGTTCCATTAACTTTTTTTTTTTTTGGTCCAGTCGTGGGGCCTGAACTCTGGGCCTGGGTGCTGTCCCTCAGCATTTCAGGTCAAGGCTAGCACTCTACCACTTGAGCCACAGCACCACTTCCGGCTTTTTTCTTTTTTCTTATGTGGTGCTGAGGAATCGAACCCAGGGCCTCAGGCATGCAAGGCAAGCACTCTACCACTGAGCCACCTTCCCAGCCCCCCATTAACTTTTTAGGAAGAGCATAACACGCATTATCACAGACTGAATGCGTTAACCAGCAGAAATGTATTGTCCAGCAGATCTGGGACCTAGAATTCTGAGATCAAGATTTAACAGGGCAACCTTCTCTGAGAAAGACCTGTTTTAAGCTACTCTCCCAGTTTCTGGTCATTCTACTGTTTGAGACTGCAAACCTCTAATATTTGCACAGCACTTCCTGTGTTCAAGTCTCTGTCCAAATATTCTTTATGTAACAATAGTGGATTGTTATCCACTCCGCTCCAGTAAGGCCTCAGCTTAACCATTTACAACTGTGATGACCCACAATATTTACAAATAGGGTCATATTTTAAGATATTGGGATTTAGATTTCAATATATGAATTTGAAGGAGATAATTCAAACACAACCCTTGTCTAAACTTTGTTTGCTTTGTAAAATGGCTTAGTTCTCCCCTAAAATAGCTTACTCTGAATCTGAATTTATGTGTAAATATTAACAGACAGATTCAGAGCCATGTATAATTTTGTAAACCCAGGTTACCTGGAAATTTTAATAATGAGGGAAAGAGTGTTCCAGCAATCTAAGTGATGCAAACAAGAGAAAGAGATGAGTATCTGGTGTTACAAGATCAAGTTCAGAGAAGTTTTCTTATTTTTTTACTTGTGAAAATACCGTACAGAGGAGTTACAATTACATGGGCAAGGTAATGAGTACATTTCTTATCAAGCATTGTAGCCTCCTCCTTTGTTTACCCTTCCCATCCCTTCCCACTCCCAACCTCCCATCCCCAGGCCAAACATGTAAAGTTCATTTTTTCAACATAAGGTCTTGTACCTCTCATTGTTGCAATGGGATCCACCTGTATCCCTATTTAAACAATTTGTTTTTACCCTTTCCCACCACAAATTATGCCAGCATCAAGTACAGTGAAAACAGGGGTTATACTGTGGGGGAGGGACATACAAAGCAACAAAGAAATATCATTAAATATGTTAGAAACAATAGCAACAAGAAAAAAAAAAACATTTGAGTCCTTATCATGAGGTTCATTTCACCTAACATCAACTTATCTGACCATTTCTGCTTGTCTGAGACATATACTAGTTATTGCAATAAGGGAAACCATGAGGCCTATGTTTCTTTGGGCCTGGCTGACTACACTTAATATAATTTTTTCCAAATCTTTCCATTTACTAACAAATGGGGCAATGTCATTCTTTCTGATGGAGGCACAGAATTCCATTGTGCATATATACCACATTTTCTTGATCCATTCATCTACTGAGGGGCATCTGGGTTGGTGAAGGATGGCCAATAGACACATGAAGAAGTTTTATAGTAACAACAATGCATGGCTAGATTTATGATTTTTTTCAAAAGTCACTTTAAGATTTGACTGACGTATTTGTTTTTCAGTTATATTAGAGATTTGGTCATTCTTGCATGGTTTCTTGCAACAGAAGGTCAATGACAATACAAAACTATTCAGTTAGATTTATTCAGACTGAAAGAAGTATCAGTTCACCATTGCTCAGCTTGATTTGTCTGATACTAGGCATTATATTGAAATGGTTAGAAAAGTGAGAAAGACATATTGTTTTATTTATGTAAAAAAGGGGATAAACTACGGATCCTATACATATGTGTTGGTAAGTTACCACAAAGTGATTGACAGATGTTAATAAGAAACCTATGTTTCATTATGATTGATTTATCATACTGAAATACAAGACATAAGCTTTGCATTATAGCAAAAGCATGTTACAGAAAGTATACCACAGCAGTAAAAGGGAGAGTTAGAGCATATAGGTGGGAAAACTTGTTATTTTGGTTACTTTAACATGAGTGGCACATTTTAAGAGGTAGCATAACTATTATTAAAATTTATACATTGTTAAATATCATAAACTGTGTCTCTCTATTTGGTAAATAATATTTTGTACCCTACCATTTTTAGGTGCATAGTGAAGGCTGGTATAGCTATTACCAATTCTGTAGTTTGAGAGCAAAAATGATAAATCAAAAATTAGCTGTAACAAAGGCCTAATCAATCTGACATTTTCATAGAGATTATTAGGGAAAATAAATATAATTAGATACCCATATTTAAATGCATGAAAGTGGTGTAGAACATTTTTTTAAAAATATGTAGAGTCATAGACTTTGAGGAAATCAAGACAAAATGAAGATAAAATGTTAGAATTAGGGCAGGACGGATGAAAGAGAACCAAGTGAAGAGTGTAATATTGTTAGGGATAGTTAAAAACAAAAATAAATGTAATCACCTCCATGAACAAACTAAAACAATCCTCTTGACATAAGCAAAATGTATTGGAGATTGACTTGATACTTTAGGATAGGTGAGGAATTAAGTAAAATGGAGAGATTACAAAGAATGCAAAGGAACTAAATAGGTGCTTTGTGCCTGGCTTTTTTTCCAGAAGGATGAAGGATTATCTACCCTGGAGTTAACGTTTTTACAGAGAAGGAAGGTGAAGAACTGTCAGAGAAATCAAAACAAAGGCCTGATTGAAAAAGTATGAGAAATTAAGTGGCCATAAATCACTATGTTCAAATAGGCTTCATCTAAACCTTCTGAAGGAGTTAAAGAGCAATGTAGCTAAGCTACCACAAAAAATGTATCAACACCTTCCATCAAAGGGGAGAGTGATGAATGCCCATCCATCCTTAAGAATAATCCATTTGTTAGGATGTAATAAAAAAAAACAGACTTGTCTAGAATTATTCATACTCTTATATAAGAGTATATTTTCCCTTGTGTAAAATGTGTACTTTTATATTTAGTTTATTTTTTCTGGATCATATTCTTGTATACATAAACGTTATTATCTGTTTTGTTGCTGTTGTTGTGTTTTATTTCTGAATCAGATTTCGTGTTTTCTAACCTGAATATTATTAAACATTACTTATTACACTGATGGGTTACCAAGGAGAAGATTGTAATCCAGCCTAAAATAATTCATGGCCGCATTTGTTGTGTGTCAACTTGGTTTACTCCCTAAGCAATGACTTTGTCGTTATAATAAAGTGGTGGGGCTTGAATACTAAACACCACACTCTGTTTGATAAATTTGGTTTCCCAAAAGCCATGCATGTATTTATTGTGACTGAGAATTTTCTCACAGTTTAGATATCTTTTTGTAAAATTAGGTCAACTCTATAATGCTCAAACAAATAAATTAATAAGTAGCCTATGAGCTTGTTAAGGTTTCTGTGATAAATTCAACCAATGAGTGTGCAAGCTATGGTAACTTTGTTCAGTTCCAAGCAGATGGCCACAGGCCAAGTCTTCCCATAGTGAACTTTAAATGTGAACTATCCAAGGAAGGAGGGAATTCTTTTATTATGTTTACTTTACATTGAAATTTTAGAAGAGGACTTATAAACTTTGATGAATTGTTCTTATTTAAGACTGTGAATGTATGGTATGGACTGGTGTTTCTGGCAAGTCTCATAAAAATTATTTCATTGGCTTCGAAGTCTATGAAATCTGTCTACCTCAAGAATGAGTGCATGTCAAAAACCTGTGAAATCAGATCTTTTAATTTTTTTTATTTTTGAGTAGGCTTTCATAAAGCAATTGATTTTTAAAGGCTAAAGGATAAGAGAAAGGATTCAAAGTTCATTTCTCTTACTTATCCACTCGGGATTTCCAAGGACAGCCAGGACTGCAGGGAATCTCAAGTACTTCATCTGGGCCATGCCACAACACATCCTTTGTACTGTTTAATGGTAAACAATTATTCTTTGACAATTTGGAAAATTCATTTTCACTTTACCTGGATCATATCTCTCTAAGTTTGGCACAACTTAAAAGATAAGCATCTGTCTTGAGAGAGAAAGACTAAGCATGGGATGATAAAAAGGGGAAAATGCATCTGAATATAGTAAGAATGGGTGTAAAGGAAACCTACTTTCAGCTTTTTTGTATTACTGACTACTTCGAAAATTAAACAAAAGAATTGACCCAGTTATCAGTAAAAGGTGTATATATTTTTGTATAATTTCAATTACTTATTATGTCTACAAATAACTATTTCCAAATTAAGAATCATTGATTGGCTAATATGTTATACTAATAACTACAATTAATTTTAAGGTGATTGTGCTGGGAGTTCTTTTAAAAAACAGACATTTTGGAACCCTGGGTGTGTTCTTCGTATTTTATCCATTTAAATCCTTCTGCTTCTTTTTGTATCAGAGGGAAGTAGTAGATTATCTATATAGCAATGTGGAACAATGACAAGACTGAAAATTATGAGAACTGAATCTATTTCTATTGTTAAAAGCAAGTACAGAAATCCTAGTTATATTAAATTGGAGACCTGGATATTTAAAAAGAAATTTTGAAACTACTCTTATTTAATACTTTCATGAATTGATGTCTTCATGTACTATTAGAATTTATCTTTTTTCATTTTTCATTTCATGAAGTTACTATAATATACATCATATATATGATTTTCATTTTGCTTAATTTTTTAAATATGTTGCTTTATGAGTGCTTAGTGAAAAATAGACAAAAATACCTTGAACAGACATAGTGAGTTTATTATTTCACTTTGTAAAATACGATTTCTAAGAAAATATTTTTCCCTAAATGTTGACCTGTTTAGAGAGGCAGCATCCTAGGCAAGAGCAGACACATGATGCACAGTGGTGGGCTCATAGCCTGACTCCTTCTCATCGGGTCTATGACATTGAACTTCTAAATTGGAGCATCTAATTATAGGGGCTATCACTTCACAAGATCCTGAGTGTCTCAGGTGAGATACACACACTTTGCTGAAGTGTTAAACTACCTGAGATGTCCTATAAAAATGAACTTATTTTAATTTGAAAGAGTGTTTTTAATGAGATGGTTGTAGAAATACAATTATATCCATTAAAAGTGATTGCAATTTCTCTGAGCAACAGAAAACCTTAATCTCCACATTTATTTCTTTTTTCTAGTAAAGACATTCAGAACAGTTAAGCTCAGGGGTGAGGTCATGTCCCATGGGGTCAAGATCCTGGACATCTCTGTTTTTGTTAGCAATCTTCTGCTTTCACTTTCCAGAAGACTACTCCAACTTGAGCCAGCTTCTCACTTAAGAAGGAAAAAGACAAGGATACATGTTATTGTTTAAGGACAGTACTTTTTGTTAATCTCCTAAACTCCAGAATTTAACCATGTGCCAATCTTAGCTATGCCAGGTAACTATTATATTTTGGATCATTTGTATTTCATCCTCTCTTTTTCCTTCCTTCCTTCCTTTCATTTTTTTCCTTCTTTCTTTTTTTTCTTTATTTTTTTCTTTCTCTCCTTTCCTTTCTTTCCATCTTTTCATTTTTTTTTCTCAGTGCTAGGGCTTGAACTCAGGATTGTTACACATAATTGTTAAGTGTTCTATCCCTAAGCTACCTCTCCAGTCATGCCAGACCTCTTTACCTAATTAAAATGTCAAGCTTCTTTAATAAGAAAAGAGAGAATGCATATTCAGTCAATTACCAATCCTACTAAAAAGATAAATACTTCATTTTGTAAAAAGGATTAAGATTAACTAAATCTATATGAAATAAAATACGGTTACTTTGTGACTTAGTGATATATGAAAGAGCAGTCTTTTGTTTTCCCAATGGTCATTAATCCCTCTAATCACTTAATAACTGTGAAATTTTATGTTATATCTTTCTCATTATTCTCTTCTTTTATTATAAATAATTGAAATGGTTCATTTTCTCTAGAAGGCAGGCTCTCTGAGTCTTTCATCTTATTTAAAAACTCTTTCTCTGTAACTCAATATCTCTCATATCATATTCTAATCAGAACACTTATGACACTATAATCATTAATTATATAGCTTATATCCTTTATTAGAAATCCTTGAGGTAAAGTACTCCATATGACATGTTTTTGTAACCTCACACTTTAGCACATTCTTGAACCATGGTGCATTCAATCATTCTTGTCAAAAAAAAAAAAAGCAGATGAATAGACTGTGTGAGGTAATTTAATGTGAAGTAGAAAGTGGACCATTTATGCAATTGTTAAATGCATATAAATTAGGACTCAACTATTAGATACACCATATATATTTAAAGTATCTCATTACCTAACAAGTCTTTGTATTATTCTTTTAATTTGGTATAGACAAAAGAATGTAAGTAGATTAAAAATATTCTTGTTTTCTCCCTTCTCTTCCTCATCAGAAAGGAGAAGAATTTCAGTATCATCTGTAATTAAAGTAATTCTCCAATTTTATACCTTTGTTCTTACATCTGAAAAAATGGACAATAAACATCTCAATACCCAGCTTCTTTCTTAACATTATATGAGATTGAAGGATTCACTTGTTTCAAGTGGCAAGAATGGTCATCTTCTCTCATTCTTGAATTTCAATGGAAGACTTTCAGGATTTCACCATTAAATTGATGTTAGCTGTGAACATTTAATGGATTGCCTTTGTTTCCTTGAGGTAGTTTCCTTCTATCCCTAGTTTATGGTGAGATTTTTAACATGAAAATATGGTATCTTTTATCAAGTAATTTTCTGTACTTATGAAATAGTCATGTGCTTTTAATAGCCTCACAGTTAATGCAGTGTATCATTTTCTATTGGTTTTCACATATTGAACTAGTCTTGCTCTTCATGGATAAAACTCATTTTTCATTGTGCATACTATTTAAAGACTTGCTTTTGGGTTCAGTTTTCTAATATTTTCTAAGGACAACAGGGTATAGATCTCTTCATAAAATGAGTTTGTAATGGTCCCTTTATTTTCATTTTTTCAAGTTTGTGCAAGTTTAGCAATAATTCCTTTATTTAATTATTTTATTAATTGTGAAAATACCATACAGAGGGGTTGCAATTACATGAGAAAGGTAATGAGTACATTTCTTATCAAGCATTGTTGTCCCCTCCTTTATTCTTTTAATCTTATTAGAACCCAGAGGTGACACTGTTTCTGAACTTTTCTTTGCTGATAAATTTAAATAATGTTACTACATATAATGTCTTGTTGTTAAGATATAATTCTGGATATCATTACATAGCATTCTTTTTTATCTCTCTCTCGCTCTCTCTCTTTTCTTTTTTCTTTTTTTTTCTTTTTTTTTTTTGGATCCAGTCGTTGGGCCTGAACTCTGGGCGTGGGCGCTGTCCCTCAGCTCTTCAGCTCAAGGCTAGTGCTCTACCACTTGAGCCACAGCACCACTTCTGGCTTTTTTCTTTTTGCTTATGTGGTG
>NW_012267306.1:7364707-7369211 GCF_000151885.1 Dipodomys ordii
CACTTGAGCCACAGCACCACTTCTGGCTTTTTTCTTTTTGCTTATGTGGTGCTGAGGAATCGAACCCAGGGCCTCATGCATGCAAGGCAAGCGCTCTAACCACTGAGCCACCTTCCCAGCCCCTCTCTTTTCTTTTTTCTGTCAGTCATGGGGCTTGAACTCTGGGGCTGGGCACTCTCCCTCAGCTCTTCAGCTCAAGGCTAGTGCTCTACCACTTGAGCCACAGCACCACTTCTGTTTTTCTGGCGTTTTATTGGAGATAAGAGTCTCATGGATTTTCCTGCCCTGATCCTCAGATCTCAGCCTCCTGAGTAGCGAGGATTACCATTGTGCCCGACTGGTGCCCAACTACTTTTTCTATCTCTTTGCTGTTGGTCAATGTGTGTCTTTAAATCTAAAGTGATTTTCTTTTTTTTTTTTCTTTTTTTGGTCGGCCGTGGGGCTTGAACTCTGGGCCTGGGCACTGTCCCTCAGTTCTTCAGCTCAAGGCGAGCGCTCTACCACTTGAGCTACAGTGCCACTTCCAGCTTTCTGGTGGTTTATTGGAGATAGGAGTTTCATGGTCTCTCCTGCCTGGGCTGGCTTTGAACTGCGATCCTCAGATCTCAGCCTCCTGAGTAGCTAGGATTACAGGCGTGAGCCACCAGCGCCCAGCGTTAAAGTGATTTTCTTGTAGAACACATATAATTGAACCATATATTTTTTATATATTCAGCCACTTATAAAGCAGATGTAGCCATACTTAGATGAAGCAAAATACTTTGGTAAGTCAAAGACTATAGTAAGAGTTAAAAAAGATGCTATACTATATAAGGTTATAAATGAAAATTCATAAGACATTGCAATAGTATACATATACATACAATTTATCCTTTGAGCACCTAATATATTAATTAATAATTGTCAGAACTGAAGAGATAGATAGATTGGAATATCAATATCCAGCTTTAATTTGTTGCTTTGTTTGATTTGCATTTCTCTTTTTCCATTTCTTGAAATTGTGTTTTTATTCATTATTTTTTTATTCATGATATCCCTGAAACTGTCTTCTCTGTGTATAATTTCACTTTCAGCTTTTACTTTTGTGTAACACTATAGATACTTTCTTCAAGGTTAATATAGAGCCAATATGAAACATTATAATTCATTATCGTTTAAATATGACATAACATGTTCATACAAAGCTTCTGTGTTACAGGTTTAGTCCCTAGTTGATGGATCAAACCATTGAGAGTGGATTGGATCATTTGACCTCTTATCTAAGCAATGTATTAAACCCTTGGTGGATTAATACTATTAAAAGTTTGTTTGTGGTGGGGCTGGGAAGGTGGAAGGTGGCTCAGTGGTAGAGCACTTGCCTTGCATGCATCAGGCCCTGGGTTCGATTCCTCAGCACCACATAAGCAAAAAAGCCAGAAGTGGTGCTGTGGCTCTAGTGGTAGAGCTCTGGCATGAACTGAAGATCTGAGGCCCAGAGTTCAGGCTCCATGACAGCCAGAAAAAAAATTGTTTGTAGGACCTAATCAGAGGTAGTAGATTATGAGGATGTTATTTCAACTTGAATTCTCTTATGGATTTCTTGTAAGGCAGATAGAGAAATGAAAAAAAAAATCTCTCAGTTTTTATTTCTCTGGAGAAAAATCTTTATTTTTCTTTCAATTTGGATGGAAAACTGAGTACTGTACTTTTAGGTATTTTTTTCTTGTTTCCTTCATTTCCTTCCTTCCTTCCTTCCTTCCTTCCTTCCTTCTTTTTTTTCTTAGAACTTGAACATTGTTCTAATTTCTGTCTTGCATCTGATAAGCATCTTGTTACTACTTGTATGGAGGATATTTTTATATTTGGCAAATCTTTTAACTCTTTCTGGTTTCTAATTTTCTTTTACTTCTTGTAGTATTATTTTATTGCTTCTTAGTGTAGATTTTTAAATTAATTTAATCTGTGGTCCTCTGGGCTTCCTGGACCTTAATATCTATTTCTATCCCCTGATTTGGAAGTGTTCAGCCATTTCCCCCACATGCCCAGCTTGGCTTTGGTACTATCTTGTTTTGTTTGAATTGTGCTTTTTATTTTGTTTGTTTTGTAGTTCCTTGACTCTGTGTTAGGAAATCAATTCCCCAGTTATAGTGAAGTAACTTTGTGCAGAGGAAATTCTTCAGTAATCAATCTAAACATGTTATCTGCTGGCATCTCAAACCATTTTGGACAGCTCACTGCCATTTTATCCTTACCAGCCCCTAGGCCCCTAGAGTACACCCCTTTTGCTCACTGTTCTAAAACAGACAAAGGAGAAGCCACACTTGGTGAATTAGAAAGTTAGAGACTTTGGCTCAACTCCTTTGCCCATAGAGAAGGTGCAAGTTGATTTTTGATATTTGTTTGTTTGTTTTAGTCTGATCACTCTGCACTTGGTAAGGTAATTAGAATGGAGAGGTATTTGTAGATACTATACGTACTTATTTCCAATGGTTAAAGACTTTTAGAGTATGCTGGGGCTTGTCAGTGCTGCAAGACAGGCAAGACAGAAGCCAGATCCTTGAGCAGACCCTCAATAATTTGGAACTTTGGATGTGTAGCTAACTTTTTTTTTTCTCCCTAGAGGAGAGCAATGAGTTCTTACTTCTTACCCAGATATAGGGCTATGAACTGTGATGAGAACCCCAACAGGTCATAACCCTATGTATGTTTTCTTTAGCTCTTACAAGTCCTTGCATGCAAGATCCTGTCAAAGTTCCTAGACAGGTGATACAAAAGCCATTCTTTCAGGAAATACCTGGAAAAGTTGGAATGCTTGAGGCAGAGTCAGCATTTTATCTCCCCATGGAGAAACTAGTAGCTGAGAAGTTTTCTTTCCATCATAAAGGCCACCGTTGTGCCATAGTAAGGACTGTCCTGAAAGTATGTATAACATGATATATAAAATTATTTAAGGACTTACACACACAGCAAATATAAACATGACCATTTTGTCTCAAGAAAATTAGCTGCAGAATATGACCTATTACCATTCATATCACATTCACACTTCTCTGTCCATATGCCCTTTCCTTACTACTCATTTGAGGGTTCTTGAACTCACATTACAAAGCTGTTCCTTAAATGTGTCTCAAGTTTCCAACTCCAGATAGCCAGCCCTGAGAGCCTCGCTTAATCCATTTGCTTTGTCCCAACATAATGTGTACATAGCTTTCGTACGTATTTCCTATACTACCATCAATCAAATCCAAGCCTTTTGGCTACCACATTTAGATCGTAAGTTTCTTCCTCCTCCCCAAGCACATCTTCCTCTTTTCCCCTTGAATCCCTTCTGGGATTTGAGTGTACAGAATGCTACCTAGTACCCACAATCCCTCATGCTCATATTAAAGTTATGTTTTATATGACAAAACTAAACTTTTTGTTCTTTTCTTCCTCTAAGTGTGGCAAAGTGTTTCCCTCAGATGTTGAAGCCATCACCTTCTTTCAGATAAGATGACTAATGTCTCACTCAGGAACGTCAAACCTTTTTGTTCTCATACTCTTGGAAATGAAAGCACACCCAGATCTCACTCATTCCTCCTATGACACTTCTCGTTTTTACCAGGGGATAATGGGCCTGATACATTGACCTTGGGGCCACATAGGCATTTTCCTTTGTCTCTTTCAAAAAGTAGATCTAATTTAAAAACAACCTTACTTAGAACAACACTGATTAACAATCAGTCCTATAACTGTCCTTCAATTATCTCTTCAGTTCCTACAGAGAAGAAAGCTGAGGAAGTACAATTCTCAGACTCCTTCACACACAGGCTTCTGATTCAGGTACAATAATGGCAAGTATTTATGCAAATCCTGATTGTCCCTAAACCTAGTTGAAACAATGGATATATGATACATGGGCATATCAAAACTGCCAAGCTGTTATGTGTATTGTTCACATTTGGGAAATAGCATTTCAGAAATATGAAAAAAAGTCAAAATTACTAATCAGGTTGGTGAGTAACTTTCAATGTGGAATGGACCATAAGATTCTTGAATAGTCATAGGGTTGCTGGCATCCTGAGTAACCAACTGATGGTGTTGTGAATGTTTCTTTAAACAAAGATCAAAAACTTAAATCCATTTAGGAGTCAGATTGTAACATAACAAAATAAAATAGGCATGGTACTTAGTCCAAACAAGTTCCTTTTTTTAAAAGAAAGTATTCATATTACAAAATGGTGAGTCAGGAGCTAAAACAGAAATATGAAGAGTCAGAAATATGAAGAGTAGGGGTTGGGAAGTTTGCTCAGTGGTAGAGCGCTTGCCTTGCATGCCTGAGACCCTGGGTTTGATTCCTCAGCACCCCATAAGCAAAAAGAAAAAAGCCAGAAAGTGGTGCCGTGGTTCAAGTGGTAGAGCACTAGCCTTGAGCTGAAGGGCTGAGGGACAGCGCCCAGGCCCAGAGTTCAGGCCCCAAGACCAGACCCCCCCAAAAAAAAAAGAAAGAAGAAAGAAAGAAAGAAAGAAAGAAAGAAAGAAAGAA
>NW_012267306.1:7369261-7605919 GCF_000151885.1 Dipodomys ordii
AAGAAAGAAAGAAAGAAAGAAAGAAAGAAAGAAAGAAAGAAAGAAAGAAAGAAAGAAAGAAAGAAAGAAAGAAAGAAAGAAAGAAAGAAAGAAATATGAAGAGTAAGTCCTTTTAGATAAAGTATGTGTGTGCATATGTGTGTGAGTGTTTTGTGCATTCTTATATGTTTATCTGCTTCCAGTTTACTATTGTGTGATCTATTCTGCTGGACCCTCTGAAATCCTGAGCTAAAATATTCAGCCCTTAAATAGTTTTGCTCAGGTAGTTGTCATGATGATGAGAAGTCTGATGTGGCAACACACAAAATTGAAACCTGAGAAGCTGAGTCATTGAAATAATTATCTGATTAGGTGGATAGAATTGTTGGGATTGGCATATGGGAGGAATTTTGTAAGTTTTATAATATTGTATATAGGGTTAATCAGATGATTTAGGTGGGAGTTCAGAAAATCTGAGTGCTAATAGGAAAGTAGCCAGTAAAGACTGTATTCAAGAGGTTTCAAATGGGAATGTGGACCCTATTAGAACTGGACTACAAACTATTCATATTGCCATGAAGTTTGTATATATTTTGTCCATAACCTGTGCCTTTGTGGGAAGCTGAGTTTAAATTCACATAATCATGGTTATTCTGTTTTAAGTGATGAAAAATAGAAGCAAAAAATAGTTTACTTTGAAAACTAACCAGCATATATTCCTTTTAGGGACAAATATCTGCTTGTAGCTACATGCCAAACAGTCAACTTTTATAGACTTAAATTTGTATATCCAGATTAGGAAGTGACTATTATTAAGTTCAACATTGTTACAAAGCAAATTATGCAATACCAAACATTACTCAATAATGACTTTAGAGTCATGATTTCCAAAAAAGTCAGCTTTAGGGATCATCATGACAACTGTCCTTTATTTGTACTTTTATTTCAAGAAACCAAATTATTATTTTAACTAACATAGAGAGGCCAGCCACATTAAAATAAGTTGTTGCAGAAATCTTCTAAGAGGTAATATGAGGTGAAGATAGTGAATATATACATTTGTTTCAAAGCAAAATATGTTTTTACTTACAGAACATGTCTACCATTGACAATGGCATAACATTGTAAATGTATACATTTAAATTACTAAAATGAAATCAATGTAATATATTTAGTGAATCAGATTCTACTCTGTTCATAGCAGATTGATAAGAATATCTATAGAGAAAAGTGGTAACTTTCATCTACGTGCAAATAAAAAATAAAAATAAAATGATGTGTTTTATAAACTACTAAGTCTATTTTCATAAAATTTGTAAATTACCACAGTAAAAGAGTATACAATTTCATTCTGCCTAGGACATCTAAAACTTTATATTTACAAGTGCAATATGTAGGCCATGTACCTGTAACCCCTCTATACATCACCTTTACAATAACAATTTAAAAAAATATGTGTTTCTGATGAATTACTTCTAGCTCATGAAAATCTGAATACATAGAGAACTAGTCAGAGAAATGTCAGTGTTTTTTTTAAAATTATATATATATATATATATATATATATATATATATATATCTTAGAGAGCTGTACAGAGAGGTTACAGTTATGTAAGGAAATGAGTACATTTTCTACCAAGCATTGTTACCCCCTACTTTTTAATTTCTATGTAAGATTCACTTCAGAATCATTATATGATTCTGTTTGCTCTGAGTATGTTTTGTTTTTCTTATAATGTCAAGATCCATGGACTCATAGTATTTGTCCCTTTTCCTACTCCCCTAATATTTTCAAGTGTCTTGGTACAGTTTTATCTTAATTGTTGCAATGTTCCTCAGCAGAAACTAGTCTTGTTATCCTATTCTCTGACAACATTCATTGATCCATATACTTTGTCAGTTCAAATAAACTGTTAGATCATTCTGTATAAAACATGTCTGCTATATTAAGACTTCATTGCTAGCTCTACAAGCAATGTATCTCCAAATGAAGAAACAACTTTTATTATTTTCCCACTAATGGTATTAGTTGAAAGATTCCCATCACGTTGAAATAAATCCTTTGAATAATTTTTAGTGGCATGAATTTTCATTAATGTTCTTTTAAAATAATTTTTCACTCTTGATTTTACTTGATAGAATCCATAAAAAGTTTGTTCATTTTTTCTTTATAATTTTTCTTTGTTAAGATTTACCTATAAATATTTTTTTTTAATTTACACAAGAAGGATCTAGAGACCACACAGAGCCAGTATGTTTTCTCTGCATTGGTATTCCTTTTAGTCTTTACCTTGTACTTCATATCAAAGCCATAATTGTTTGCCAGGCAGCAAAATCTAATGGCTCCCTCTGGTCAAAAGCTGTCAACAGCAATCCATCCAGTGGGGGCATTGCCTGAAACAGAAAAGCATCACATATGGCTGTATTCCTTGATGAGCTATATTGCTTCTTTGTCAAACCAAGACATAACAGTTTCAAAAACAAATCCATGGCTACTTGCACATAATAAGGGTAGGGCACAAATATATCTTTAATTCAGGCTAACATATCATTACTGAAGACTCTTTCTTCATTTTCACTAGTGCTTATAAGAAAAAGATAACAAGATAACCCAAACATTTACAATGCATTTTTTTTCTCCCTTGGATTTAGCAATGTGGCAATAAGTCTCTTTCTTAGATGCCAGACCATGATTTATTAGGTGTCCAAAAGTAAACCCCAACTCCACAATGTATAAAGAAAACAGGCTTCAAATGATCAGTCCAGATTTCCTGCTAAGCATAAAGACTGCTAAATTCATTAGGATTCCAACAAAGAAAAAACACTTCAATATAAGGGAAAAAAGACACAATAAAAAAACAATCTTCTGTAAGTATTAAAGTGCTATTTAGGAAATTCTGATGTGGATGATTTCTTTAACATGTGTTTTATCATGTTATTGTGTAATCCTACTGACACAGTCCAATATAATGACTCTTAACATCAGTCCAACTATTTAGCTTCACGCTGTGTTTCCCATCCAAACTAATTAGAATTCTTGTCTTCTTAAAACATTTGCACTCTTGGCATTCCAGTGGTTTTTTCCACTTTTGTCTGGGCCTTTTGGCTATTTCAAAGTCTGAATGCATTATATTGCTGCAAGGCTTTTGTGCTGGTTGGTTCACTCTCACCTGAATGCCAGAATTCTTTTTATCATTCCTCAGAAGGAAACCAAAGAAAAATTTTTCCTATTATCTAAATTTAGAGGCATCCAAATTTAATCAAATTGAAAACAGACTATTCATTCAGTAATTTACATTCATGCTAGAATCCACAGCTTCTCAAGCATCTTTATAATTCTTCTTATACATCTAAGATTAGAGTAATACGTAAAATATGTGGCTAATCTTAATGCATCTAAAAAGGATGAAGAATAGGGTACAATGTAAAAATGGGAAGTTTCACTTTTCTGTCTTTCCAAGAAATAGAATATAGTGAGACTGACAGTTCTCCTGAAAGAGGCTTTTATAGCATTGTGCTTAGTAATTTCTTCATAATATAAATGCTGCCATATATCATGGTTAGGAAACTCATCTCCCATATAGATACATTGGAGACTTTATAAAACCTTTAAAAATGCTTCGATTCTACTTCATAGGCAATTAAAAAAAACTGACAAGTCCATTTGGAATATGCCAAATTTTAATGGCACTAGTTCCCCTACAGGTGAATTAAAAATAGTAGAAACACAGTCTCAATTAAAATTTGTTAAGAATGGCTTTAGCTAAGTAAAATCATGGCAACATACTTGATATTCCCATAGCCCATAACCTGAACATTTTTTTAATGTAAGGATTCTACTACTTGGATATAAGTAGCATGATTTTCTCAGAATTGTTTAAGTTATTTAGGATCTTTTGTGGTTCCATACAAATTTTAGGATTGATTTTGCTATTTGTGTTGAAACATCATTGGAAATTTGATGTTGATCGCATTAAGTCTGTAGATCAGTTTTAAATATGTAGCTATTTTAACAACTTTAATGCTACAAGCCCAGAAAGAATAAAATTTAGTAAAATATAACTTTGACAGATATCTAAGAAGTTTAGATAACTAAGACAGATTTATGCTAGAATTGTTTTATTATCATTTGTTTATTAAAATTATAAAATTAATGTCTTGCTATTTACCTTTATAAAAATTTTAAAAAGGAGTAAACTTAAGGCCAAGTCTTGGGTGATTTTAGAAACAAGTTATCCATATACACATAAAATAATAGAAAAATAAAATGAGGTATCTCATTATCAAAATGAATGTTATAGTTATGATTTTTGTATTGATGATAAAGCTTATAAGAATAGAATACAGGAAAAATATTTAAAAATTGTACACATGAAAGTATTTATAGATGAGATTAATTTATAATAATTTGGACCAGATAGTTTATAATTATTTTATAATATAAGTAAAATTTTTAAAGAAAAAATAACTTAAAGTAAAAATTAAAATACCTCTTAAAAAGAAGTTAACTATTTTAATTCTGTACACATTAATGTATTTCAGTGGGTTTTTTCTAAAATTTTAGTCTCTGCATAATTGTGTACATATTTTCTTTAAGGTATTTCAGTAAGAAAATTTAGGATTGAATATCTTTTTTATTGTGAAAATACTGTACAGAGGGGTTACAATTACATGGGCAAGATAATGAGTAGGATTGAATATCTTTAAAATAAATTAATACATAGGTCATCTTGATGTTATATCACTTTGTTGTACTTTGATTTACTGCATAATATTACCTACTATGAAGATGTAACTTCACCAATGATTATAATGAGAATATTCCATCTCAATCAGTAATGCTTTTACATTTGAACTTTATGTCATTGAATATATAGAAAGCAGGCGGGAAGGAAGGAAAGAAGGAAGGAAGGAAGGAAGGAAGAAAGGAAGGAAGGAAGAAGGAAGGGAGGAAGGGAAGAAGGTGTTAAAAGTATCATGAAGAAGCAAACATAAAATCAAAGGTCAGGATGCTCTTTCAGAAACTGCTATAGTAATTTCAAGTCAGTGCCATTAAAAATGATACCATGAAATAGAAATTTTCAAAACAGGCCACATAATGAATGCAAATTTGATGTAAGAAAAACAGCATCTTAAATCAATGAGTAAAAGTACTGATTCTGAATCATTTAAAATTCTAAATAGGTTAGAAAGCTAAGAATAAAATACAAAAATCATACAACGGGAAGAAGAAAATGTAGGTGAGTTCCAGGTAGGAGTTTGCCATGTAGAACACTTAAAAATTTTACAAACAAATCTCCAACACTGCCAAGTATAAAATCAAAATAGAAAAAAAAACTTATAGTCTGAATAACAGAAAGAAGGTAGTATGTATAAGTAACATTAATGCTGTCCAACAATAAAGAAAAAAGCAAAATATAAAAATAGAACAAAGAGATTATAAATCTAAAGGCATTTATATCTGAAAAGATGTTGTGCTTTCTCACAATAAAATGGCAAGTGAAGGCTGCACTAAGATCCAATTTTTCACATCTTACGTTGGCCAAAATCCAGACATTTAGCAACATCCCTGTGGGTAAGAGCAAACAAAGCATTCATACAATGGTGACAACATGTTAAATATAACATGTTTCAAATCATGCGGTAGAAAAAAAATAGTAATATCTAACAACAGCTCTTCATGCCCTATGTCCTGGTAATTCTCCTTCCAAGATAACATCCCGAAGATACAATGATTATAAAGTGAAACGTGTAGTAAAATCTAAGTAGTAAAAACTGGCAAAAAAAATTATCAATATGAGACTAGAATTGGTTGAATAAAAGAAATAAAGTAGGGGCTGGGAAGGTGGCTCAGTGGTAGAGCGCTTGCCTTTCATGCTTGAGGCCCTGGTTTGATTCTTCAGCACCACATAAGCAGAAAAAAAAAAAGCTGGAAGTGGCACTGTGGCTCAAGTGGTAGAGCGCTAGCCTTGAGCTGAAGAGCTGAGGGACAGCACCCAGGCCCAGAGTTCAGGCCCCACGACTGGACCCCCCCACCAAAAAAAAGAAGTAAAGGAACAGAGTATTATATAATGATGAAGTAGTAAAAGGAGGATATCATGAAGTAATGGGGAGTTTTATCTCTATGCAATTGTTATATAAAATAGACTCTTTTTTTTGCATAAACTGTCCTTAAACTTTGATCCTCCCAATTCTGTTTCTGAAGTAGCTAAGTAGCTAAGATTAGAGGTTGTGTTTCTGTACCAAGCTATAAATCATAATTCTTTCCTATCTCATCACCTACCTTGGCAAACAAGAGCTCTTACTATTTTACTACTGGTTGCATTCATTTTCGACACAACCTCAGCATGTGTTTTTAGAACTCCATTCTGCTTAAGGCTTCTGCGTGTTTGAAAAGTTATTAGGTCTAGGTACTGTGATGATGATGAAAGTCAGTTTGGCAATAACTTTTTTATAGAGACTTTGAGAGCCCAGGTTTACTACTTACTAAATGGTGCTAAAAATGAAGTGTGTACCCTTTATAAGAATTACATCTTTTTGCTTAAAGTGTGATTCTTATAAAAATGATGCAAGTGATTTTAATAAAAAGGCTACAGAAAAGGGAAGCTATAATCAGCCCTCCTTTTCACTCTGACCCCATCTGTTGTAAATGAATAAAAGCACAAATTGGGTTTTATGCTGAACACTTTAAAGTTAGTAGTAGTTTAAAATTATATATAAGCAAATGAAAACCAGAAGGAGACTTGGAAACTATATGAGCCTATGTGCTTGAAGACACAAGTTTCTACCAGGTGACTTTGGTGAAGAAATATAGGGAACCAAGTGGCGAGGTTAGAAAAAACATGTTCCTGGATTGAAGATCACTTGATCAGTCTGTGGAACAGCCTATGAAGAGCTATCCATGAGTCCTGAACAAATGGAAACTAGAAAGTTGTATAATCGATGTACATATGACCATATAAGATAATGTTAATCAAAATGAACTCCAAGATAGGGACACAAGAGGTTTTGTCTTTCTTGCTGTTGTTTTTAATATACTTATAATGTACTATGTGATTTTTTGTTTCTTTTGTATGTTCTTCCCCCATGGTATAACCCCTGTCTTCACTGTATTAGATGTCAGTGCCCTACATCTTGTATATACATTTTTCTAATTTGGGGAGTGGAAGGGAAATAACAGAATGCTGAACTAAGGATAAAGGTTGACCCATTGTAGCAATGAGATATACAAGACACTGTTGAAAACAAACTTTACAATTTCAGGTGGGGGGAAGAGGTGGGGAGGAAAGGGATGGTAGGGGAAAAATAAAGGAGGGGGTAACAATGCTCAACAGGAAATATACTCATTACCTTACTCATGTAGATACTGTAACTTATCATGTAGATACTGTAACTCTACAGTATCTTTACTATATATATATATATATATATATATATTCAAAAACTACACAAGGATACATTTTTTATATAATGACTTTTTTCTTTTCATTGTTATCATTAAGTAGTTGTTGTACAAGGAGTTGCCATTTAACAAAGCAAGTTGTGATTACAATGCAGCTTAATAAATGTTACTTCTTTCAAACTTCTTACCTATCTCTCTCTTACCTATCCCTTCCCCCACTCTTCTTAATTTTGTGGGGTATATATTGGATTCTTTAACTGTTTTCTTTATTGTTTGTTTAAGAAGCTTTTCCACATTCTATCATGTTCTTATACTTCCTGTTTTGAAATGATGATTCTTTGATATCACACTGTTATTTTCTTTGTCCTTAACTGTAATTAGGACTTATCAAAATTATATGAGTAAATAAAACAGGTTGAATTTTTTTAAATTATACTGATAAGTTAAACTGAAAAGTAAGAGAATTCTGAATTTTTGTTTTTTGTTCTTTTTTTCTTTTTAAGTGGGCAAAGAAGGGCCTAGTAATGGAGGAAGAGTAAACAAATGTAATCATGGTATTCGGTATACACTAAACTATGCAGAAAATAAACTATGCAACTTGTGAGCAGGGACAGGAGGGGAAATGGAAATCCAAAGAAGAGAAGACACTGTCCAAAAAAGAAATATTTTCATTACCTGAATTACAAAATGATATCTCCTCTGTAGAACAACTTGAACATAACAATAAAGTTATATTTAAGAATGTCAGAGTATTCAAATTACTCCCACCATGGTTATACCAATATATCCCTTGGTATGGTCTCTCCAGCATACCTGATTGAGATGAGCCGACTAGGCTGAGAAGTATAAGGTGGAAGAATTGAGTTGATCACAATTGAACTCAAGAAGAGCAGAGAGCGAGAGAGACAGAGAGACAGAGACAGACAGACAGAGAGAAGTCTTTTAAAATGTTCTTCCACTATCTAGAAAGTCACTGGGTAAATGTCCATACATGTTGAAGTCCTACTCATTTAGTATCTCTAAGTGTTCTACTCTGTGCCTTTGGAGCTATCTTTGACCTCTCCACACCACCTGCATGTCTGCATAAGAAGTGTGTGCTTTTTAAAAAGTTTGTCTTGATATGGACATATATCAAGTGCTGACAGAGATGAATTGAATTTACCTTACTCCTAATCAATTTGGCACCTGATCACAGTCACTATAGTTTGTACTTTTGTTTTTTTCTCCTATGTCTCATCTCACTTGAGAAAGAGGAAACTAGTTCAGAGCAGAAACCTGGGATCGGTTGCATTGGCTTTTTTTTTCTGCTGACATTAAATCAGGACATCTAAGTTCAAAAGGTAAATGAGGCTCTGGTTACTGAATTCTGACCTAATACTTTTTCCTTCTGATTTAGGATAATGAGGAAAAAATACATTCACTTTGTATTTTGAAAATTCATGTAGCACTACTGTTCTTAAAGAACAGTATATTAAATGTATTAAAGAATTCTAAAGTGTAAGGAGGATAGAAAGGGTATTACTTTCAGATGCAATTAGTTGACAATCTTGGGACATTTAGCTTGTGGAAAAAGCACTTCTCATATTTTTCCTACACTAGAGAAACTGGTTGAAAAGGAAAAAGTAAAGAAAGTTTTCTCTTCAGCAATACACAAGTAACTGAGATAATTTATAAACTCGGGGAGATGAATCTGAAGACCTAGAGGGAAAACAGTACCTAATTTTCAATTGCAGAAATTACTTCAGATTTACTAAAGGACCCTATGTAGTGTACATTTGAAACCCTGCTGCTAAGTTGGCAGCATTGTTTCTTGTGTACTGACTGTCTTTCTGTTCCATCTCAACCCAGTAGACAGCAACTTCTCAACACCCACTTAGAAGAGGAATATGTTCTATTTTGGGTAGTTTGAGAGAAAAGACAGGAGGAGTCATAGGTAGAAAGACTTGAAGGAAGTGGGAAGTTTGAAGAGAAGCAATTAATAGGCACTGCAGGGAAGCACAGATGAGCAGACCCCAAGCTCAACCCCCTTACAAACCTCAGAAGACATTCTCAGGATCTGCAAATCTCTACATATGAAAGGTATTTCGACCCGATAATTATATCTTTTTTAAAAAAATGGGATAATTTTGATAGCCCGGTCAACTTGAATCTATGTCATCCATAAATATGTGTCTGACATGAACTCCAAGAAAAATAAATGCAATAACTTGTTTCAACTGTCCTGCCTTGAGTTGGCTTGTATTTTCTCTTGCTCATTCTAAGTTTCCTGATTTTCATGGTCAAAGGAAGATTATTCCCCCTTCTATTTTGTCCCATCTGCTTTTAAATCACTGAATCTATTTATCCTTGTTCTATAAAAGTATACTATTGGGAATGGTATAAAGTGCTCAGTAATAAAGTGCTTGACTAGTATGCATATGACTCTGGATTTAATACCCATCATTACTAAATAAATAAACAAATAGGACCCACTAATGCCAATAAAAATATTGAAAACACTATATAAACTATACTATACACTTTATAATTATAGCAGTTCTTGTAAGAGTGAAAAACTATTTTCTTGAAGCTTCCTCAAAGTCTAAATTTTTGGGAGATGCTATAATCTGATTTCTTGTGTCCTTCAAAATCTATAGCAGGATTCCTAACCCCAAGGTGATAATATTAAAAGATGGGCCTTTATAGAGTAACTAGGTCAAAGGTCATAGCCATCAAAAATAAGATTACAGTCCTGTACTTATTTTCCCTTCTATTGTGTAAGACTTTTGGGGAAGGAGCCATTTATGAACCAGAAAACAAGTCATCTCATACATCAAATGTGCTGAATCTTTCATCTTGAATTTCATAGCTTTCAGAACAATGAGGGAGAAATTTCTGTTGCTTATAAGCTACCTGTCTACCCCATACTTTGTTATAGCAACTTGAACAGTTTAAGTCATCAAAGGGACACTAGAACACATGCCCTGTACCAGCAAGGGAAGCATTCATCATAAACAGAGTAAGGCTCTGGTAATATCTATTTTAGGTTTCTCAACATTTTTTTAATATCATGGTATGTTGTAATGAATGTCATCCTCCTGATACATTTTAAGCACCTCCCAATATTACCAAACTAAAGGTTAAAACTCCTTTTCTTGCCAGTGCACAAAGAAGATGAAGAATCTTCGAAGCAATTCCAGCATATTCTCAGTGAGGACAAACCTTATAAATCAGGGCAGTTTCCTTTAGTGTGGTTCTTCCTTCCTTCCTTCTTTCCATCCTTCCTTCCTTCTTTCTTTCATTTTGTTCTTGTTTTCTTTTGTTCTTGTTTTCTCCCAGGTTTGACTTTGGATTGTGGTTTTTCCTGCCTATAGGTTTCTTTTTTTTTCCTTTTTAAAAAAATTATGAAAATACCATACAGAGAGGTTACAATTACATGGGCAAGGTAATGAGTACATTTCTTATCAAGCATTGTTGCCTCCTCCTTTGTTTCCCCTTCCTATCCCCCCAACAAAAGTTGTAAAGTTCGTTTTTCGACATAACGACTTGTACATCTCATTGTTACAATGGGTCCAACTGTATCCCTATTTAAACGATTTGTTTTTTTCCCTTCCCCGCCACAAATTAAACCAACATCAAATACAGTGAAAGCTGGGGTTTCTTTAGGAGCTGAGATTCTTGGTACATATCACATATCACTATGTTTGGCAGAAGTGTTTGTTGTTGTTGTTGTTTTGTTTTGTTTTGTTTCTGTTTTGTCAGTTATGGAACTTGAACTCTGGGCCTGGACACTGTCCTTGAGCTCTTCAGCTCAAAGTGAGTGCTCTGTCACTTAAGCCACACTGTCACTTCCAGTTTTCTGATTGTTAATTAGAGACAAGAGTCTCTTGGACTTTCATGCGTGGGCTGGCTTTGAACTGCAATCCTCAGATCTCAGCCTCCTGAGTAGCTAGGATTACAAGCATGAGCCACCAGTGCCCACTCAGTAGAGCTTTGTTGTTGTTGTTGTTGTTGTTGTTTAATATAAAAGTGTTTCACAATGTTCCAGTTATAAGATATTGAATTAGGGTTTTGTTTGAACATGTGACCCATTATAATTTTCTCAATAGATAGATCATTAGTCCTACAATACACCGAAATATTCTACAGACACCTGATTCTAACATGTATGAACTGTAACTGTTTTCTTACTTTACAAAGGGATGTTTGCTGATGTGTGTAAGCCAAACATCTCATTTCACATTATTTGTTTATATACTACATACAATCACATATATCCTTATAAAAGACAGATAAAGGAAAGTTAGGAACAGACAGGGAGAAGGAGGCTCTAGAAAAACACTGACATTAGAGGATATAGCCATAGGTCAACAGGTACTGACAAGCACCAGAAACAGAAGCAAGAAATGGCTGGTTCTCTAGGTCTCCACAAGAAGAACAATTCTGTCAACACTTTATGTGTTTTTGAGCCAGTGGAGCTGATTTCCGACATTGGTCCTGGCAAATTGTAAAAGAATGCATTTATGCTATCAAGAGCTAGTGGACTTGTGATAATTGGTTATAATAGCTAAATGTATCTATGCCTTAATTTAGCATGTTCATGAAGAACCTCTGAATATTCAGTAGATTTCTGATGCTAAGGAAGTGATATGAGGTGGGCATTTCCCAGTTTCTTGGAGGAAAGCCTATATTTATAATACAACTATTTGTATACATCCTCTAATTTGAGGAAGGTCAGGCACAACTGTTTAATTTTATATACAAAGTAAACCAATCCTGTTACTTTCTCCTATTGTGACCACTCATTTACAACACTGATTCAGCATGGATCCTGACTAACCTTCTGTTTTTATCCCCTTAGCACCTATAACTGAAAAGTACCTGACTATAGGGTTGTGACTGGAGGTGGATACTGAATGTCAGCATTTCATGTTGCTTTTCAGTTGAAATCCATAACCTTAAAGAATAAGACAGTCTTTGAAGGGTAAATTAGACAACACCAGAACTTCATGCAAAGGATCCATAGTAATCTCTCTGGTAAACAGTCTCAGGCAGAATTGATTTATTGTTCTGTCACTTCTGATTAAATGTTGAATCTAGTCTCACCACTGACTCCTATCACCACCTCCTGCTCTATTGGTCTTTGGATAATTATGTTGACTTATCCCAGTTATTGGAATAGGTCCAGAACTCAATAAAGAACTGAGTATGTTCCCACTGGATCCAGGGAGAGTATATGTCCTTCCTCACATCGACAAAGATGCCTGCAGTATTCCTCATCATATCTAAACTCTTCCCAAACAAAATCCTCCTCCCCCATATTACAGGCCACTTTTGTCTCTGGGACTGAAATGGTAATCAGAAATAGCAAAGTTTTCCACAGTAGATGCAGCAGTCAGCATAGCAGCCTGCAAAGGAGGTTTGTGTGGGATTAGCCCACTAGCTGGAATCCCTATGCCATTCTGATCTACATAGAAGAGGGGAAAGAAGACAAAGATATTTTGGCTGAAAGTATAGTATAACTAAACTTCTTCTAGTTGGAACACTATAAGAAATACCATAGCTGAACAAAGGCATCATAAATTTGGAGAAGTAGTGTTAAAAGGCACAGTGGCACACATGAATAATATCAGTGACTCAGGAGATGAGAACAAGAAGGCTAAGCTTTGAGGTTAGACCCAGCAAAAAGCTAGCATGACTCTCTCTTAATTAACAGGAGAGGAATGGTGGATCACATTTGTCAACCTCGCCATGCCCAAGGTATAAATAGGACAAGCATGGTTCTGACCAGCAAAAAATAACTAACGTATAAAAGAGCCGAGATTTGCCTCAATGGTAGAACTCTTATCTAGAATGAAGTCCTAAATTCAAACCTGAGTACAAAAAAAAAAAAAAACACAAAAAAACATACATCATAATTCCAAAGAGAGGCTGTTTGGTCAATAGAATGGTTTATTCTTTAACCAAATTATAGTTTCAGTAAAAGTAAAATCTACTTTATCTTCATTTGTAATTGTATTAATATATTTTGGGTGGTGTTGTCCCAATTTTGCAATCTTTTAATGTTCCAGTTGCTTCCTGTTTAAAAATTCCTTTTTTAAAATTATACACAGGTAGTAAATAAAACTAACTAAAATTGTGAAAGCAAATAGAATTAATCACTGTGGCTGTTAATTTTCTTTTTCTTCAGCCACCTCCTCATACCACAAAATAATATTGTTTTATATTACTCATATTTAATCTCACATGTTTGAATTGTGAAATTAGAATGAGATTGAATTAAGGCAAACCAAGAAATTACAGCACATTTATCTTATATGAAATAATGTATCAGAATTACCAAAAATGCCAAAGCTTCATTACACCATAAACAACCAATGAAATGACAAAATTCTTTGTAGGAAATTCAGGCTACAAGAATGTGATTATCAAATTCATTCTTTGGTTATGCATAACTAATTACACTTAAAAAACACTGCTGAAAAACATATTTGATCTTAGTCTACTAAGAGCACTTAAAAAATACTCCTTTTCCCTGAGGCACAATAAGTGATAGATGTCTGTCAAAAAAATTATGTAAGCACCTTGACTACCAAAGGCATAATGACTACCAAAGAAAAAAAGAGGGTTAAATTGTTTCATTTTTTACTTTTTTTTTCTAAGTCTTTTATCTATGTCTTAGCTCTGTCATTCAGGGCAGAAAACAACTGTACTGAGATGTGAACAATAGTGAAAGAACTGGGCCACTTCACATTTTCAATGTATAGTTACACAGTATATAGTTACCTCATTTTGATTTGCAGCACGGGAGTAATGAGTTGGTTTTGTTAATGCCTCTGTTCTTCTGTTTTGTTTTCCTTTTCACACTTGAGTTTACATTTACCACAATGTCAGAAGGATTTCTTCTAACACTTCACTTTTTTAAACTACTCAAGTGGCCTTTTTTTTTCCTTCTGTATGTGATAATCACCACATTATGACATTAAAAGTCTTTTCATTATATTTGATTATTTTATTTTTGTTCCTATAGTGAATCTTCTTTAACATGAGCTCTCTCATGGGCCTATGGTTAAACATACAAAATTCTCTTTGATTTGGATAAAATGAAATTGACACAGAAAAAAGAATGAAAGCATAAATGTGATTAAACTTCTTAAGATTTCATTTGAATTCTAATTTCAATTTTAGTGACAATTTTACTGTAAAGAATGGCTTAGCATTTAAGTTTAGGCAATCAAAAAGGAAAGTTTTAGAAAAGATTATCCTAAAATGGAAAATTTAGAAGAAACTTATAGAATTATAGACAGGCATGACTTCTCAATATTAAATAAAGAAGCAATCTTTAAATAATAATAGTAAGCAATATGATGGAAATGTCATTTTCAAACCTCCTAACAAAGAAACACGGAAGCCAGATAGATTCACTCCTAAACTCTTTGAAACTTTTAGAGAATTAATAGCAGTGCTTCTCTGGTATAACCCCTGTTGTCACTGTATTTGACTCCGGTGCCTTGCATCTTGTATATACATTTTTCTAATTTGGGGAGGGGAAGGGAAAAAAACAAAATGCTTAAATAGGGATACAGGTTGACCCATTGTAACAATGAGATGTACAAGATACTATGTTGAAAACAAACTTTACAACTTTGGGCGTGAGGGTGGGGTTGGGGGAGGGAGGATTTGGGGATGTAGGGAGGGAAGGGATGGTAGGGGAAAAACAAAGGAGGAGGTAACAATGCTTGATAGGAAATGTACTCATTACCTTACCCATGTAACTGTAACCCCTCTATACAGTATCATTGCAATAAAATATATATATTAAAAAAAGAATGACTTACCCTTAATTTCTTTGCTATATTCCCAGATGTGATTATACTGAGTAGGCCCTCAGAAAAAAATTTTATTTGCACATCAGCCTGAGAGGACAATTATGTAATAGAGAAGATTTTTTTTCAGTTGGAGAGATTTGTTTATAGTATTCATAATAGTAGAAATGCTATATTCATAATTTGTTTTTTATTCAAAATAATTCTTCTTGAATAATTATGCTTATTTTTAGGAATAAGTAAAATCATATCCGACTTCAGATTCTGAATTGATTTTATTCTGCTGAGATATTGCCCGTCAAGGATTTAGAAATGAAGAATCCAACAAATAGATTATAACCCTAACCCTTATAAAAAGGAGATCCTAAATTCTAAATGAGAAAAAAATCTTAATTATTTTTGAGATTTAAAATATGCATTTATGTAGAAGGATTTCTAGAATATTAAGTAGATTGCTTTCACTCATAAATAAGCATTTCATTTTAGTTTTGAACATTGTATTATTTTCCCTCCTGAGACTTTCAGAAGCTTATTTATTTGTGCGGTTATTTTAAAATGGATAAACTCTATCCTAGGGACATCTAATTTATTTTTCTTGATTTAGGGCCCCATGTTTATTTATATATCAAATCTGATTCTCTCCATTTTTCTTTTGGCAGTACTGAGATTTGAACTCAGAGCCTGTGATTGGCAGCTGGGTGCTTTACCAATTGAGTCAAATCTCTAGTCCAACTGTCTCTTTTATCTAGATTTTTTAAAGATATGTTTTTCTAAAAATGTAAAAATCATGTCAGTCAACCAGGAAAGGAGAAGATCCTAGTCCATCTTTAAATTAATTGTTATTTACCATATAATTTGTGTTTGCTTACTGTGTATAATATATATTTACTGACATGTATGTTGTGTAATAGGAAGACTAATAAATTCATTAGCTCATAGTTATCATTTTTATAGTAAGCACAATTTATATTTAAGAAAATTCCAGACAACAGGCTTTGAATTGCACCAATGGATAATGTCTTAGTGTGCAGTGTTAAGTAAAAAATAAACAGTAATATTTACATATCAAAGCAAGGATCAGTGAAAGTTAGAGAAATGACAGATCTAAGAAAGTGCATAAGAGTAAGAGCAATATAATAGTATTTATCATTTACATCAAGGGGTAGAAATGTTTATATACAATTGTGTGTGTATGTGTATTTTAATTTGGGTATTTTCCTTAAGGAAATCTGTACACAGATTCCTTGGGTGAGGTTTATTCAATGACGTCCATGGATCTTTCCTTTCAATTTCCAAAGAATATGATTTAAATAATTTGGTCAACTTGTAAGAAAGTTACAGCATCTGGTTTAAACTCATCTATCACGCATAGTAATGTGAATAAATGGAGACATTCATCACTATGCACACAACAGAAATTGTGTTCTCCTATTGATATAATTAAATACTCATAGAAGCCTAAATGCATAATAGCTTCCAGACCCTTTGTTTAATGCCAAAAATCAATGGTTCAGCTTCCAATGAACTCGATAGGCATATGTTCCTAGTCAGAACCATCATGAACCCTCTCCAGTTTCTAAACATTTATTGCTGGTACTGTAATAATAAACATCTTGCATTTATAAAACGTAATGTTGCCTAGAATTTTTCATTTTTCAAGAATGTGGAGCACAATATCTAATGGCTCTCATATGTCCAGTGTACTCTTGAACAATTTGTCTTCGGAGTGGAGTGTTAATCTGACACCTCAAGGACAGACCTGTTTTGAGAGGGACTTAAAGAAAAGCTAGAAACATTCATAGGCTTCAATAACTACTGAAAATCCTGATGAATTGTGCCTGGGATCACTCCGAGTTCTGGATCCCATTGCTTCATGCCATATTTTGCTTAAGTAAGAATTTTTAAAGACGCTAGTAGATTATTTTTTGGCTCAGTGCCAAATACATATATACTAAATACAGTTACTATATGTGCAAAAACACATAAATATAATCAAACTAACGTTGACATTTATAGTCCAATTGTTTTGTTTTCTTTTGAACTCAGAGAGGATGTATGATAGTAATGGACTTTGTATTTGTTTAACTCAGTTGCATCTGATAACCCCATAGCCATGATGAAACTAGTAAGTACAGTCTTTGATCATGAACACAGAGGGACAGAGGAAAATTTCTCCCTTCAAGACAAATCTAAGAAATGAATATCATGTCAAGTGTAGTACATTAGACATGGGATATTTTCATTAATTAAGCTATTTCTCAAAAAACTAAAATCAGAAAATGTAAACATTCTTAATGGTGTTATTCAGCTTGGAATAAAACTGCATTATTTAATTTATTCAAAGGAATAAAATATTGCTTCCTGTAAAATAGATTTAATTGATAGAGAAAGGGGAAAATATTGGCATAAAGCTGAAAAGCACAACAAATAACATTCATACTGGGCTCCATGTTTGCTTTCCTAATTTGACATGCATGATTCATCTTAGCATAACTGGGTAGCCTGAGTGAGGCTGAATATTCATATCAATATTTGACCTCTGGAAATATTTTATACAAGTGTGAGAATAAAACAAAAGGAAAGTGAAATCCATTTGGCTCACACACAAATTTTAGCCAATTTCTTTAGGACCTGTTTTATATTTAAGAATAAGTTAGTCATCCAACTTTTTCCTCCACAATATTTTTTATTCATTCTCTGTTCCTTTGCCCAAAGAAATGATTCAATGCTTTGAAAAAAGTGGCAATGCCTTAAATGGAAAAATCATCATGACCACTAAATTTTTTAATCACAATAATGATTTCCAATCCTAATATGCTAGGATATTTTATTCTAACCATCAAACATATATAGACAACATGTATATAGGTATCTACTTATGTATATTATATATATAGACAACATGTATATACCTATGTACTTATATGTATGTATATTATATATATGTACATTACAATTTTTCCTAAGTAAGCAAGAAAATGAAGAATGTAGAAAAGCCCTCTATGTGGACATTTATTCCAAAGAATTTTTAATGTTCTACATAACTATTCTGAATTTCTAGATTTTTTTCCTTGTTTTTTACATGTCAAGAACTTCTTCTAAGGGATCTCATGGTGCAATGGTAGTACATTTGATTCCAAGAACTTCATCTAGGGTGGGCTTGGTGGCTCACGCCTGTAATCCTAGCAACTCAAGAGGCTAAGATCTGAGAATCATGGTTCAAAGCCAGTCTGGGCAGGAAACTCCATGAGACTCTTATCTCCAATAAACCACTCAGAAAACCGAAATAGGTGTTGTGGTTCAAGTAGAGCACTTGTCTTGAGCTGAAGAGCTGAGGGATAACACCCAGGCCTAGAGAAAAAGAACTTGTAAAAGCCATATTTTTCTATATTCTTTCTATAATAATCACCTATTCTTCACCATGGGTGAGGTGATTATTCTTGGTTAAGAGAGTAGACTGAATTGTTACATTTGCTGTCTTGATATTGACATACAATAGATGGGTATTTCACATTCAACTACCAAGCATTAACCTCCACCAAAAGGAAAAAGAAAAAGAAACACAATTTATAAAGTAAATATATGGTATCTCCCAGTTAAGGTTCCTAAGAGAGATGTTATAACTAGGGTTAGAGGTCTGATGATCTGTTTCTATTTTTTTTAACAGGTTGTGTTAAAATTTCAAAGATTCTTATATACATGTGTGTTTCACAAAAAATGAAAAATTATGATACTCATGACTTCCTAACACTTCATTTGCTTACCATTACTTGAATGTCCTATAAAAATGCACAATAACATTTTAGTGATCAAATAATACTTTAATTTTAACCATTATTTATGTTTAGATTATTATCCACAGTTTTGGTCCGCTTATAGCTGATACTTTGAATCTTGATCACTTGCCTTATGCAGTTGGTTCTTTCTTTCTTTCTCTCTCTCTCTTTCTTCCTCTCTTTCTTTCTCTCTCTCACTCTTTCTTTCTCAGTCATTGAGCTTCAACTCAGTGTGGGTGCTGGGCTCCAACTCAGTGTGGTTGCTGTCCCTTAGCTCTTCAGCTCAAGACTAGGGCTTTTGAGCCACAGTGCCATTCTGCTTTTCTAATGGTTTATTGGAGATGTGGTCTCATGGATGAACAAATTTACACTCCCACCAACAATGCAGTAGGTTTCTCTTCTGTCCACATCCCCCCCAGCATCTGTTATTAGAGTTCTTGATTTTTTTGGCGGGCGGTCTGGTCGTGGGGCCTGAACTCTGGGCCTGGGCGCTGTCCCTCAGCTCTTCAGCTCAAGGCTAGCGCTCTACCACTTGAGCCCCAGCGCCACTTCTGGCTTTTTTTCTTTTTGCTTATGTGGTGCTGAGGAATCGAACCCAGGACCTCAGGCATGCAAGGCAAGCGCTCTGCGCTCTGCCACTGAGCCACCTCCCCAGCCCCTAGAGTTCTTGATTATAGCCATTCTAACAGGGGTGAAGTGGTATCTCAATGTTGTTTTGATTTGCATTTGGCCATTCTCTTCAGAGAAGTTTCTCTGAAAGTCTTTAGCGAACTTATCTATTGGGCAGTTATTTCTTTGAGGATTTGTTGTTGGGGTATTTAATGTTTTGAGTTCCAGGTATATTTTAGGTATGAGACCCTTGTCCATTGTATGGCTAGTGAAGATCTTCTCCCAATCCGTGGGCTTTCTATTGATCTTGCTAGCTATGTCTTTTGCCATGCAGAAGCTCTGCAACTTCATGCAATCCCATTAGACTCCACACAGAGCTCCCCTATGACCCAGCAATCCCACTGTTGGGCATTTACCCAAATAATCACAAACAAGACCATACTAGCTTTAGTACCAGCACAACTATGTTTATTGCAGCATTATTATTATTTTTGTTTTTTTTTTTTGTCGGTCGTGGGGCTTGAACTCTGGGCCTGGGCGCTGTCCCTCAGCTCTACCACTTGAGCTACAGCGCCACTTCCGTTTTCTGGTGGTTTATTGGAGATAGGAGTCTCACGGTCTTTTCTGCCTGGGCTGGCTTTGAACCGCGATCCTCAGATCTCAGCCTCCTGAGTAGCTAGGACTACAGGCGTGAGACACTGGCGCCCGGCTATTGCAGCATTATTTACCATAGCTTAGATATGGAACCAACCCAGATGCACCTCAGTAGATGAATGGATCAAGAAAATGTGGTATAAATACACAATGGAATTCTATGTTTCTATCAGAAAGAATGGCATTGCCCCATTTGTTAGGAAATAGAAAGACTTGGGAAAAAAAATACATTAAGTGAAGAAATATAGGTCCCATGGTTTCCCTTATTTGTAATAACTAGTATATATCTGAGACAAACACAAAATGTCAAATCAGATGATGTTAAGCGAAATGAACCCCAAGATAAAGACACAAGTGGTTTTTTTCTTGCTATTGTTTCTAACCTATTTATAAGGTACCACGTGATCTACTCAGGGGTTGGTTACATATCTTAGCTGCAATAAACATAGTTGTGCTGGTAGCTTTAGTATGGTCTTGTTTGTGATCATTTGGGATGTACAGTATTTTCACAATTTAAAAAAAGAAAAACAAATGACCACTGCTAACTGAAATATATATATATATATATATATATATATATATATATATATATATATATATATAAAGGTACCACGTGATTTTTTTGTTGCTTTGTATGTCCCTTCCCCATGGTATAACCCCTGTTTTCACTGTATTTGATGTTGGTATAATTTAGGGAGCAGAAGGGAAAAAACAAATTGTTTAAATAGGGATACAGGTTAACCCATTGCAACACTGAGGTGTATAAGATGGGCGGGGGGCGGGGCGGGTGGAGAAGAGGGGAGTTTAGTTTTGGAGATGGAAAGGAAAGGATGGTAGGGGAAAACCAAAGGAGAAGGCAACAATGCTTGATAAGAAATGTACTCATTTCCTAGCCCATGTGATTGTAACCCCTCTGTACAGTATTTTCACAATAAAAACTTATTTTAAAAAAAGTCTCAAGGACATTCGTGCCCAGCTTCGAACCGCAATCCTCAGATCTCAGCCCCGTGTGAAGCTAGGATTGCAAGCATGAGCCACCAGAGCCAGGCTAGTTGTTTCTTGTATATTGATTCTAAGGTGTGAGAATCTGGGTCAAAGAGAGTGACCTCTTTTGCCAATGTTGGAAACTGAAGAGAGTGAACAAAATGACAATATCATCAAGTCACATGCATAGAATTTGACTTATTTTGGAAGTATTCATTGCAATGAAAAATGCAATGGACTAGAAATCCACTATTATAAAGAAAGTAGTCATATACATGGAGGCTAATATTGGATGAATTCAGCAATTACTTTTTTTTTTGTTGTTGATCATGGGGCTTGAACTCTGGGCTAGGGAACTGTCCCTCAGCTCTTCAGTTCAAGGCGAGCGCTCTACTGCTTGAGCCACAGCACCACTTCTGGTTTTCTAGTAGTTTATTGGAGATAAGAGTCTAAACGGACTTTCCTGCCGCCAGTAGCTAGGATTACAGGCATGAGCCACCGGCACCCATCTTGCAGTTACTTTTTATATATTGCAGTTCTTCTCAATCTAGCTCATACTTAGATCTTAAGTTTTTATGATGCAGTCCTCTGAGCAGAGGTTGCCTGCCTAGCCTCAGTAACAAAGCAGTGACCGTGTGTCTGAAAGAACTCAAAAGGAATGTCCACCTCTTAAATTTCACAAAGGCAGGAAAGTCACTTGTAATATTTCCTCCTTTAAAAAATTGATATGTCTGTTTGTCCCCAGAATTAATAGATAACTTATTGCATATTAATATGTAACAGTACTTTAATAATTCTAATAGAAGGAAAAACCTCAATAATAATATAGAAGATTTTTACTACAATTTATATTAAACTTTTTTATTAAAAAGAAAGAAAATGACTTGCTAATATTTTTTCTTTTCCCTCATTGATTTTTTTTCCTTTTTTTATTGTGAAAATACCGTACAGAGGGTTACAATTACATGGGCAAGATAATGAGTACATTTCTTATCAAGCATTGTTGCCTCCTCCTTTGTTACCCTTCCCATCCCTTCCCATCTCCCTCTCTCCTAACCCCCCTACCCTGTGCCAAAGTTATAAAGTTCATTTTCGACATAACATCTTGTACATCTCATTGGTGCAATGGGTCCACCTATATCCCTGTTTAAACAATTGTTTTCTTTTTCCTTCCCCTCCACAAATTATACCAACATCAAATACAGTGAAAACAGGAGTTATACCATGGGGGAGGGACATACAAAGCAACAAGAAATATGTTATAAATATGTTAGATACAATAGCAAGAAAGAAAGAAAAAATATTTGAGTCCTTAACTTGGCATTCATTTTGCCTAACATCAACTTATCTGACCATTTCTGCTTGTCTCAGACATATACTAGTTATTGCAAATAAGGGAGACCAAGGGACTTATTTTGGGGGGGGGAGGCCTATATTAGTTCACTTAATATAATTTTTTCCAAGTCTTTCCATTTCCTAACAAATGGGGCAATGTCATTCTTTCTGATGGAGGCATAGAATTCCATTGTGTATATATATCACATTTTCTTGATCCATTCATCTACTGAGGGGCATCTGGACTGGTTCCATCTCTTAGCTATGGTAAATAATGCTGCAATAAATATAGTTGTGCTGGTAGCTTTAGTATGGTCTTGTTTGTGATCATTCAGGTAAATGCCCAAAAGTGGGATTGCTGGGTCATTGGGGAGCTCGCTGTGGAGTCTTTTGAGGAACCTCTATACTACTTTCCAAAGTGGTTTAACAAGTTTACACTCCCACCAACCATGTAGTAAGGTTCCCTTCTGTCCACATCCCCTCCAGCATCTGTTGTTATTAGAGTTCTTAATTATAGCCATTCTAACTGGGGTGAGGTGGTATCTCAATGTTGTTTTGATTTGCATTTCTTTTATGGCTAGGGATGTTGAGCATTTCTGCATGTGTCTATTGGCCATCCTTCTTTCCTCTTCAGAGAAGATTCTCTTTAAGTCTTTAGTGCACTTATCTATCAGGCAGTTGTTTCTTTGAGGATTTGTTGTTGGGGGATTTAATGTTTTGAGCTCCAGGTATATTTTAGATATGAGACCCTTGTCCGTTGTATGTTTAGTGAAGATCTTCTCCCAATCCGTAGGCTTTCTATTAATCTTGCTAGCTAAGTCCTTTGCCATGCAGAAACTCTGCAATTTCATGCAATCCCATTTGTCCAACCTTTCTTTGATTTGTTGTGTTCTGAGTCTCTCATTAATTTTTTTTAAATGGAGTAAATTATATGTGGTATATGTGAGAAAATATAAATTTCCCTCTATACATATAAAGGCCTGTACAATATCAGCTTTTCATAGAAGATGATGGATCCAAACATTGCATTTGTATGTTTCCCTGTAGACTTTGAATAGTAACAAAACATAAATGATGGATTAAACAATGTAAATATCATCTTACTTACATTTATTTGGTATTATTCATCATTTCAAGGAAAACTAGATAGGTCAATTGGGAGGGCACAGTATTTTCTGGGTTTTAGTACCAGAAACATTTTTCTCTGCATTTTGTGCAATGTGAATAAGGAATTATCATCTCAATTTCCTTCTCCAAAGAGAAAGACATCCATCCCATAGCCTCATTGGCATTCAGGAAATAGCCCGAGGAAGAAAGAGAAAGAGAGAGAATGAGAGACAGACAGACAGACAGACAGACAAAAATAGGGAAATAGTAGATCCCAGATTGTGGTTAAGGGACAGTAATAGATTTTCTATTATCTTTAACAAGCATTGTTAGCAAAATTACAGAAACTAAAATGTACTTCATAAAGACTAATGTTCGTACTCTAAGATGGCTGATTGGAAAGTATTCCTGGCATCTAAGTGTTCTAAAAACTGAAAACTTTCTAATTTTTTGCTGTCTGTGTTTAAAACATTTTGTTGATTTGTTGTTAAGACATCACTATGTGTGTGCTTCTTTTTGATTCAATATAGTCGCAAAACTAACATTGAAAACAACTCAGCAAAATAATAGCAAATACTTCCCATACATTGTGTTCATGTGAACCTTAATATTTATTACTAATAGAATGGAATATTTATGGCATCAAGAAATAACAATTGCTATTTGTGTATTTATACTTACATAATACACTTATGAGTAAGTAATTAGCATGTTTCTATTTTTAGCTTTAAAACAACTAAAAAGCATGGTATCTTTACTTTGGGGGGAAATGAACAACATTTAGTCTATTTTCCAGTGTACTGACTTAATGACTTAACTCCATAAAAAGTGATAACAAATATGAAATATGAATATTCTTCTATGTAGATAATAATTATCAAAAGTAGAAAATAACTTTAATCAATTATTTTTTACTATACTTCCAATGGATGAGAACACATCATTAATTCCAGTGAAGGAGTTTGACAGCTATTACAAATACACTATTATTCCATTACTATAACACATGCATTCAAAGACATGCTGTTCTGTTTATACTGTTTACATTTAGAATGAAGATGTTTGCTAAATAAAATTATTTGATGGCTGTTCAATTTGTTTATACTCTCAAAGTAGGTCATTTCTTAAAATATTGTGCTGAAATTGTACAAATTTAAGATTACATTGCTTGAACATAGTATTTTCAGTTTCCTTTATTTTGATGCTAGGATAACAAGCAATTACAAAATAATTTAATATAATACAATACAGTATGGTGCTTGAAAATTACACTTAGTACTTTTTAAACTTCTGCTTTTACTGGCAAAGGAAAATAATTCTCAAAACTACTCCCAAGGTAAACTAGAAGTCCAATGATTTTTAAGGAATTCTTAACGTCCTCATTTTCAAGGTAATGAAGAAATACCAAACTAAAATTGTTCATGTATACTTTAATGTGGAAATGGATGGTGACTAACTTTTTCCACAGGAAGACTTTTTGTTCAAAGACCAGCAACTATGTATGAGGGAAAGGAGGCAGGCAAACAAAAAGTTCTTTCCTGTTTAAAAGGCCTCTGCTAGTAACCTATCATATGTCTACTATAGACCAACTGGAACGGTATGAACATTTATACAATATATATAATGTGGTTCCAAAAAGTTTTATACTTTGTGGGGGTGGAACAACACACACACATAGAACAAGTATAAAATAAAATAAGTGGGCTGGGAAGTTGGCTCAGTGATAGAGCGCTTGCCTCACAAGCATAGGGCCCTAGGTTCAATTCCTCAGCACCACGTAAGCAGAAAAAAAGCTAGAAGTGGCACTGTGTCTCAAGTGGAAAAGCCCAGCCTTGAGCTGAAGAACTGAGGGACAGTGCCAGACCCAGAGTTAATCCCCCATAACTGACAAAATAGATAGATAGATTAAAAAAAAAGTAATGACAGAAAACCTAGTCACCAGGCTACTATAAATAACTAAAAAATGGCATTTCTGGGGGTCTTAAATAAAATTAAAGTTCTATATTCTTAATTCTTTAAATGATTGAGCATATTAATTCTTGCTCAATAAAAACAATATTGTCTTTGACATTTTATTCAAATATTCCAATGTTTTAAATTGATTTTGTATAGTTAGTGTCAACTATAGTAATGACCAACCTTCAAATGTTTGTGACATAAACACGGCAGGGATTTATTTGTTGTTCAAAGAATGGTCCATAGTAGAAATTCCAGGAAATGATTTCCCTGTTGTGACTCAGGAAATATTGAACCTCCTAGAACATCATCATCTCCTCCCACTCCACCAGTGTGAAGAAGGTTCATAAGACTCCTTTAGAAGCCCAAGTTTAGACACTGGAAGAACTTTGTAATATGGCCACATCTACCTTTAAGCAGGCCAAGGGAAGCAGTGAAGTGATTGGCTCCAATTCTATTCTGTGAGGAAAAAACAGAAGGAAACGCGCACACACACACACACACACACACACACACACACACACAGGATTTAATTAACCAGTTTGTGATATTTACTACAGCTTTTATTAAAATTATTGTTGCCTTGACTCTCAGTCTCTGATATTACTGGCATCATTTGGCCTATCTTTGAATGCTTTTCGTTCTTTGTATAAGAAAGCTAAAATCTTTTCAAGATTGTTTAGTGAGTGAAACAAATCCTAATGTTGCTGTATATCTAATAAAGATAATAAAATTATATATAGTCACGTTTTAGTTTTTTCATTTTTTATTGTCAAGATGATGTACAAAGGTGTTGCAGTTGCATAGGTAAGGTAATAAGTACAATTTTTGTCAAACTTGCTTACACCTTCCCTCATTTTTCTCCTACTTTCCCTCCCCCCCACAAGTTGTATAGATCGTTTCCAACATATTGATTTGTGAATGTCGCTGTTGCATTGGTTCCACCCTTGTGCTTTGTCTCACCATTCTGTTGTTCCCCTTCCCTTCCCTAATTCAAATAAATGTATATACACTAACAGGGCACCAGAATCAAATATAGTGACAATGGGGGATATACCATAGGGGAAAGAACATACAAAAGAAACAAAAAAAATCACATAGTACATTAAAAACAACAACCACAAAGAAAAACCTCTTGTGTCTATGCTTGGAATTCATTTCACTTAGTATCATCTTATATGGTCATATGTACATAGCTTTTGAGCTAGACATATACTAATTGTTGCAAATAAGGGACCTGAGTTTCCTTTGGTCTGGTTCACTTCACTTAATATGATTTTTTCCATGTCCTTCCATTTCTTTACAAATGGGGCAGTGCCATTCTTTCCAATGGAAGCATAGAATTCCATTGTGTGTGTATGTCTGTGTGTGTGTATAAATATATGTATATATATATATATATATATATATATATATATATCACATTTTGTTGATCCATTCATCCAGCTGTTTTAGTTCTATGGTGAATAATGCTATGATAAACATAGTTGTGTTAGTAGTTTTAGTATGGCCTCATTTGTGACCATTGAAGTAGGATTGCTGGGTCAGAGGGGAGCTCTATGTGTAGTCTTTTGCTAAACTGCTATACTGCTGAAAGCCATACTGCTTTCCAAAGTAGTCGAACAAGTTTGTATGCCCACCAACAGTGTAGTAGTCTTCCCTTTTGTCTACATACCCACCAGCATCTGTGGTTATTAGATTTCTTGATTATAGCCATTCTAACTGGGGAGTCACATAAATTATTGTCACATAAATTATTCTGTCACATAAATTATTCTCTGTTAATGAAAACTGCATATATGGCCAATATACAGAAAAATCTTGTTATCCTATTTACAGATAACACATTTTTGAAAGAATATCATTTCATTTTTAATATGAAAAATTCTTTACAATGTCTCTTACTAATAGGGAGTTGGGGGCAGCATTCAAGCTTTGAAATGAGGATTTCAATCACAATTGCCCCAGATAAGTACTTTACCATTTGAGCCATGCCTCTTTTTCTTTTTGAAATAAACTTCCATTTTTTGCCTGGGCCATCCTGGAACCAATATGCTCCTCATCACAGACACCTGAATAGTTAAGATGACAAGTACACACCACCACACCAGGCTATTAGTTGAGAAGGGTTCCCATAAATTTTTGCTAATCTCTTCTCTTGAGAAGCTAGGATTAGAGGAGTTGACAACTGGATTTGGCAATAATAGGATTTCCAAAAGATATTCATTGAGGAAAATCTGTGTACATACGAGTTTCTAAGTTTGACACATAGTGTTTTGTGTATACATATAAATAAATTATATTGTTTGTAGTTTTATGTGCATACATATGTCTATATGTGTTTGTATGTGAGAATATGCGCATATATATACACATCTGTGTGTATGTATGTGTGTGTGTGTGTGTGTGTGTGTCTAGCTCCTAACAAGACTTCTACTAAACTATCTGGATGGAAATGCTACATTTAAATATATGTGTGAGATATCAAAATCACAAGTAGATGGTTAAATGTGTATTTTAAGTGTTCTTTAATTCGGATATGAACATCAGACTCCCCAGACTTCTCACATACATACTGAATAATCTTGTATACAATCATAACACAAAGAAAGATAAGCAAAAAAGTCATAAAGTACATGTGTAATTAGAAAACGATTTCTGGTTCCAAGGTAGAATAGTTCAAGATAAGTCTGGAAACACAAATGTGAGGCAGAACAGTTTATGGCACTCCTTTCTGTACCATTTTGTTTTAGAAGACAAACAACACATTTGAGAGAATAACAGTGAAGGCTAGAGTAAAGGAGTGACAGGTCAATCAAGGGTCAAGCTCTGAATTTCTATCTATTCAAGCCCTACTTTATATTACCAAGGAAACAGGAAAAGAAAATCTAGTGAATAGTGACATGAATACACACATAAGAATGTGTGTGTATGTGTGTGTGTGTGTGTGAAGTACATGCATCTCTCAGCATTTACCTTATAGCAGGAAAAAAAGGAAATCTGATAATCCCCAGAAGAGAAATCACTTTCACTTGATAGAAGTAAATCCTCAAACCCTTTTCCTCTTTTTCATTTTATTTTAAAATCGAAAGTAGCTGAGTAAAACTGAGTAAAATGTTTAAACTCAACAAGTCAGATTATGAATACAATCCTTTCTGATAAATGCCACACCTCTCTAGTAATCACTCTTCTAGGACGTCAAGAAATACTGAAACAAAGCAAAGCCAACAAAGACTGTCTGGAGTGCTAACATCAGCACTGATGGATGAGAAAGGTTTTGTTGAAAGGTTTTTTTTTTGTTTATTTGTTTAAAGAATGTATTTAGAACATAAAGTTCTAATTGCTGTAAAACAGCATATAAGGAAATTAAATTCCACATAGAAGGCTTTAACACAATGCTGACAATGTTTCTGCACATCCACACAATGTGGTAACATGGGATGACAACAATCAAGTGGTTTTCTCCTGCCAGACAAGACCTTGCTGACACATCCCACAGAATAGTAGGGTTTCTTTCTGGCTTATTATGCTCATTTGCCTGCACAATCAATATGTGGTCTCTGGTCTGAGTGCTAAACAGCAATGTCAGTGGAACAACCTATGGGAAAGCTTTATACATTATAAAAATTTAGAGTTCATTGACAAGGCCAGACAAACAAGTTCTACAAATGATGAACACTGTATGAAAGGAACATACTGCAATTTGTGGCCAGTTGCAAGGTTTTGAAAGGTGACCACTGCTAAGGAGAAATTTGTTTCTCTTGCAGTAGTAACTGACTTTGAAGAGGTCACAGAAAAAGATAATAAAGTTTTGGGGGTTTTTTTCACCCAGAAAACAAGTATTACCAGTCCAAACAAAGCCATAGGGATGGAGAGGAGTGGAAAAACTGGACACCATTAGATTCATTAATATCAAACACATTGTTCAACATAGATAGGAGACCCTCTCTGATGTCTCTTTTTACACCATTCAAAAAAATTCCAAACACAAAGATTCAGTATAATTAAGTCCCATTTTGCATTGATTTGAACATTTAAAGAGACTAACAGATCTCCAAAAAAAAATGTTCCAGACTGTTCAGGATTGTCAACAGTGACAAGGAAATGAGGAAGAATTCAATTCCTCCGAAGTTAATCTCTTAATGAAAATCGTTCGACTTTTACCTGTCTCCATTTTTTACCTGATATCATTGCACCCTGAGTGACAATTACTGCTTTATTTTGTTTTTCTCACTGCTTCTAAATTTGTTTTTAGATTTAAGAATTTACTTCAACTAATTACAGTTGTTTTGAAGAAAGGGTCAATAGACTTGTGTGTGTGTGTGTGTGTGTGTGTGTGTGTGTGTGTGTGTGTGTGTGTGTGTGTGTGTGTTTTGGTCCTGAGGCTTAAGCTCAGGGCCTGGGTGCTATCTCTGAGCCATTTCATTCAAAGCTAAAGCCTTGTTCACTTGTTCACCTCTTTTTGCCTTTTTTTTTTTTGGTGTTTAATTAGATATGAGTGCCATAGACTTCCCTGCCCAGGCTGACTTTGAACCAGGGTCCTCAGATCTCAGCTTCCTGTATGAGTACAATTACAGGTGTGAGGCATAGGCATCAAGCTAATTCAAGAGACTTTAATAACAAAATACTTCAGATTCTGTGGGACATATGTTCTCTGCTACAGTTACTTATCTCTGCCCTTGTAGAGCAAACAGAGATAATATTGAAATTTATGTTTGGTATGGTCATAATAAAATTAGATTTTAAAACTGAGGTAGACGGATGAATTTTTCCCTTCAAGATGTACTTTGCCAGCTTCTGTGGTATACAATTTTCAAATATGGTCATCATGAATTAAATTACCTCACTTTCTACATAGGTGTGCTGTACCTGATGCTAACTGTAGCATCTAATCACTTTCTCCTTGAATCAGAGGTGTATTTAGTGATTTCCTTTTCACTATGACAGTGCAACAGAAATCATGCCATGAGACCTCTCAGTCTAGATGATAAAAAGCTTTCCATCTTCTGCCTGGCCCTCTTGCCCTTGAATGCTTGCTATTGAATGCTTCCTACTTGAAATTAAGGATGCTATGATACATCCACGGATAAATGATAGAGTTACTCCAGTAGACATCTCCAGCTGCTGGCCATCAATGACAGCTATCTGCATGAACAATTTAGGATATCCAATCCAATCACCTGTATAGCTAATCATAATTCCAGATTCCATTGGATTGTAATAGCATGAGAAATCCTTTGTTAAAACTCCCTAACTGGTCAAGACAACCAAGAGGGTTGTAATAGATAATGGTAGTGTTATTTGAATCCACTCTTTTTACTCAATTAAATATAACCAGAACAACCTAATTTATTTTCTTAAAAAATAGTTAAGATTTTTTCTGGTATTCAATTTGCTTGTTATATTGCTTGTTTGTCTGGCAATCAACCTTTTGAACCCCACCTCCAGCCAGCCCTACCTTTTGCTTTTTATTTTGGAGAGCAAGCCTTTCAGACATATCTGCTTGGATTGGCTTTGAACTAATATCCTCTGGATCTCAGCCTGTGTATTGCAGGTGAGAGCTACTGGTAATCAGCTTTTTTTTTTTTTTTTTTTTAGTCCAGTCGTGGGGCCTGAACTCTGGGCCTGGGTGCTGTCCCTCAGCTCTTCAGCTCAAGGCTAGCGCTCTACCACTTGAGCCACAGCGCCACTTCCAGCTTTTTTCTTTTTTTTGCTTATGTGGTGCTGAGGAATGGATCCCAGGGCCTCAGGCTTGTAAGGCAAGCGCTCTTTCACTGAGCCACCTTTCAAGCCTGTAATCAGCTTTTTTTATAATCAGTTTTTCTAAAACTGTTTATCAGATTGCATTTGTCATTTCATATCATAAATTAATACATATAGTCAGGGTGAAAATGACATAATTTATACATTGACCTTTTTGTTTGCTTTTTGTTTTGTTTTTGTTTTTGTTTTTGTTTTTGTTGGTCATGGGATCTGAACTCTGGGCCTGGGCACTGACCCTAGCTCTTCAGCTCAAAGCAAGTGCTCTACCACTTGAGCCACAGAGCCACTTCCATTTTTCTGGTGGTTAATTGGAGATAAGAGTCTCATGGACTTTCCTTCCCTGGCTGCCTTTGAATGGCGATTCTCAGATCTCAGCCTCCTGAGTAGCTAGAATTACAGGCGTGAGCCACTGGTGCCTGGCTTCAGTAATCATTTTCCTACAGAACTTCTGATTTTTAGAAAGGGATTATTAGCATTAGTGAAAGTGGCTACATAACTTATTTTAGGCTGAAACTATTAGGTGACTAAAAGAACATTCAATTTGTCATTACTCATTGTCCAAATGTGACTCTGCTTAAATATCATAATAATTAATATAATACGATATATTCAATTTTGTGTGTGAGTGACTTCTAATAAACTTACTAAATGACATCCAGTATATTTGAATTAAAATTTTCATTTCTACTATATTTGGGCTGAAGGCAAAACCTGTTATGAGTAAAAACAATGTCTTTTTCATCTGGTTTCTTTAGGTTTTAATTATGTGACAAACTCAAGAAATACAATTTTAAGTGATTATTCGCCTGTCTCAAACTTAGAGATAAACCAAAAAGAGTTTGAAAAATAAGCCATGAAGTTATTTTCATTGTTTTCCTGTTGCTTCCATTTGATTTCATGCCAGCAAAAATAAAGGAAGTTTATATTTAAATGCAAACCATTTTAACTTAGACTAATCATTTGTTCAGTTATTCAAGATATAAAAGTAAAGACAAACATAACAATCTCATAGTAATAGCACTTTGACCCAGAAAACTACAAACTAAACCTTGCTCTAGAGCTGAGATACCTCAAGTATAAACAGATAGTGAACATATATACTGTTCCCCTGCATGCTGTTCTGGCACAAATAGAAGCAATTTTCTTTACTCCATTCTAGAGTTAAAAAAAAAAAACTAAAAGAAAAATATGTCAGACTTGGCTTGTAAAATCAGCAGACACCTTTCCATGTTTGGGCCCCAAGCCCTTGAAACAGTTCCAGAGACAGCAAGAGTTCTGATGGGAGATTACAATATGTTTGGACATTCCATATTTCACTGTATATAGGAAGCATCTGAGTTATAAAACAATGTATACCTGTTTGAACGTGTTCAAACACCTAACCAGAGAACAGATGTCAGGTGTGCTTGGGTGCACTGCAAACAAAGGGAAAAATACAGCAACCTGGAGAAGACAGAATGCCATCACTAAGAAGTAAATAGTCATTTACTTATCACATTAAAGTTCTGACTTACCTACAAAGTCAAGTCACAGATATAATACACATCTGTGTAAAATATGGAAAAAAATAAAGAAATCTATAAGCTAGACATCTTGGAAATGTGTTGTGCTGAGATGCTATTATCAATGATTGCAGAAGAGTTTTTTTGCCAGCATTATTGGATGGATATCCCAAGGGCTGAATTAAAGGAGACTTACACCATATGTAGACATGCAAAGTCTTGCTTGTTGAACGCTGCCATAAACAATATCCTGTTCAACATCCAAAACTTTTGCATCTTTCTCTGGGGTTCCCAAAGGTAGAACAATATTCTTTTTCACAAAATAGATTTTCTTCCTAAGTAGCAGTACATACAGTAAAAGAAATATAGAACACTGACAATAGTAGAAACAAGATCTTGGATGTCAGAAGCTATAAAAATATTGTTGTGCTTATGACATTGATAGAGTACTTAATTGGGAAGACACCTTTATAAATTACATGAGAAGACTCTTCAAGGTCACATGTGTGTCTCAAGGAACTGATTTGAACAGTATATTTCTAGGTGAATTTCTACTGCATGTTTACCTTTGTTTTCACTGCTTTTAGTTAAAAAAATTGATGAACTCTAAAATTCTGAAATGATCATGTACTTGAAAATAAATCTGGAAATATGTAAAAATATACTTAATTTAAAATGCAATTATATATTCAAATGTATCTTTAGAAGATAAAAAAAAACAAGCATCTGGATCAGTTACTTTAACTGATGATAGTTTAATTGCCATGCTTGTATGTCTAATGTATGTAGAGGTTTATTGTGTTATAAGGATAAAAGACTTTCTCAAAAGAAATTTACATTATCTGAATCATTTTTACCATTTCTCATATTTTATTTATAGGTGATGAGGAAATTAAATATAATACTTTAACATTGTTTATTTTTCCTGAATCTTTTAGTTAAGTGGTAATTAATATGTTCTCTACTATAGAGCTACCATGCTAAAATTACATGGTATTACTGTTTATGCAGTTATAGACTGCATGAAGTTACAGACTGTCCAATATCACTTATCCTATTCCAAAATTGATTAATTAATATTTGCTTACTTTCGACAAGAAAGCATATCATTAAAGAATTACTTGGCTAAAACCTCTTGGACTCATTGGCCCAATTTTTCAATTTAAATTAGACAACAACTTTTCATTTCAAGTTAGAAAAAAAATAAAATCTGGGCTAGGATATTGAGGATCAAAATGCATTGGCTAGCTTTTTTTTTCTTTAGCTGGAAAGATATACCAATGATGCATTGTCAGTTCAAGTTCACTTTTGAAGACTTTCAAATGGCTTGTATACACTTACAAGTGGAAAACCATAGCAACAGAGCAGTAAAATGTAACTGCAGATCACTTGAGATTTGGCAAGAGCCTTTTATAATATTAGGTAACCTCCTGGAAATGTGATTCTGCTCTACCTTCCTTCGGTCTAAGATACACTGTAAAGATTCAAATCCCTGGAGAGCTACATGTGGCCATAAACAAAACCCACAATTATTTTTATGAAATGTATTCCATCATTCTTGAAGGAAGAAAGAAGATTGTTTCTTATGTATTCCTTATATATTTAGTACACATATGTATTCTTTCTTGTGTTTCCATATATATTTAGTACACCTAATGGAGTTAACACTGAATTGCATTGAGAAAAGCCATCTTAAATGTACTATTCACACTGAGAATCTTTCCAGTTAAAGTGAAAATCAAATGGGTTTACTTAGCTTCAGTAGGCTTTATAAATTCATTTCTCAACTATTCATATTTTCAGAGAAAATTTTACAAAGTTATATGATTATTGTGTCTATTAAGAGCATTTTACTTTGAAGTTGTGAAAACCATATTCCCATTCCTATTGGCAAATAATTAGTCTTTGTCAGAGAACCACGCAGACATCCAGGTACAGAGAACAAAGAAAGGTTTATTGCCAGGGAAAGGGACCGGCAAGACCCCGTCTCACAAGGGAGGAATGAGAAGCAGCACAGGCTATTGTGAGGTGACCTATATAACCTAGGAGGTTTAGGAGAGGCTAGAAGGGCCCAGGAGGTAGAGACTCTAATGTAGACGTGTGGGCCAGGGGCTTCATCAAGTCGGACTAGGATTGATGGCTGCTATCCAAATAGTAGATAAGGATCCTGCAACTGCCCAGGCCCGAAGGTCACTCTAAGGGGCTCTTGTTGCCTGCTATGGTGGTAGCTTCCCCAGAGAAGTGCCATCTAAGGTAAAGGGGGCTGCCTTTACTACATGGGCCTAGTGTTGCCTAGGAAGGGAACATGCTAAGCTGTGGAGAAGGGACCAAGTGGACCAAGCTATGGGAAGAGACTCATCTTGCTAACAATTTCTACTATATTAGAGTTTTTGAACGAACTTGTTAACTTCCTTGAGACTTAATTTTCTAATTTCCAAGGTAGATCATAAGGTTTCTTATTATCTTCAACACCACTCATTTTCTCAGTACCTTCTCTCTGTCCAGGCATTGAGCTCAGTTCAATACATACTGAAAAAAAGGGAGTTTTCATTAATGTAACTCATCAACAAAAGTCTTTGTCTTGGCCCTCATGATTCTAATAGGAAAAATCATGCTAAAATGAAGAATTTCATATGCTTTATATGATATGTAGTAGAAGGAATATGGAATTGAGCCTCCTTTTTTTCACAGAATCTTATCATGTAGCCTGGATCTTTTGTCTGATCTTCCAGAATGCTGGAATTATAGGCAGGTACCATGTTTCCCAGCATGTGACTGAATTTTAAGAACACATCTCTGAATAATAGAGGCCAAAAAGGAAAAGTAGGTAATAGTGAAAAATTAAGAGAATTAAAGATTAACTATATGAATGAAAACAAAATTTTTGCTTACGTTGAATTAACACATAGTTTTCCTTACATCATTATGGTTCTGTATTTTATGAATTTTTGAAAATGTTTCTTTTGGTATTTGCCATTTGCCAGTTCAGACCTTACTTTACATAGCATTCCATTCCTTCTTTTCCCTGATGGTTCAGGCTTCCTGATCTATTACTCCCAACACCCTATCTGACAACTTCCAACTCTCCCCATCTTTCTGCACCATCTCTCTTGCTCAATATGGCAGACACAATTCTTCCTAATACCATGTTGGTCTAGAGCATCCCCAATCTCCTGAAAAGATTGCCTAACTGGAATAGATTCATATTCCATGTTTTGATTTACAAAGTACTTTGGAATAGCATTTAATCTGTTATGTCAGCATATGGCCATCAACAAGATGAAATTCTGGCAAGAAAGCCTCTGATGCGTTACATCTATCTTTACGTCTACCAATGACTACCTTTGTCCTTGGTAATAAAGGGCATGTCTACATGGACACTGGAAATAGCAGCCTCAGAGGCAGCAAGAAATATCTGTCAATCACTTTACTAAGTATTTGGCATACTAGTCTTATATATGCATACAATCTTAGTTGTGGATTTCAGGTCCAAGGGAAGAAAGGCCTATTAAAAACAAAACCCACTTTACATTGTTTCTAAAGACAGGTAAAATAAACCAACAGCTACACATATTGTGAGGACTAAAGTTTCTCAGTTACTGTTGTTCTTTTAAACATTGCCATTGGGGAAAAGTCATTGCTTTTCTTTCTTTTCCTAAAGAAGTTCTGCCAGTGTTTTATAGAAGAGCAGGAAAAGTTTCCTTATAATAAATCTGTTTCATGATGCAATTAAATGTAACTTTTTTGAGAAATATAGTCAATTGTCATTATTCACGCTACTTATGTTCTAGGAAGTTTCTACAAGCACTGGATTTCCTGGGGGAAATACAAAGTTAGGTTCCTATGAACATCTGGTCACAAGGTTTTTCTCAAGCAATTAATACAAAATTTTGTTTTGTTGAAGTGTGTGTATGTATGTGTGTGTGTATGTGTATGTGTGTGTGTGTGTGTGTGTGAACTTCATTCAATGGCATCAAATACGTACTTTGTACTCATTAATAGTAACTCTGGGACCAGCAAAACTGGAACTTGTGCTTGCTTATCTGACATATATAGTCTTCCTTGGAGGCACATCATGGCCATCTAGAGCTTAAGAATACTAGGAAGCCTTTCAGCACTGTGCTGCAGAGCCACTTTAGTGAATTCAGCAAGGAGAAGCTTCAGAAGTGGGAGCGTGGCTCCAAATACAACACAAAAGGGAAAAGTACTAAGTATGAGACCCGAAAAAAGGAAGAAGGGCACATGGGCAAGAAAAATCCATATTTTCACTGCTGTGTGAATGTCTATAAATGATCGTAAATGTGCTGTCAGTATTGATGCAGAGAGTTACACATAGGTACATTCTCAAGGACAGAATCCAGAAAAGGAATGATGTCACGTCTTCTTAGTCTATTTGGAGTAAACACAGTCTGTTTAACATGATATGCAAGGCCCTGTATTATATGACCCTGCTTACTTTTCTAGGTGTTTGTTATTTTCTATAACTGTGACAAAATATCTGTGATAGTCAATCTATAAAAGAAAAAAAAAAGATGGTTTTGGCTTACAACTTTAGAAGTTTTAATCCATGGTCAGATGGCTCCATTTTGGCAAGACCTATAGTAAAGCTAAACAGCAAGGTTTGGAAGAGGGTTGGAACAAGCTTGCTCATCCCATGGCTTGGAGAGAGAGAGAGAGACAGAGACAGAGACAGAGAGACAGAGACAGAGACAGGGAGAGACTGAGACAGAGACAGAGACAGAGAGAGACAGAGACAGAGACAGAGAGAGACAGAGAACACAAGTGAAGCCGAGAATGCCACCATCCCTTCAAAGGTACTCATTCCAATGACCTACCATCCTTCCACTAGGGTCAGCTTCTTATAGTTTTATCATCGCCCGTAAGACCACAAGGTGATAACTAAACCTTTAGCAGATGGGCCTTTGGAGATGATTTCAACTTTAAAATATTTTGATAGCCCAGACTGTTCTTAGTTTTGAGTCACAGGTTCATATAATCAGTTCCATCTTGAAATATTTTGGCTTCAGTGCCCTAAGAAGCAACATAAACTTAAACCCAACTAAGAAAGCGAACATATGACTTCCTTTCTCAGTTCTGCTCCTCCCTCAGTCTTGTCCATCCCAGTAAATGTCACCACCCACTACCTGTTCTGCCCCTCAATTATGTCAAGCTTCTTCCCACTGCTATAGCTCGGCATGGGTTCTTTGTTCTGTCAGAGCTCTCTTCAGGACTTCCACATCTGTCTCCTTGTTTGCATTCAGGTCCAATGTCCCATCACAATGGTCCCTTCTCTCCAAATCATGTTATTATATAATATCATATATCATATGATAACACTATTTTCTTAATAGGGCTTTTTGCTATCTCAAGGTCTCTGGTTCCTTTTGGCACTTACAATTCTTTTCAAAATGCCCTCCTTCTGTTGGAATAAATACCTTAAGTGCAATGAGTTTTGCCTTTTCCATTTCATTTTCTCTTATAGAGAATAGGCCTAGCAACAGCTGTTGCTGACTGGTTCGGTAGGTATACATTACTTGAACAAAAGCACTTTTGCTCCAGATCCATTGCCCCCACTGTTCCCTCCTTGTGGCCTGGCCACACTTAATTTGCTATTCAGGTTTTCTCCTCAGTAGAACTTGCCCAACGCACTCATGCTAGTCACCTTGCCCACCTTTCAATATTTTCCACACGACACTGCCTGTTTGTATTTATGTCAAGTTTTCACTTGTCTAGTGTATATCTTATCCACTAACACAGAATTTGGCAAACTAAAACCCATGGGAACTTCCCTGGGAACATGGCCACACCTGTGTCTGGTTGCTTTTGTGCTACAGTAACAGAGTTGACTCAGAGAGACTATGTGGTCAACAAAGCATAAGATATGCACTACTGAGTGCTTCACAGAAAGTTTGCTTATTGTTGCCCTTGTTTGGTGAGATTCTCTTTTTGCCTATATTCCTGAATTCCTGACTTAGGGTTGGGCTATGATTTCTTGAATGCCTGGTAAAATAATATTGGAAACACAGCAAGTGAAGTCTCTATAGTTGACAAAATGAAAATTCTGTGTGTTTGTATGTGTTTGTTGTATGCCCATATGTTTTGTTCTAGTGATGGTAGTGGTGGTTGTGGTTGTGGTTGCTCTTCTTTTCTAAACTGCTTGATTCCAATTATTTGAACAAGCATCAAGAATCGTCATGTAGTATCAAAACATCAAAGAGAATTCCATCTAATATGCCTAACTATATTCTAGATAGATTTCTGTATGACTATTTGGGGTTCCTTGATTAAACTAATATAAAGTTCTAGAATGTGGTGAGGTTAATTCTCCTGTGCTTCTTGTCATACAAGTAGCATCCCTTATTTTTTTAACATATTATTACTAACCAGAGTATTTTATTTAATTTGTATATTTTTATTATCTTTAAGTAATTGTAAAAAGGAGTTGCCATTCAACAAAGCAGTTTCTGAATACAGTGCATCTTGATCAATGTCACCCACTTAAACATTCCATCCACCTCTCCCAATTGACTCCTTTCCTCCTTTTTCTTAATTTTTAAAGCCAGAATATGTTTATTTAAAACCACTCTCTCCCAACACACTGGTATAAAGAGATTATTGTGTCCTTAGACATTTGGTCTTTCTTTTTATTGCACTAACTTGAATCTAATCTTTTTAAACTTTGTTCAGTTCATTTCTCATTGCTTTTCCAGTTTGCCAAATTCATTTGAATATTGCATTTATCTTCTATAAGTAATCCTGTCCTTATTCACTTCAGAAGATTGAACTCATCTACAAATTTGATGAGGCTATTCTCTATTTCATTTTCCAGGTCATTGAGGAAACACTTCAACAGTGCTGAAACCAAAGGTGACCCTTCGGAACATCCCTTGTATGTCTCCCCAGGCAGACAAAATTCATCAGTAACATTCTCTGGGTACAGATAGCCATTCGGTTCACAGACTGCTGTTGGCACAAAGTAACAGAGCAGTAAATATTTCACTTAAAAGTTTTTTTTAGAAAAAACATTTTGCCTTCTGCTTCACTAAAATAATGGAAAACAGCAGCTGATTCTGTTTAGAAATCATTCTCTTTTGTATATAGAAAATAATAATTTTGGTTTGTGTCCTAACCTTGTAATGTAACCTTTCATAAACATTGAGATTAAGAAGATAGTCAGTCACCCTTTTTTTGGTCACCAGGCAGTCTGTATTTATTTTCAACTCTTCTTGGTATCTGTATTCTCTGTCCCCTGTGTTGATTAACTATCAAATCCTGGTCATCGTGCTATTTCTGGGAATTGTTCCTTTGCTCTATTGTTACAGTTAGAAACTCAGTTCAAGTCATCACTATGTGTCACTGTCACAGTAGTCAACAGCTGGAAAGCATTTTCTTTCATTTCTTGCCCCATACTTTTGTGAAGCTTCCAGAGGGGAATATTTTCTGAAAGGTTATATTGGTTTCTAGATCCCATCTTGACTATCTGCAAAGGATTTCCATTGAGACTCAAAATAAAACTCCTTCCATTGGTTACCTTTAAGGCCTTCTCCTTGAAAACTTTACTCTCCACAATGTATTTTTTCCCTCTTTTGTAAACCAGTAATGGATCTTGAACTCAAGGCCTGGGCATTGTTCATAAGCTTTTTTACTTAAGGCTGGCACTTTACCACTTGAGCCACAGCTCCACTACTGAATTTGTGTTGGTTATTTAGAATAAGAGTTTCCCAGACTTTCCTTCCTATAGTGGTTTTAAACCATGATCCTCAAATCTCAGCCTTCTGAACAGCAAAGATTATATCTATGAGCCACCAATGCCTGGCTGCCACAATCTTGATAATAATGTAATTCATGAATGGTTTTCTGATAATCACACTGATACTGCACTTTGAGATTACTAAGACATTGTCTTCATAAGAATAGATACCATTCAAAATAATATTGGCTGGAAACTTAAATATGGTTTTGTTAGCAGTAGTAGTACCAGTTTCCCTAACTGATCACCTTCACCAAAACACTTATGCTTTCCTAGTTTTCTGAAGCATTCCCACAAACAGTAGTGTTCTTTTCAGTTCAAATGTTCTGTACATTCTCTACAATATTAAAATCATATACATACCTTCATCATTGGTGAGTTGTACACTTATCTATGATTTTTTATTATCATCTTTGGATTCATTGGTATTATGTATAAAGCCAAATAGACCCTTGGGAATAAAACAGGTTTACTAATTAAATAAATAAGCACAATAGCACTATTAATAACAATATAACAAAGAGGATATGGCAGGGATATTTAAAGATATTACCTAATATGCTAACACATTTACAAAAGCCCAAACAATATTTATTTATAATTAACTTTAGTTTCTTTTGGAGAATAATGTTGAAAATGTTTCAACTTACATTGCTCTGACTGCATCTATTGTAATAATTGCTTTATAGGAAGCAGCCAATAGGACTATGAGAGTATCATTTGCTTGGAAGGCTAAACATATACATGTAGCCCCTGGTTTATAAATATGATCAGTGGAAATGCAATATTTAACTATAAAACTTTGTACCTTGGGAATATAGCAGACAATTCACAAGTACTTAAGCATAATTAACTGACTGAATGTGGAAGGATATATACAAGTCAATGGAGTGGCTTCTAATTTTAAAGGGCCACTTTTTTTGGGAAAATATTACTTTTACTCATTAAGCAACAAAAAGTACAAAATAAAATTTACCTTCTGATACATACTAAAGTATTTGTCAGCAGGGCACGAGTGGCTCACATCTGTAATCCTAGCTACTCAAGATGCTGAGATCTAAGGATCGAGGTTCAAAGCCAGCCCAGACAGGGAAGTCCGTGAGACTCTTATCTCCAATAAACCACCAGAAAACTGGAAGTGGCTCTGTAGCTCAAGTGGTAGAGCACTCGCCTTGAGCTGAAGAGCTGAGGGACAGCGCTCAGGCCCAGAGTTCAAACCGCACAACTGACAAATAAATAAAGTATTTGTCATCTACTATTCAATAGATATTTTAAGGTATCATAATATATTAAAGCACATTTATAATATGAAAGACAATTACAAATGTATACATTATGGGTTTATCTTGGCAGTGAGATAATTTGTATTGAGTGCCTACTTTACATAAGTTTTTATACTAGAGGCTACATGGTAAGTATACAGTAAAGCATTATCAATATTACCTATCAAATTATTTGTAATCTGAAACATTAACAAGTGATTAACTTTTTATACAACCATTCTGTTGTTGAAATAAAGGTTTGAGGAATTTGAATTTATGAATTAAAAATGGGCTTATTAATATGTGATTTGATACAAGAATGGTTTGATTATTATTAGTAAATCTGGATTTACTAAGTAGGACAGATTGCCTTTTACATTGCCATCACTTAAATGAAATTACACATACTCCATGCCACTGTGAAATGTTGAAGTATTGTAGAACGATTATTTGAGCAATGAAAACCAGCTTTTGCTACTTTGATACTTCCTGCCTAAGGGATTTGTAGCATTTGCTTTAGTGTTTCAGATTCCTTAGTCCTGTTTAAAAATTGCCATCTAACTATGTATAATCCAAATGTGCTACAGTAAACTCACACTATGTCATGGTGACAAACCTTCAATCTCTTTTTTTTTGGTCGGTCGTGGGGCTTGAACTCTGGGCCTGGCCGCTGTCCCTGCGCTCTTCAGCTCAAGGCGAGCGGTCTACCGCTTGAGCCACAGTGCCACTTCCGGTTTTCAAGTGGTTTATTGGAGATAAGAATCTCACGGATTTTCCAGGGCTGGCTTTGAACCACGATCCTCAGATCTCAGCCTCCTGATTACCTAGGATTACAGACGTGAGCCACTGGCACCCGGCTGAACCTTAAATTTTGATGGTAGAAAAACAGTTGTTTTCAAAAATTCCTGGGGAATTATTTTTGGAGCATGTAAATACAGTTAGCAATACTTGCCCCATATGTCTTCTAAGTAGAAAGCAAAAATTAAGCAATTGTTTGAATAAACCAATCACATGTATTTGAATGTCCACAATTACTGAAATTATACTTAGTTATGAGACAATGTAGCTAACATGTTTCTGTGAACTTCTGTCATCACCACTGTTGAGTTTCATGACTTTTGGTTAGTTAGTAAATGATAACCTCAATTTCCTATCCGTGAAGCTGGGTTACAGTAGGATCTAGTTCATATAGTTATGAAGGAGAAAACAATCAATACTTGTAAAATGATGTATTTGCTTCTTAGGTTGTTATAGCCAATTAAACCAAAATTAAAATGAAACCCAGAAATGGTTGAAAATGTAGTGGAGTATTTGTTTAGTAAGCACATGTCTTAACATTTAAATTACAGTACCACTAAAAAAATAAAGAGTAAAAAATAAATCATACATTTATGATTTCATTATTTTGGATACCAAAGTCCAAAGTTCAGATGTTGCATGGTAAGTTTCTCATGGAGTCTCTGAAAGAGAATCTGTGCTTTCTCTCTATTTCTCTTGGCTAGCAGGCACTATGGACACCCTTGGCAAATAGAATCACCATTCCAATCTATGGCTCTATCTTCACCAGATTTTCCTCTGGTCTATCTTTTTACTTTTCCTCTTTATATGGATAGTAATGATTGGGTTTAGAGCCAACTTTAAATCCAGATTGTTCTTACATGACATTTGACTTGATCAAGAAAGGTACCATTTTCACTTTTTTTTTTTTTTTGTTTTTGTCGGTCCTGGGGCTTTAACTCTCGCTTGCGCTGTCCCTGCGCTCTTCAGCTCAAGGCGAGCGAGCATTCTACCGCTTGAGCCACAGCGCCACTTCCGCCGTTTTCACTTTTGAGGTTCCTGGTAAACAGGAATCTTTGGGAGAACAGTATTACACTCACTGTAATTAGTTAGAATGGGATTTGATACAGAATAAGTATTAACTTAAATAAATAAAGATAAAAACATCTACATTATATTCATCACAAATGTGGAAAGGATAGTCTATCCATTGAATACATTAACAACTCTATTTTTTACATGCAGCAGAATGTATGCCAAAAGCAAATCACAATGGATCAAAGCCTTAAAATGAGAATTGAAACAATAAATCTCCTAAAAAGAAACATACGGGGGAAAGTTCCATATCATATATTTAGGCATAAATGAAGTTAACTATGGTAATTATTGGTGGTGTTTTCTTGTCACTTATATACGACAAAAAAGGCAAAACTCATCAGTGAAAATCTTTTGAACAGAGAAGTTAGCAATTATCAAAGAGAAGAAATAACTTGCAATAGGAGACAGCATTGGCAACCTATATACTTTACTATACTTCCATATTCTAAACTTATAAACAACTCAATAGCATGAAAATAGATATTTCTCAAACAAAAACATACAAATTGACAACATATATTTGAAAAAATGTCCAACATCACCAAATATCAGGGAAATAGAAATTAAAGCCATATTGAGATTTGACTGCACACCTGTTATGGTAGTTATAAAAAAGATGAGGAAAAAAATCTTGATGAAGACACAAAAAAGGTGCCTTCATACTTGGCAGAAATGAGAACTAGTACAGCCATCATGGGAAACTATATATATAATTTCCTCAAAAAATTAAAAACATAATTGCTATATTATTACAACCCCATCACTGGGTTGATAGCCAAAGGAAATAAAATCAATAGGTTGAATAGATTTCTACACTCCCATATATTCACAGCAGCATTATTCATAATATCTAAGATATACCAAAGATATAGATAAAATCAATTTAACTATCCATGAATCAATATATGTATGGATAAATGAAATGCAGTACGTATATACAATAAAATATCAAACTTTAAAGAAAATCTTATCATTTGCAGAAACACAGATATACATATAAGACATTATGTTGAGTGCTACAAACCAAGCACAGAAAACTTAATCGCTGTGATATGAAATCTAAAGTTTAATTATAGAAGTAGAGATGAGAATGATGGTTTCAGTGTCTGAGGTGGTTGGGAATGTTGTTAAACAAAGGATACAAAATTGTATGTAATTAAGAGAAATAAGTTCAAGAAATCTAATACACATGGTACTTACTATAGTTAATAACAGCATATTCTTGGAAATTGTTGATAAGTCTATTTTGAGTGTACTGACTATAGAAATGGAAAATGTATGAGGTTAAGCATATATAACACATCAAGTTTTATATATATATATATATGTGTATATATGGTAACTACAAGGCTATAGTAATCAAACAATGAAAACTGACATTAAAAACATACATATAGGGCTGGGAAGGTGGCTCAGTGATAGAGTGCTTGCCTCACATGCATGAGGCCCTGGGTTCAATTCCTCAGCACCACGTAAGCAGAAAAAGCCAGAAGTGGCACTGTGGCTCAAGTGGTAGAGTGCTAGCCTTGAGCGGAAGAGCTGACGGACAGTGCCCAGGCCCAGAGTACAGGTCCCACGACCTGCCAAAAAAAAAAAAAAAAACACATATATAGACCACTACAATAGAGTAAAACACAAAGAAATTTTCATATATGTGGTGGTCAAGTAATATTCAACAAAGATGCCATGATCATTCAAAAGAAAAAGATTAAAGTTTTCAATAAATAGTGTTAAGAAAGCTGTACATATACATGTAAAGTGTTGAAATTTGACTCTTACTTTCTCTCATTTACATAATTTTAAAAGATATGGCCAAACAGCCCAAATGTATGTGCTAGCAGAAAGCTACCGGTAATTAAATTTGGCAAGAATTTCATGGCTAGAACACCAAAAGAAAACATAATAAAATAGAAAGATAGCCAGGCAGAGGTGGCTTACACCAGTAATCTAGCTACCCAAAGAACCTGAGATTTGAAAATCATGGTTTGAAGCCAGCTCAGGCAAGAGAGTCTCTGTGACTCTTAACTAGAGAAATAGATAGTAGATAGGTAGATAGGTAGATAGATAGGTAGATAGGTAGATAGGTAGATAGATAGATAGATAGATAGATAGATAGATAGATAGATAGATAGATAGATAGATAGATAGATAGATAGATAGAAGCAAGCTCAAGGATAATGCCAAGACCCTGACTTCAGGCCCCATAACCAGCACACAAAAAGAAAGGGGAAAAAAATGAAAGGAAAAAAAGATAAGTTGTACCACATCAAAGTTAACAAGTGTGTGCCTGAAAGAATAAAATCAATAATGAAAAGGCAATGGACAGGGTAGGGAAAATGATTTACACATTCACATAATTCAAATATGCATCTCTTTCCTAAATTGCAAAAGTACTTGCAGCAAATTAAGAATCTATCCTAATATTTTAATTAGATTCAAAATTGGCACAGGTTATATAATTAAAAATTGAAAATAAATTAATCTTGATAGAATGTGTAAATTCGGTAAAATACTTTCCTAAGAATAATTTTTATACAGCTTTGACTTATTAAACAAATAAATTCATCAAACCTGAACACAGTGACATGCATCTGTCATCCTAGCTACATGGTAGGTTAAGTTCAAGATGATTACAATTCCTGGACAGCCTTGAGAGAAAAGTCCATGAAACCCATCTCTGTGGAAAATACTCCATCTCTGTGGTTTCATGTGTCTGTCATTTATGATACAAAGAGCCTAAAATAGGTGGATTAAGGTCCAAGTACACTTACATTCCTGGGCAAGAAGTAAGAGCCTATTTCAAAATTAATCAACATAGGGGCTGGGAAGGTGGCTCAGTGGTAGAGTGGTTGCCTTGCATGCGTGAGGCCCTGGGTTTGATTCTGCAGCACCACATAAACAGAAAAAGCCAGAAGTGGTGTTGTGGCTCAAGTGGTAGAGCGCTAGCCTTGAGCTGAAGAGCTGAGGGACGGAGCCCAGGCCCAGAGTTCAGGCCCCATGACTGACACACAAAAAAAATAATCAACATAAAACAGTTGAAAAATGGCTCAGCAGTAGAGTATCTGACTACTTAGAGGCTTTAAGTTCAAATACTGTGTATTTCCTGAAAAATAGTTTAACCAAATCAATATTTGGCTTAATGATAGGCATATATCTATACATGTGTGTATGCATCTAACATTGCATGTGTAATTAAAAGATATAGTTACAAGACATGTATATTATTAAAATTAGTCAGGTTTAAATTAAATTTGGGTGCGTATTAAACTGACACATATTTTATTTTACCTTATTCCCTGTTTCGTAAATAGATCTGCATTATTTCCTTTTTTAGCAACATCATAGGCATCATTTCCTTTTTCTTATTCATCCTTTATTCATCCATTCATTTTTATTTATTTATGCATTTATTTATTTATTCTTAGTATGGTTTCATCTATCACCAGTAGCAAAATATAAGTAGCACAAGTGAAAAATTTGTTTTTTCTCCAGTCAAGAGAATTATAAATTTAGAGATGGAATATTTAATCTTTACAAAACCTAGCATAGCCCTTTGAATCCCTCAGTTGGAAGTACACATGTTTATATGACACAAGGTCCATAAGAATAACTGATTTACAAAGGAAGAGGCAATAATGCTTGATAAGAAATGCACTCATTACCTTGCTCAGGTAATTGTAACCCCTCTGTATGGTATTTTCACAATAAAAATACTTATTAATTTAAAAAAAGAATAGCTGATTTCTTCTGAGAGGTCAGCTAAGAAAGACTGGCTTGTTGTAGGATATTGAATCAAAACAAAGAAACATCAATTTGTTTTTAAAGTAAATACTTTATAAATGCTAAGCTAGCATGGGTCCTTCTCTGAAAGTCTTTATACTTTTCACAAATCTATTCTTGAATTCAAATCTCTGGGCAAGTTCCATCTCAATTCAGCAACTGCAATAGGCTTATCTTTATCCTTTCTTCTATTGTTTTGCTTTTTTGCAGAAACAATTATCAGAATCCCAGCAACCTTTTACCCTTAATAATGAAATCCAGCCAGATGTTAAATGTCTATGATTCTATTACTTGGGAGGCTGAGAAAATGACGATTTCAGTTCAAGGATTCCTGGACAGAGAAGTTCACAGATCCCTACTCAACCCCCCACATCTGGGTGCAGCAGCACACCCCTGTCATTCTATGTAGGAAGATTGGGAGGATCATGGTACCAGGTAAACTGAACAGAAAAGTCTGTAAGGTTTAGTCTCTATGGAAGGGAAGCTGGACTCAGTGACATGCTCTATGTTGGCAGGGACACTAGGAGGCCTAAAAGTAAGAGCTCAAGTGTGTATCTTCACAAGAAGTGAGACCTTATCCTAAAAATAACCAGTGCAATACAAAGCTGGCAGAATGGCTCAGGTCTATCACACCAGCTTAGCTAGCATGATGTCCTGAGTTCTAACTCCAGTGCCACAAAACCAAAACAAAATAGTGGTTTTGCAGAAATCAGCATATATCTAGGATAGGCCTAGTAGCTTAACAGATATGTACATATGACCATATAAGATGATGCTAATCAAAGTGAACTCCAAGATATGAACAAGAGGTTTTTTTCATTGTTGTTGTTTTTAATGTATTGTGTGAAGTTGGTACCCTGTGTCTTGTATATGTTTATCTGATTTAGGGAACAGAAGGAGAACAACAAAATGATGAGACAAAAGACAAAGGATGAACCAATGCAGCAGCGATACTCACAAGACAGTATGTTGAAAATGAACTTTACAACTTTGTGTAAGGGAAGGAGTTGGGTGTAAAGAAAATAAGGGAAAAATAAAGGAGGGGGAAACAATGTTCAATAAAAAATGTACTCATTACCTTACATATGTAACTACAACCCCTCTGTACATCATTTTGACAATAAAATTAAATTAAAAAATAAAAATGACAGAATAGCAGACTTGGAATATTTGTTCTGGATTTCTCTTTCTCTCTCTCTCTCTTTTTTTTTTGTCAGTGTGGGGCCTAAACTCTGGGCCTGGGCGCTGTCACTCAGCTCTTCAGCTTAAGGCAAGCACCCTACCACTTGAGCCACAGTGTCACTTCCAGCTTTTTTCTGCTTATGTGGTGCTGAGGAATCGAACCCATGGCCTCATGCATGTGAGGCAAGCACTCTACCACTGAGCCAACTTCCCAGGCCCAGGATTTCTCTTTTTTGAACGAGGACAACACACTGAATTAATATTGACTTCATTTAATCTAGTTATTTTCAGCGTTGATTTTGATTAGTTAATCACCAAATGTTTATGTTAGTATTAAAATTTCATCTGGATCCAAGTTGTTTCTAATAACATTATTGCTTATGGATGCATTTGATCATCCTACAAAATTAAATTTGTTTTCTTTTGTATTTCTTTAAATAGTATGAAATATATTAATATATATTTGAAAGGTTCTATTTGGCAACTGCACAAGCATATATTTATGACGTGGCAAATTGGAGATACAGAGGGCATTATCGAACCAACCTCAAAATCAGATCCATCCCATTTAATAAAGTTGAGTTATTAAATTTCATAAGCAGGTGTTACCATTCAATGTATTGACAGGTTTTAATGGAGTTAAATAACTACTGATTAGAAATTACTATTAGAGGGTAGAATTAGGAGTTAGTTCACAGACTGTTTGAAAATTCTGTTCTTTGCCGTGAACCACAAGCACATGGCATGGTGCTGGAGCAGAAATGAGAATCGGATGTCTACAAGGATGTATCAGTATGCCCGGATAGTTCTGTGCTGAGGGAAAAGTGATGATCCGATGAGAAATGTGAGTCAGTTCCTGAGTTACTGCAGCAGCCTCAAAGCCAGTCTTGCCTTTTTCTAATCCTTCCCAATTAATCTTTCCAAAACATGATATTTATCATGCCAGGCATTGCCAGAAAGCGTGACAATGTTCCTTTGTTCTACACATATTTATCCCTCCAAACTTTCTGCATGATTCCTCAACTTGAGACTTTTCTTTGACAGAGAAAGATTTTTGTAATAATTTCTGAACCACACAATGTCCTCACTGACCTCTGAATTCATACAACACACATTGGACTCTCATTTTTCTGACCTCTTATTAAATTTACTGTCTGTATCATTTTTTCTAACCATGAAATCTTATCTAATTTATCGTGTGCATATATTTCCATTCCTAGTACTTTATGAAATGTGGAGGTCATAGACTAGGTAATGCCATGAAATTTAGATAAGTGATAACTTACAAGAAATATTGCTATTTATTAAGTGAAGATTCCTCTAGCAAATCTTGAATTTCTTAAAAATAATTTTTTTTGTTTTTTAAGAATTTTAATGCTTGGATTGATGTGTTTTTAAGTATTCTGCAACTGATCTAACTTCTCTCTCTCTATATATATATGTCTAAGCAGAAATTGCCAACATCAGTAGAATTTTATTTAGTCCTCTTTCCTTTAATGGGAATTTCCCAGTCTACAACATTTGTCTGATTTTGTCCTCACACACATATATCTTTTACTAAGAAAAACTTTCCTAGGCTTCATTTCTCCTGGGAGCTTCAGGGTTGTTGCTGCTTTTTGATTAAAGGTATCAGGAAGAGTACCAGGAAGTCAGTGGATTTGTGGTTGTAAGGCTTTGAATCTACCTGGAACCTTTTTGCTCACACTTCCTGTATCATTGTTAAGCCCTCTAAACTGTTCATATTACCCCATGGAAATTCTTTTTTAATACCCTTGTCCTTTTAAAAGTATAGTGTATCAGCCATCTAGTGACTGCTAGCTAAATTCTAAACTAGTGCATTGGATAAATAATAAATATTAAAAATATTCCAGCTAGTCCATTCATTTATTATATTTCTAAATGAAATGTAATTTTAATGAAGTAAAATTTAGGGTGAAAATATTCTTTTGTTTGGCCAGAAGGGTGAGTGTGTATGTGTGTGTGTGAGAGAGAGAGTGTCATGTGTGCACATGCATTCACATATGTGCATATGTTTGCTAGCAGTAGGGGTTGAACTCAGGATTTGGGTACTGTTCCTTAGCTTGTTCTCTCAAGGCTGGAACTCTGCTCCTTGAATCACAGCTCATCTTTCAGCTTTAGATAAGAACTTCATGGATTGTCCTGCCTGAAATGGTTTCAAAACCATTATGATAGCCTACCTTGTGCAGGTCACTCACACCTGTAATCCTAGTTACTCAGGAAGCTGATATTTGAGGATTGTAGTTTGAAGCCAGCAGCAGCAGGAAAGCCTATGTGACTCTTATTTCTAATTAGCTACCAGAAATAAGCAAGAAGTAGAGCTGTGGCTCAAGTAGTAGTGAATTAGCCTTGAGCAATAAAGCACAGGGACACTGCTCTGGCCCAGAGTTCAAGCTACAGAACCAGCACCAAACACAAAAGCAAAAGCAAAATGATGATGATGATGATGATGATGATGATGATGATATCATCCTATATTGCTTGTTATAAAGTTTCTGAGTGGTAGGATCACAAATATGAGCCACTGATATCTGGCCAAAGGCCTTTTTAAAGAAGACATTGAAAATTGAACAGAAGATGGTCAATCGTATGTCATATGATTCTATGAATAATCAATGCCATTCTCCTAAGAGCCATTGCCCTCAAGTAATGACTGAATCAATAATTACAACCAATTGGAACTTCTCTGAATAAGTTTTTCATATTGACTCATAGAAGTATTTCATCTACTCCAATTCTGTGCCAGTTTGTATCTCATGGAATAAATGTATCATCATAAAGTTGACACAATATCAATTGTTTAATACATTAACTTTCATTTTGTTCTGGTTCCTGATTTATTTTGTAGTTGAAGAATCAGTAACAATGAACCACTTTGGTCTCATAGCAATGATGGATCAATGAGGAAAAAAAAACTTTGTGTTTAACCTTATATTATTGATTTGTACAATGATATATACCTTCCATTTCACTGCATACACCTGCACCATATAGGGGGAAGAGACAGCAGTATAAAAAAGATGTTGACCTCATGCTTTATTAAGTTCTGTGTTTTATAGCCTTAGGTTAATGAGGTCCAATGAAATCATGGTGTAGAAAAACAGAAGACTCTGGAACATTTGCGAGGAGACTCATCTAAAGTTTACTTACATATAAGAACTGAAGCACTTTTTCTTCAGAAATGTGACTATTGGAAATCAGCATAAGGTCCTTTGATCACTTTCATTCAGTAATAAGCTGTTTGAAACACAAAATACCATTGAAGCTTCAAAATCGTACCTAGATAAGAAAATGTTTAACAGTTAACCAAATAACAAAGCAGATGGACAAAAATAAAGAGAATCACAAAGGTGCAGTGCCTAAGCACCTCTTCGTGCTCATATAAAATAAAATGCATAGTGAAATGAACTCCTAAGATATGGAAGCAAAACACTTTTTTAATTTGTTTATTTTCTGTTTTCTGATGAGTCTGCATTCTTTATCTTATATATGATGGATACATGTGTATATGTTCAGGAAGGTAGGGGTGGACACAGAACTCTAGGAAAAGGGGTGAAAAAGTTCAGCAGTGGGGCGCACTGGACACTGATGAAAATTAACTATACAACTCATAGGTAGAGATGGGAGGGAGGGATTGGGAGAGAATGAGAGAAGAGATGACACTGTATGAAAGGAAATATACTTATTACCTGACTTAAGTAAATATAATCCTTCTGTACATCACTCTATAATAACAATAAAGTAAATTTGTAAAAAAAATACCTTGAATCTTGGTTCAGTGATCTACTATCTTAAATACTTAAATTAGACAGAAGTACTTACTTATTTTAAACAAAATGTGTTTATATTAAATTCAAAATGACAAATCATATTTGCAAATTTATCAAAATTTTCTTTTGAATAAGCACTTCACTGTTATTCCTACTGTAACCATTATTAATGAAACTAGAGGCTAAACTGTATATAAATTAAATGGGAATAAACACGTGAATATGAAGTAACCAGATATTTGCTGGTAGGGAAATTCTGATTTTTATCTTACTACAATACAAAGTATACCCAGCCAACATTGCATCATTAGTTCATAAATTAGATAACATTTGTTAGAGAGAATTCTCTTGAGTATAGACTTGCATGATGTTTTGTGAGTAAAACTAGAAATAAATCAAAATAAAATCTGTATCCTTCTCCCTATTTTTATATAAAAGTTAGAATAGAAATTCCTCAGGATATTGTTTTTTGGGGTATTTCCAATATATCCCATTTTCAGCCAAGATGGAAAATAATATAATGAGAAGTTTCATGTTATTTTGAAACAAAACTATGAAAATGAGGAAGTTTTACTTACTTTCTGAAAAAAAAAACATTTTTAAAATGCCCGCATTTGTCTAAAGCTGATAATATATTTCAGACAGGCATAAAGTTCACTTGATTTAGTTAAATCGAAGTAAAATTTTAAGATTAATTGTTCTCCTCTACGGTATTTCTAGAGAAATTCAGTGTTCTTTCAGTAGTATGTTTTTTCCTTACATTTTATTGTCCATCTATGCTTGTAACATATTTGAAATACAAAAACATTTATTTGCACATATAGATATATGCATACACAATCACTCTAAAATCGCCAAAAATTGTTGTAACGAAGAAACAATTACTCCTCATATCACAGCCAAATGCAAACTGTAGTTTACCACTTAAACCTCTCCAAGTAGCCCTGGCCTTTTGGATTACATTACAATTGCAAGCTGTGTTTTACTTTGTGTTTATTTGCTTTGTTGTTTTTTGTTATTAATGGTATTTATTATTTACTTATTTTAGGTTCGATTATCTCAATTCCCTTCTTCTATTTTCTTCTTGGTGTTCTATCTATATCCCATCATGTCTGCAGTTCTATTTCATTAGTCTTTAATTCTTAATTTATTGAAAATTATTCTCACATTTTGAAATGTGTCATGTTTATCTTTAAGGTGATAATAGTAACACTGACCTCTCTGTGTCCTTGTAGGACTCAAAGGAAATAAATGTCTGGGAAGGCTTTTAACATAGATTCTGGCATGAAGTCACCGTCCAATCACCATCATCATTATCTGTAATGCCTCTAGCTGCATACTATTTAACACACAAAAAAGGGAACTCTGGCCAACACAGAAAAATAGATCAAACAGTTCTGATTCCTGAAAATAAATTATACTCATTTGGATTGTTTATGCATTTTATTGTCAATGTAATGACATAGAAAGCCCTAAATTTTCCATGGGTGAAGTTACCTGAGATAATAATGTGTTGTGCAGAATACTTGCAATGAGGACATTTTCATGAACAGTTGGTTTCAGCCACATTAAAAAAAAAAAAGCCCAATTATGGATTGTCAATCTGCCTGACAGTGTAAATCTCCTTAAAGCAATTTAATTCAGATTAAAAAAGATAACCTTGGCTTATGGAGCAGAATAAGGAATCTGTTTCAAATCCATCATGTTAACACTATCAATAACCCATTACGACCCATGATTGAAGAGTTTTAATTAAGTTCCGTTAGAGTATTGGGGGGAGGGTCATTTATTAATAGTTAAAGTGAATATTAAAAATACCTTCATAACTTTTGTAGTTTGAGCATCCTTCTCTTTTCTTGTATTTATTGTTCGCTTTGCTATAGAGCAGTACCATTTAGGGATCCTTGCATCCCAGGAGCCTTAAAGCTACCCCACTTCCAGCACTATAAAACAGAGGCCTGCTGTTTTAATCACGCCTCTCTCTCTCTCAATGTTGTTTGCGCCCTGGTACAACCCATCTGCCTTGAATCTAGTGCTCCGCTGGGGCTGCACACATCTGCCAGCCAGACTACCTTCGTACACAATTACTCAATCCACCGTAAGGCTCTTTAATAGGAAACAAGTGTGACAACGGCAAGCCTCACTCACTCACTCTCTCTCTCTTTTCCTCTCTCTCCCTCTCTCTTCTTCCCCCCTCCTCCGTCTTAAACCACACAGTCAAATAGCTCTAATAGAGATGAAGCTTGATAGATCCGCCCAGGTGTAGGTGAAATGGTAGAGCCTCAGGGGTAATAGATGCTGGGCTCGAATGCTGAAGTTTAACACTTTGTCCTGACCAGCTCTCCGGCAGCAGTGCGATGGGCTGCTCCTTGTACAGTTATAAAGTCAACTCGCTTCTTGCGGCTCACGTTCATGCCTAATCTGGAGTACAACCTGGAGCTAGGTAAGAGCAGCAGAGCAGCCCTTGGGCTCCAGTGCCCGGACAAAGGACAGCAAAAGCGGTAAGTGGAAAGTGTACTTTTTCTTCTTTTATTTGGGAATAAAGGGTGTTTACTCTCAGACAATCCTCTAACGACTGTGCAAAAAGTGAACTAGCTTAAAACCCTGTGGTCAAAACCCTGTGGATTTTCTACGGATTTGCTCCCCCCGCCCCCTCAGTGCTCTGGCACTGCCAGGGAAGCGTAAGTACTCCAGGAGTCCCTCCTCATTCAGCAAGGTCTCAGAACTGAAATGTGCTGCTAATAATCATGCTAATTCAATCCTGAAGCTTCACATTTTAGCTGCTATTTCTGGGTGAGATATCCTTTATTACTGTCAAAAATAATCGTGACAAGTGTTTTGTCACATTTCTTGGAATAGAAAAAAATAATATCTGTGAGGTAGATAGCGTTCTTGAATATGTATTTTAATGTTTATGCATACACTGTTATATCTCTGATATATTAATGTGAGGAATTTTCTTATAATTTTGATTTAGCCAATTCTGCAACTTTAACTCTGATGAAAGAAATGATTCTGGAAATAAAAGGTGGGTTTAGATTGCAGCAACCATGACAATGATAATGAAGTTTTAAAACAAATGAAATACAACAAAAGGTCATTTGTCTAATAGACTAGAAAGAGATATTAAGAACAGATGTAGGAAATTTCAACTTTGACTTTTTGGATTTTCATGCTTGGTTTAAACCAGCCTTCACATTGCGTTTACTTTGCATTTACAACTTTGGATTCACCATTAAACTGTGTTTGAACTTGAAGTTCAGATTTGATCTAAGTAGAGTCATGTTCCTTGAGCCCTCTATTCTGAATTTTACTTGGCTATGGGGAATCTTTTTACTACCACACCGTATATCTTCAATTGTGTTAACAAGCTAACTGTGGTGGACTTTCAGGTGGAATGTCAGTCAGTGTAAAAGAATGCTTGCTGTTCAAGTGTTCGATGCCCCATCTAGGAAATAAACACATAGAAACCATAGCCGGATAGGGATTTTTATTATGATTCTCAAATTAATATCTGAAATTATGAAAAAAAGATGATGTGATAAAAAAGAATATAAAGGAAACTGTTAGGATGTTATCACATTATTGATTCATAATACCTTGAGTTGGTTTGTTTTGTTTAATCTTTATAAATTTGAAAAACTATTCTGGGGGGAGGGGTGTAGTCATCTCAAAAGACAATGCACACACATAGACAGAGCATAGACAAGCAAATGTAGACAAAACACATTTGCATTGTTTAAATAAGTCCCCATTGGCCAATGTTTTGTTTTTGTTTTCTATTATAAATGGACATCATTGAAAACGATGATTTAAAATCCATGACGATAGAATCTTGATGACTCCTTTGTGTATATTAAGAAATGATTTAGCCCGGATAAAGTTGCTGCTATGAGAGGTTTAATTAATTACTACTAGTTAAATGTATTTTTTTAAGAATTGCTTTTGACATTACTGATGGTGGAGTAAGTGCAGTTTAAAAGTCATTCTTCATGAAATACTTTAACGGCCAATTGTTGGCATTGAATAGCGGTCAATGTCTACCCCCTACAGGGAGAGATTCTAATTTCACTATGCCTTCCTTGTATATGAATACCACAGAGTACAGTTCACACGTATGGATGCTGTAACCGTGTCAATGACTCCAACAAGTGCCCCTTAATGAAAAGGTCAGCCTGTGATTAATAGGAAGCTGGTTTCAAAGGCTAGACCTCCCTTCAGCACTGAATTTAGATTTTTTTTCTTCTTGATTTATTCCTTTGCCTTTTAAGAAGAATAAAAACTGAATAATCCATCTTGCACTTTTTTAACACTTTATGATTGTTTTTTTATAATAGGAACCTACAAATGTATCTGTTTTAGTAAAGAAAAAATGAAGCAAATAATAACATTCAAGCTAATAAGAAAGAACATAAAGATGATGAATGGACATTTTACTTTATCCAAATAGAATTTACAACCCTTTCTTAAGTTTCAGCTAATTTAATAAACTTCTAAGAGGCACTGTGAGGGTGAAGATGGTGTTGCAGAGAAATGTTTGATGTCTGATCTAAGCATTTTATGATGAAATGCTAGCTATGTGAAAGCAATAATCACAGGTAATTCATGAACATAATGGTTTTCGACACTGTGAAAACTCATTGATGAATATGACTGAAGTAAAACAAAGACACTAATTATAAGCCTCCTGACAGCCTCAAGCAATTTAGTTACTTAAAGTTGCTAACAGAGATTTTATTATAATTTTTCCACATAAGGCATGGGTGGAATAAGCACTAAGGATAAGTCCACCCCAAAATTGTAAAATACTTTCCATTGTCCTTATATTTTATTAGTAAGTATGTTAAAATTTAAGCAATTTGTGAGATGATTCTTAAATAGAATATTTGATCTTTTCATTTATATAAGTGTTTTATGACCCCATGACTTTATTCATACATGCTTTCAAATAAAATTGTGATAGGAGAGATTGAAAAATACAAACATATAGTGCATTATATTTATTACACATAAAAATTTCAGTGTGAGCCGGGCGCCAGTGGCTCACACCTGTAATCCTAGCTACTCAGGAGGCTGAGATCTGAAGATCGCGATTCAAAGCCAGCCCAGGCAGGAAACTCCATGAGACTCTTATCTCCAATAAACCACTTGAAAACCGGAAGTGGCGCTGTGGCTCAAGCGGTAGACCGCTCACCTTGAGCTGAAGAGCGCAGGGACAGTGCCCAAGTCCCAAGTTCAAGCCCCATGAGACCGACCAAAAAAAAATTCAGTGTGGTCATCTCTGTGTACAGAACACCATAGTTCGAATATCAGTTCATATCTTTCCCTGCCTACAGTTATACCTGGCAGGTACTCTTTTATCCAAAGCTCTGCAGTGGAAACTGACTACTCCCAGATGAAGGTCAAAAAACAACATTAGATGCATAAAGAATGCTCCAGACATCAACTTCTGAACTTAGTATGGGTTTTTTATTTAGTCCTCATGGTCAATAGAGTGTTGGTGCTGCATCTCATATTTATAAATGTGTGCCCTGGGTGGTTAACATACTTTCCCAGTGTTGCACAGCTAGTAAACAGTGGACATGACTTCGGAATAACTTTTCCTGAAGGCAGATTCTTCCTCCAGACACTGGTCTGTACCACTTGCCTCTCTTGTAACTGGTGACCTCAATCTCACTAAAATGTCAACTTTATCCCCAGCCACATTATCAAGATTGAATGAACTGTGTAAAGGATTAGTAAGGGAAAGTTGGTGGGATGCCCACTCAAACATAGCGTAGATGTTTGAATGTCAGGAAGTGATGATAATTTTGCTTTAAATGATATCATCTTTCACCACTTGCAGACCCTGATACATTTTAGAGGTTTTACTGTGGGTTAAGAAGTTGGGGTTGAACCTTAGAAATGTGAGGAAAAAGTGATGTTTTCCTCCTCCCTCAATTACTAAGTTTGCTTTCCTGTTCATTTTTGGTCTGCTTAGAATTTGTCTCCTCAGGGTATTTCTAACCAGGATACAGCTCCTGTCAACAAGGGTGACAGATCATAGCCCCTTGATGGGAGTCATCTAAACACATTCCCACCTCAAGGCAGCGGGAGAAAAAAAATGAGCTGTCAGACACTTAGAGGATATTCAGGCCTCAGTAATTCAACAGAGTGGCCTGGACATTTTAACAGTTACATGCTAATTATATTTTCCTTTACTGACAGATAGGCACACATATGTATAAACATATGTATGTACATATATATGTCGCATATTAATATGTGTATATGTGCAGTATATAGCTTAGAAAACACCTTCTTACATTATTTTATTTGAAATATAAAATTTTGGATTTCCTTACTGTGCACACCTCTCTAATGAAATACTTTTTGTCTAAGGAAGAAACAGAAATATCATGGACATTCTTTGTAGAGAGACTGAAAGCACAGTATTTAAATTAGATCTTCTATATCACGGGATACTATTTGTTTGATTTTCCAGAGTAACACTTAGTACCCTAGGCAGGCCTTGATTTTGAGGCATTCCTGCCTGAGAACTGAGTTTATATATGTATATCACTGCACCTCACTTATATAAATAATTATAATTTCATCATTGTGTGTCTGTCTATTCTGTCCCAAATGAAAATAAAATAATCATTTAAAAAGTGTTTCATCTCATTTTTTCCCAAAGATTTCTTCATTGAGATTAAGTAACTACATACATTTCATAGTACTGTGGTGTAGTTAGCTGAAGTCACAAACACATTTTAACCTTCACAATGATCATCATCATTCTAATCTACAAACCTTATGAACTCTACAAACTTTAACAATAAAACTATTTCTTCCAGATCAAGTTTTCATCTCATTTTTAATGGTTCACAATACTATAATTTTAAAATTCAGATATTGTTATTATAAACACAGGATATTTATACAATGGAAACCAACTAAATATGAAGAATTAGCTTCAAAATTAAGAAAAGCTTCCTAATTTTCTAAAAATGGTATATAAAAACAAATGCTCCCTTAATTCTTACATTTCCTTGGGTTTTAATGAAAAGTATTTCATGAGGATATTTAAATATGGTTATCATTTGTAAAACCCTCCATTATTCTTTAATAAAAAGAAATTAAAGAAAAATATATTAAAAAAACTAATCTTAAGATCCTGGAAGAAGGGGGGGCGGGGGAAGGATGGGAAGGGATGGGAAGGGGAAATAAAGGAGGAGGCTACAATGCTTGATAAGAAATGTACTCATTATCTTGCCCATGTAATTGTAACCCCTCTGTACAGTGTTTTCACAATAAAAAAAAAAGAAAAATTGCTATGCAGGGATGATTAAAATTTAATGTCATTGTGAAAAAAAAAGATCCTGGAAGAATGAATATATGCTGACAGGTTATGAAAGCTCTAAATACCTTGAGGATTGATGATAACTTAAATGCAGTGATCCAAGACTCCCTCTACCACTATCATTAGTCAAAGGGATCAACAGGCTAAATTCTTGAAGTTAATCTTATCCTCATAAATCCTTTTTAAATTATCTAGCAAACTTCTTCATGCTCATTTGTAGGATTCTCTCTCCTCCTTTTCTTCCCCCTCTCCTTCCTTTGTCTCTTCTCCTCTCTCTTCCCTTTCGCCCTCATTCTTTGTTTCTCTTTTCTCCTTCCAAATAAATATCCCAAGATTTCTAACAAGGCACTAGTCTACAATGTAGAATCAGTTCTCATGATGATTACTTCAGGCTCATGTTCCTGAGAAACACTAGAGCAGCAGACACTATGCTGGTACACAATCCCATATAGATATGGAGAGTTGGCTGTCTCTACTCACTTCTACAGTCTCCTACATTCTAAAGTCCAAATCACAGTCACACTTATCAAGTCAATTCATTCTCCACTGTTTGAATCAAGAAGATTTAGTCCCAGTTTCCTTATATGAATCAGATTCTTGGCCATTTCTGTGACCAAAATCTACAAGTTTTCATTTCTATTACTGCTTAATATTATTTCTTGTTATTTTTGAAAAAGAATGACTGAAGACTTAGTGTTTTGGCTCTTTGACATAATTTATGTTATATGGCATAAAAGCAACACACACATTTTCTCCCTTAGAATAAAACATGTCGTAATTGGTATTTGATTAAAAAACAACTTTTTACATGAGTCTGATTTCACTTTCATAAATTATGGAATGTAAATGATGTTTCAAATTAAAGAAACACCTTGTAAATGTTTCCCCAACTTCTATTTTTTAACCAGGGCTGAGAACCGAACCCATGGCCTTGCGCGCGCCAGGCAGGCGCCCTTCCGCTGGGCTAAACCCCCAGCTCCCCAACTTCTAAAATTTGATCAATAATACTTTCGATGATATTTTCCCCAGCCCCAGTTTTGAATAATTTAAAAGAAGGACATAAAGTTAACAATAGAAGTTTGATATTTTTATAATATTGAACCCATAAATTAGACTTGGTTTTGAAATTCAATTATGATCTATATTGCTTTAAAGCATGGTGAAGAAGAGGAAATTAGTACTAGCAATTATTTCTCAAAATTCACATGAAATATTGGCTTACATTGTAATGTTTTCTCTTAATTATTTCATGAACAAATAATTAATACTTTGATAATTTTTACTTACTAATGATTGAGGTACATGTTATCATAACTGAATTTGTGACTAACATGAAGATGTAAGATGAATTTATATGCAAACTGTTCCAATTCCTTTAAGATATAAGACTCCTGTATGTTGATAAACATAAGAAGAAACTTTAATTTTAATTCCCTATTAAGTGGCTGCTGCTGTCCCTCCCCCTCCCCCTCCCCTTCTCCCTCCTCCTTCTCCTCCTCCTCCTCCTCCTCCTCTGAAATCAATGCCTAGGTGCTGTCCCTGGGCTCATTTGCTCAAGGTTAACACATTACTTTGAGCCACAGCTTTACTTCCAGTGTTCTGGTGGTTAATTGGAGATAATAGTCTCATGGACTTTCTTTTCAAAGTTGTCTTTGAACTGTGATCCTCAGATCTCAGCCTCGGGAGTAGCTAAGATTACAGATATATCTGGCTTAGTTTACCTTATCAAGGTAAATGAGCACCAGACTAAGCTTTACCTTATCTTAATCTTCTTATTGACTGGCCAAAGAAGGTTTATCATTTCCATGACATAGATCAACAATATGTTTTGTTTTTCTGGCTCTGGATATAACTCACCTGTTAAATTATTTTCAATTGACTGATTTAAGATTGAAAGCAATTAATGTATGCAAACATGTATGTCTACATGCTGCATAGGTTTTGACAGATAGTTTATTACATTGTAGCTTGAGTCCCCTGAAATGGAATTTAAAGGTTGGAACTATTTTAGAAAATTATGAAGTTCAATGATGAATATATATAGTATATATGCAAGTCATTCCTGACTTAAAAGTATCATCAACCACATTTCCCATGCCTCTGAGAAGACGAAGGAACAGAAAAGAAGAAGAGCACAGCAGTGAGCTTTGAGGCACCTTTTGGGCATTGTTAATGACAATCTAAGAGGTCAAGCACAAGCAAAGTCAATACTAAGCAAATGCAGTGAACATCCTTCCTTTAAAACTTCCACCATATACATAGATACTTTTTTAAATAAACAACAGAACACAGGTACTAGAATACGGAACTGCTTCCGTGAAAATAGACTTTGTATTTAGAGAAACTTAAAATTAGGGCAACTATCAGGTGATTACAGTTCTCCAAGTCCCAATTCATTATAGCATTTAAGGGTAATTTCAGCCATAGATAAATTTTCCTAGAGAGGAAGTGACATTCTGATTTTTTTAAATTAATTTACAGGAGGAATAGGTCATGTTAAATGCAATTGTCCCTGCCTGGCACCCAGTAGTTTTGGGACAAAAAGAGAAACATGGAAAATTTGATGTCAAGAATGCAATGTAATTAGTTCAAGGACAATCTGAACTTCACAGGAAGGTCCTGTCTCATGATAAAAAGAGTTGGGAGTGGCTCAGTGGCAGATCACATGCCTTACATACACAGGACTCTAGGTTAAACCCCAGCATTGACAGGGAAAATAATAATAAACCAAAAATAATTCTACACAGTAAATAAGCCTGGCCCTGGTTTTTCACTCCTATAATTCTAGCTACTCAGGAGGCTGAGGTTTGAGGATCATGCTTCAAAGCCATCCTGGAAAGTTTGTGAGACTATTATCCCAATATATAACAACAACAACAACAACAAAAGACCAAAAGTGGAGCTGTGGCTAAAGTAACCTTGATCAAAAGAAGCTTAAGGACAGTACCTAAGCCTTGAGTTCAAGCCTCAGGACTGGCACATGCACACACATGCACGCACATATCAGCAAATATAATACATTATCCTACAAAGAATGTGGTGTATTGGTAGATAGCATGAAGTTTGTGAAGATTAATTTAGAATAGTGTTAAAGTGATTACGTATAAACCTGCCACCATTTACAAGTGATTTTTCAATGAAGATAATTTTCAGCATTTCTTAGCCACCTGAAAACTTTAAAAACTACATAACCTAGAAAAAGACACAGTTTTGTTGTTTTAAAATCCCAAAGGTAACTGATACTGCCTCTAAAAACTAACTTTGAGAGAGTTTTGTAATTTCTGAAAATAACTATGGCTTCACAGAGAATAAGAACATAACTCCTGAGTTTGACATGGGAAAAATCTGCAATTAGACCCAGGAGTTCGAAGGCAGTTTGGGCCATAACACTGTCTTCTACAGCCATGCCTTTGGCAGCCAGAGGGCCTAGTCCTTCCTGGAGGGAAATATGTTAAAGTCTTGGTGTCATGAATCAATGATAACAGGTGAGTTACGACAACTAGGAGGGATGATATAGATATTAAGGTTCCAGCTATTTTTTCAGTAAAGGGCTATTTGTTGAGCAGGTTTCTAGCATTTTGGGTGCATTTACTGCTATTGTTACCAATGTTAACTACTGAATCTTAAAAGTACAACGAAAGCTTTAGAATACCAAGAGTAAGCAAATGAAGACTTAAGTTTACATATTATTTCAAAATGAAACTATTAATTTACTGTTTAACAGTAGATATTCAGTACAGAATGGTAAAATTGTGTGTGTTTATGTATACCTATCGCCAACAGAGAATTAGTTGCAACCTCAGAGATTCTATTTGCAGCAAAGACCTAATAAGCAGGATGGGCCTGATTGGTCAAGTACCACAAGTGGAAATTATTTACTCAATAACACTAATGATCTTAGCAGAACTACCTCTGTATTTTCACCTATAAATTGAAAAATTAACAAAAGATTTATATACTTTTCTCACCAATTTAAATGTAAGCACGTATACAAATTTATGATTAAAACAGAATTCATCAATCGTAGGACATAAAGTTTAATTTAAACAAATGTTAAGTAGAAGATATATTATCCTCTTGAAGATGTATTCTAATATTTAAGTGACTATTATTTTTATAATGTATTTTAATGACAAAGTCAACCATGACAGAATTAATATACTACTCCTGAGGATAATTAAATATCCTCAAGTTGCTTGAGTGTTGAAAAATGAGGGCATCAATTCTCTCATTTAATTTTGTTCCCTTCTGTTAAATGCTTATGAATTAAAGAATTAAAGTGCATTTCTTGAACTTTAAATAGATAATAATTTGTCTTTTTTTCTTTCAAAGATAATGTTTTATTCTGTCAAAGTAGAGACACCATAATAAAATTGAATTTTATTATGCAATGCAATTAGCAGAATAGAGTGCACCTAATTCATCTTGAATTATGTGTGGTAAGAAAAAAAATGCAACCATATCAAGCATTACTTAAAATAGACAAAATATAATTATTTCATATTGCTTTTAAAAAACAGAACTATATATCATTGGAGAAACTGACAAAGATAAATGAAATTTTCCACTGGGTATTTTTCATTGTACATTAGTTTCTTATTTAATAGGTGTTTAACATCAGTTGTGCTGCCTGTCTTCATTTGTGTGAATAATACACTATAGCATTTTTGCAATTATTTCCTTCTGCAACCTATCTCAGAATTCTGAATCTATCTCAAAATAATCAAACTTGGAGCTAATGTTTATTTTTAATTAAGTTTGGTCTCACCCTGTGTTGCACAATCCAGTCAATAATGGATACACACACAAAAGATAAGAGTAAAGAATATTTAGAAGCTTGATGGCCACTGAAGATTTAGATGTATGGTAACTAGTTCAGCCCACTATAGGGTAGATTTTAACCATTTTAAAATGTGAAGAACTGGACAATACAGGTAACAATGTTTAATGACATAGACCTTACCTTTGACTCTTCCATCTCTCACAACATTTCCTATGGAAAGGCAGTTGAGCTCATATAATTATCTTTCTGCTGTCTTTCATTTTCCCCAAGGTTGATCTTTTGTGCCTGAAAAGTTTTCCATCCAAAATGTCTCATGCTCCTAAGTAGTTTTCATTTTTTATACTTCTACCCGCCTTCCTATTATTTCCTAAATGAAAAGCCATCCTTATTGGTGTAACCATTATTGCTAGGTTCTGAAAGAGAAGCCAGTTAAACCCAACAAGAGGAATAGGTCATATATAAATGCAGTAGTCCCTGCCTGACACCCAGCAATCTCAGGGCACAAATAGAAATTTGATGCCAAGGACGCAATGTAATAAGTTCAAGACATAACAGGTCTAAAAATAAAATTTGATGTGATATCTTTTAATATTTAAAGCTCCAGCACTTAGGGAATGTTTACAGTTCAGTAAGATAATCTAATTTTAAAAAGGGGAGGAAGTGGTTTTTAATGACTCAGGATAGTTACAGGATAAAAAAAATATCACAAAGAATTAAATTTCAATCCATGGGCTGAATGCACCAGAATCTAACCACTAATCTGTGATCTGTACCTTTGGCCTCTCTAGGTGAGCCACTTAACTGCCTAGCATTTGGTTTATCAGGAGATCAAGATCTACGAAAATTCACTGTCAGTTTTTGGTGCCTATTCAACTTTGCTTAATTTATGCAATGCACATTTTGATAGTAAACAATAGAAGGACCATAATGAAGGAAAATACTCTTTAACAGCAGTTTTAAATTTACTTTTAATAAATATGTGTAACTTGTCTTTTTTTTTTCTTACCATCTTCTTCCAAGTTGATTATCCTTGACTCCTTAGATGCATGTCCCCATCCCTAGAGCACCTTCCTTCTAAGATGAGTTGGAAATTCAGCGAGAGTGATAAAAGCAAGAGACATAGAGAGTCCAGGCAACAAGATGCTAATTGAGTGAAAGTAAGATTGCTCCAAGTGCTTAGCTCAGCTCCCAGTAGCTTCTGCAGAGAACGTTAATCTTGTTTTAGTCAACTCCTTCTACACAGTTAATCACATTGTCATTTAGTGTACAGTTTCCTTTGTGTGGCTACCAGATGCTCCAGATTGTTACACTAGCCTAAACTTTCTGGTTTGCCTAGTCTAAAAAGATTTGCACTGAATTTTATGTTAATCAACTAATTTAACTTTTTGTTAGCTATTTGACAGTGTATACTGTTAATTATTTTCTGCCTTTGTAGTTAATAAAATAAGAGTTATTTGGAAACCCTGCATTATTTTATGTTTTTATTACCTTGAGTAGTTGTGCAAAGGAGTTGTTATTTAACAAAACAATTTATGAATATACTATATATTAATCCACCTCCTTCCCTCACTCTTCTTAATTTTGTACATATACATTGGGTTCTTGACTACATTCTCCCCCTCTTCTCCTCTTTACTTCTCTACCCCTTTTCCTCTGGACCCCTTTTGAGTACCCAGTTTCTGGTGTTTTGCTGAACTTTGACTTTGCTTTCCTAAAGAATTACACTGTTTAGTTCTCCCTTGAATCTAACTTATTTCAGTTAATACATTTGTATATACTTGCATACCACCCAACATATTTACTTTTAGCTTCCATTTAGAAGGTAAAACCTATGTTCATTGTCTCTCTGGGCCTGACTTACTTCATTTTAAAGTTTCATTTAAATATCTTTCCTGAGTCCATGAAATCCAGAGCAAGAGAATATTGTGCCCTGTTCTGGGTTATGTAATGTGCCTTTTCTGTGCAATTGATCTGAAAACTCCTGGTTCTGATATATTGTCATATCTAGTTCCATTCTTGCCTAGGTACTAAGCTTTTTGAACACAGATGTCACAATCCCTACTTCTTTGTGGGCAACATAGCCATGACAAAGTAGATGTTCAATAAATACTTCCTGATTGAAAGTTGACAGTCCTACCCTGTAAAAGCAGGTTGAAGGGTCTTTACCTTTGTTTTCTATCCTCCATTTGCTGTTTAATTGCCTATTAGCTGGAACTGATTGATAGACATAAAGACTTACTTTTTTTTAGGAGAATTGGCAGCTATGTAAATATAACACTTAACCTTAAGCACTCAGCCATTAACCTTAATCACTGTCCATTAACCTTAAAGCACCCCTGGTTTCTCCCCTTACAGTCCCCCAAAACAGACCCCACTCAATGCATTTTTAGCAGGAAAAAGAACCGGAGAAGAATGTTTTTATTGTTCTGCGAGTGATTGTAAAAAAGGTATTTTGAAAGAGAACATTTGACTCTATTTCTTATTGTAGATATGAATTAATTTTCCAGGTTTCTGAAGAGAAATAAGAAATTAGAAATTTATTTTGAGGAGAATGTTAGTATATATTTGATAAGGGAGAAATCAGACAATGCTTTTCTAAATTACCTTTTTATATATGGTTTATAATCACAAGAGTTTCTTACTGATTTCCATAGAACCTTGCCAATTTATGAAAAATAAAGAGGATTTTCTTCTAAATTTTGCTAAAATCATATTTAATATGAATTATCTATATCTCAAAACAGCTAGTTATGAGACTTCGGGTTAGGTTAAAATTAAAGCAGAGAAGATAAATAAAATTTATTTTGTTAAACGTATCACTTAAGATTTTTTAAATTATCTTTCTCTCTCTATATATATACTTGAAAAATGTTCGCTTTTTTTGTAATCCTTTATAGTCTAAAATCTCTATTTTTGTTTACTTTTCTGTATGCCTCAAATATACTGTAAACAAATGTTACATTAATGAATATATTCAAATTTTGTAAGCATTTGTTTTATATCATGGTTTTATTTTTACCAAGATATGTTTACTACCAAGGTAGGAAGTAAAATAATACTAAGAACTTACAAAAAGGTTCATCTGTAATTTCATATGCAATTATGCTTTATGATCCCAATCCTTGGAGTGAAAACACTGAGTTAAGCTCCCATTGTAATTCTGAACATAATAGATCTTAACATGAGGTGGAAGTATGGCTGGGGACTAAGGAGAGAGAAAAAGAATATCTTGATCTGTGTGTGTGTGTGTGTGTGTGTGTGTGTGTGTTTGTGTGTGTGTGTGTGTTCAGAAAAGCAACTTGATACTAATGGACTGATTATTTTTAGATTTACCAAAGTGCTCATTTTTGCTCCACGTCCCAGTGGGAACAGACACTAGAAGGTGAAAGCCGCTGAGGGAATGGGAGTGTCTCTTACCGTTGATTTCAACGTATATTTTAACAAACGTGAAATTTCTCTGGAAAAACAAGTCAGTGTAACACAATGACTTTAACTCTGGAAAGATGTTGCCTCAACCCCATCACTTAGAATTTTATTATTACCTAATTGAGGAGGAAGGTGTTAATAAAGGTGACTTGACAAGATACGTCTGGGCAGAACTACCTTGCATCTCAAAGGCAAATCAAAGGCTAACATTGCCCATGTGTTTACAGAATAAATCAATAAATGAATAGGTTACAGAAACTGCTGTCCATGTTTATTTTAATCCAAAGGTGATGAAAAATATGGACAAATTGAGCTCACATTCTGAGAAAACCAATGGAAGTTAGTCTCTGACAATCTTTGTAGGATCGATCTTTTTCTCTAACATGTCCATTTATGTATTGAGTCAACATGGCTTGAGGAGCTCTCTCACCTCAGTAATATTTTAAGTCATTTTTGTTATTGAGATGGGTATATGCACAGGAAAAACTAGAAATAATTTCTTTCCTTTAATAAAAATGTTAAACCGGGCTCTGGTGGCTCATGCCTGTAATCCTAGCTACTCAAGAGGATGAGATCTGAGGATCATAGCCAGCAGGAGACAGAAGAATCCCTGAGATTTAAAATCTCCAAAAAACCATTCAGAAAACTGGAAGTGGCGCTGTGCCTCAAATGGTACAGTGCTAGCCTTGAGCAGAGGAGCTGAGGGACAGCGCCCAGGCCCAAGTCCTGTGACCGGCAAAAATAAATTAAATAAAAAAAAATGAAAGTGTTGAGTTAGGATAGAATTTAGATATTATAAAACTTGTCCAAATGTTATCTCCTGTTGTTTTCAGAACTTAGCTATGAAAAATGAGCAATTATAATCATGTTCTTTGCAAGAATAATAATACAGTTAAGAACAAAGTAGCTCACTGACATTTTGTAAGTTCATTATTTTGGGGTTTTTTTTTTTGCAGTTTTGTTCTCAGTTGCAGCTTAAAATCTGGATTAAATAAAATAAGTAACATTTCTAGCTCTGTGTTTCTTTTATTTTTATTGTTTTACATTTGGTACTTATCAATTTTATTTATTGTATATAAGGAGTCTAATAGTTTAAAGTCTTATTTTTAATATTAAACTAGCAATATGTTCAAAATAGTGGTTATATATTATAGTTGATACTGGGGTTATCTGTGTTGGGTCCTTTATCCCCACCAAATAAATATCTATGATACAGGTAACATTGGAGCAGAGGCAATTTATCTGAAATGGAGAGTGAGGAATCAGAGAAGTAGGGATAGACTCTTAGCTATTGAAAGGTTGGAATATACCTCTAACCAGGACTCCTGGCTTGGAGGGCCATCTCATACTTTATGAGGTCTTATTCACCTGCTTCTGAGGAGGAGTGTAGGGAAGGAAGACAAGGGGGAATAGAAGAGTATAAACTTCTTGGTGCAAGAGTGAGAAGTGGGGCTAAGAAATGTGTAACCTGACTTAGACTCATCCTCCAATCTTTTATAGGCCCTTTGGTTGGGTTCCAGCTCTTCTGACATCTGTTTGGGTCTCTGTTCTCCTGACCCCAAGGGAAGGGCACTTTTTCCTCCTGTAGGTCTGCTCCAGTTTTTTCTTCCCTCAGAGTTTATCCATACTTCCTAGGGTCTCTAGAAAGAGGAGGAGGTATTATCTCCTTTTCAGGAACTAATCTAACTGGATTAACACCTCTCCCTACCTGCCTAATCTCTTCCCCTTTTCCTCATCAAATGCCTAAAATATGTTAACATTTGTGTTATTTTTCTTAGAAGTTTTTGAATTCTGTCAGTTAAGTACTAATTTAATAATACTAACTTCAAGTGTTGCTCGGGTTGAGAACATTTTGCAGGGAAAAGTGGGAGAGGTGACCCATCTTGATTTGACCCAAATGTTTCAGAATGAGAAAAGGGACAAGTATAACATTTTATTGGGAATTCTGTAAGTAAACTCATATTTCCATGTTTATTGTCTATCATTTAACAAAACATTAAGTTTTTTTTACAAAAATGTTTGGGAAAAAAATTAGAAAATGGGAAAACTCCCACTTTCCAAATTAAGCCATCAGGTTGCACATGATCTGAATATTCTTCCTCATCTCCTTCTCTGGAAATTTATTTTCATCTTATTTTAGGTCAGAGTGTCAAATACAACCCAATGAAGTATATCCCAACATCTGTACAACTGTTTTTCTCACTTGAGATTTATTTTTCAAATAGGAAGCAGAGAAGAATTTAAGGAAATGATATCTGTTTCATATGAGTCTTAGGCCTTAAAAAAAGCAAGCCCACAAACTGCCACCACTCCAAAACCAATGACAAGAAACAGCATAGCCAATCATCATGTCCACACACTCTTACACAGTTAATCAGATATAGGAAACACACAACTACAGAAACAGATTCCTTTGCTAACAATTCATTATTGCAAGGACATGTTAAGTTTGAAAATTCATGGGGGAAAAAAGGGGTAAAGAGAAGGGAAAGGAAGGAAGGAATGGGAGAGAGAGAGGGAGACAGAGAGAGAGATGACAGAGAGACAGAGATAGAGTGAGACAGAGACAGAGAGACAGAGAGGAAAAAACAACACAGTTTTCACAAGGGAGTGTAGGAGGGACTGTGCCTCTTTCCCTAGTCCCAGCACTCCTGAGATCCAGCACTCCTGGGGGAAAGAGGAGGATGGGGGAGCAAGAATTCTGGCGCCTCTAGCCCATCTGAGACCTTAGGTAAGAAAAATGATGTCACAGATGATTCTTTGGCTTTGTATTCCTCCTTGTTCTCTCTATTCCCTTCTCTTTGCTTATGTGTGCAAGGATTTCTTTTTCCGCTAGCTACAACTTTCCTTCATCTTTTAAAACCTTTAACATTTTGTCTAATCTCTCTGAGGTCCCCTAAACAGAAACACACTTCTTAGTGGATGTGAACAGTTATTTACCACTCTCTCTTTGTATCTGGTCTCCATTCTTGCTGTAGATGAGACTTCATCTTTCTCAGGGTAGAAGAATGGATATGAGGATCATCCCCTACCTTTGCCATCTCTGGGGACCTACTGGAAAACTGCTGGCTATTAATTAACATTTTACGATGTGCTTCACACTCTTCGGAGGAAACATACTATATAAATGCCACACAGTAATAATTCAGCTTGGTTCTCTCCTCTGGGTTCTGGATATACTAGTTCTCAACCTCCTGAGGGGAGGAAAAAGAGCCAACTTTCTTATTACACCTACCTAGAGACTAAAATGTCAAGTGTAAAAGCTGCTTCTATGAGGAATGGCTATATTCATTTCAAAAGGATGTGACTGTCTCGGAAAAGAAGAAAAGAGCAGTCGTTGGCTGGGGAATAAACCTGCACCCCAAAATACTATACAACCAAGTAAAGAAACCAAGATCTGTGGATCACCATCTTGAGTTTACTCCCCCAACCCACTGTGCTCATCCTACAAGAAGGTCGGGCCCTTGATGAAGCTTCTAATTAATGCTACAATTAACATATGCAGGATTTTCATCTTCCCATCCATCTGCCACTTCAAATACCAAGAAAAAAAATTTCCTTAAGTAAAGTTTAGGAATATTTCCTCTGGTTTTATTTCTTTAAAAAATACATATTTTTTTTTACTTTCTCTGAGCACATCACTTTGTAATATTGTATCATATGCAATGAAATCAGAAGAAACAGCATTCTTTTTCCAAGGCCCAGAGATAAAGAAAGTGAAAGACAGTATTCTCACACTTTCTTAGCAGAGGACACAAAACCATTTTTGTAGCCATGGGAAAACACATAGCCATGCTGAGCTGAGCTGATCAAAATCTTCAAGAAGGTCACCTGTGGGGTCTCAGATTTCCAATTTTGCCTCAATAAAGGTAGGGAAAATAGAACTGTAGTTTATTTTTGTCTGCCTTTTAACTGCTACCATGTAAAGTTTTACTCTTCGAACCAGTATTTATTTTAAAAAATCCATATTTGGGGGTTGCTAATTATTATTCAAAGTTTCTCAAGTTTGATGATCATATATGTGTGTCCATTTATTCCCATGTAAGTTATTTTTTATGTTTGACTTTAAATGGAATTTTAGTCTTTTTGACTTACTTTGTTCTTTTAGACAATTTTGTCCACATCTAAGTTAAAATTATAGGAAGTGGTAAAGTGGTTAAGCAGAAAAATTCAGTCAGACCTTCAGAATATAAATGGGTATGATACTTAAAGCTGCACCTAGATTCTCTCTCACTTGTTCCTCCACTCATACATAAAAACAGGTATTTTGTTTATTTATTTTTAATTAAACCCAATCAGTGAGTGAGTAAAACAAATATGATGGTCTTAGACATTAAATGAACAGTACAGATTCACATTCAGAGCTAGCTATCCAGCTATGATTCAAATGCATATCTGTTCATTTCTCCATTCTTTTTTTTGTTTGTTTGTGTGGGGGGGCTGGGGAGTGTTTGCGCCAGGTCTGGGGCTTGAACTCCTTGCCTGGGTGCTGTCCCAAAGACTTTTTGCTCAAGGCACTCTACACTTTAAGCTACAATCCTATTTCCAGCTTTTGGTGGTTAATTGGAATAAAGGTCTCACAGACTTCTGCCTGGGCTGGCTTCAAACCATGGTCTTCAGATATTAGCCTCCTGAGTAGCTATGACCAAAACATAGATATAAGTCACCAGCACCTGGCCATACACTTCAGTTTCATTCCAATATTAAATCCCCTTCCCATGATTACCATCCAAGTCACTGCTACTCCAGACTGAGAGCACTGTTAGGAGTGGTTGTTAATTACATCTTATATCACACTGGATACATTGTATAAATTTACTCTTGAATGTCATTTCATTATACTTTCGATTTTCTTTGTTGCTTTGGTTTAGTAGATTTAGGTTCCTATGAATTTATATGATGAGGGTATTATGGTGAACGATTAAGAGCAGAATTTATTACTGATTGGATTTACATCTTAAATATTCCTTTGAAGCATGAATGTTTACATTAGCAAAAAGGTTTTATTTATCTCTAAAATACTTAAAGGTATGCTGAAATCTGAAAATCATTGAACATTATCTCCAATTTGAATCGGGACAGTGGTTTATGTGATGAAGGATGGCAAGCATGATAAGAATTAATGGAAAAATACAGGTTGACAATTGGAACCAACATAGACAGACTATTTTGGCAGATAAAAATGCAAGCATTGTGAGTCTTGGTTTCCTTATTAAATAATTAAGATGCATGACTATACATCTTTATGATAATTCCTTCTTGCCGAAATATATACTCCATGAAAATCCTTGGCCTTTCTCAATGTATCTCCATCAACCAGAGGTCCATGTTGGAGTGGAGAAATTACGTAAGATAACTTCAGTTTTTCCTTGTAGTCATACTCTAAGCTTGGGTTGCCTTAATTCATGAATAGTTTTACTATTTTTGTCTTTTTTTAATTAAACAGATATGTAATCACATATGAACATCCATACATGCATTTTTTCCCTTTTATGACCACATATATTAATATATTATTATACATTGGGTACTCAATTTGAGGTTAAGTAATCCCCAGGGCTACTCACTACTGTTCATTGAGTTAGTCTCTTAAAACTCTATTAAATTAAATTTAGCTAGTGATCACTGGCAGGTCAGTGCAATTAATAACGATCATGGGCATTAACCTAACATATTAAGGGGGGGAAAATCTGAGTGTCAGGTGATTCGGAGGTCCACTAATCTTAATGTGTTCTCTTTCAATTATAAGGAGAACATTTTTACTGGAACAAGTGATCTATAAAAAGATTTCCCAAGTCAAACTTATGTATAAAAGCATGTTTCCCTAGAAACCAGGGAGGAAAAAAAAAAAGCATGCATAGAAATATGGATGCTTCAGACTTCTCTGTTTGGCTGGGAGCATTGGGGATTTTGTTTGCACTCTAGCAATTCCAGGTCCAGATTTCATAACGACTTCATTCCCTCCTTCTCTCATGAGATTGTAAAGCCATTGGGATAAGTTGCTAACACAATTCCTATTTTTACCCTTCAAAAGAAAGGAATTATTGTCCTGTAAAGCCAAGCTTTTCTTTTTTAACAACAGTATAGATTTCAAGATTTCTTTTGATTCTTCCGGCATCGGTTTGTCCACTTGTGCTATGGAAAAATGAGATATATTACACGTGCAAAATTCTACTAAAGAACTTGAACTGAAAAACGATATCTAAAGATCCTCCTTTGGGGATTTCCTAGCACCTTTTTAAAGCTTCAAGTGTGTCTTTTTAATAAGAAAAAATAAATATGATGAACCAAAAAAATTATTAGTCTTTTAAAGTGATAGTGTGTCAAGCAGTCACAATTGCTAACAGGAAATACCATAGGGGGAAAAATCATCCACATATCCACACAACTTAATATCAATTCTCCTGAAAGTCTATTGATAAGCTTTAATACTTAACAAACCTGAACAAAAAAGAAACAGCACAAAAGAAAAAGGGAAACAGTGTACTCCCTGGAGATTTCTGGCTTGAAAAAACTGTTTTTAAGCAATTAAAATACCATAATTGCAATTATAGTCTTTCTACATGATTATTGGGAGGCTAATTAAACTAGAAGCCCCTTCTTTTTCTCCCTGTCTGTCTCCTCTTCTCTCTTCCTCTTCCCATTTTTTCTCCCTTTACTTTCAGTGTTCCTATCTTTATTGCATGCAATCCAGTAGAGAATCATAATCTAGTTTTCTCACTGACCCAAATAATTGAATATGTGAAATCCAATTATGAAGAAAAGATGTCAAGTGCTGTCTATAAGGAAAAGAATTAAAATCATAGGCAACTGAATGGGGGATGGGTCTGAGGTTAAGATGAGTCTACTTTAATTCTATATTGTTCTATCTGGAGCTTTTGCTAAGAAATAATGCTGACTAAGAAATGTTAAAAATATAATTGGAAAAGAGTTCTAGGATTTGCATTATATGAACATTGCTGTATATTAAAATTACTAGCTCTTAATTGTACATGGGCTGTAAGATTTTAGTATTAATTGGTAGTCTAATTCTTAAATTCATTGGTGGTGGTGGTGTGGCATATATATATAATACTGAATACACTAAGCTAAGACCTACTCAACAAGTCTCTGTGTGTACCCTCCCAGCGTTGTATCTATTTGCTGCTGGTTTTATAAGAGTGTTTTGGAATTGTTATTCTTTTCTATATTAGAGAGGATTGTGTAAGTCCCTAGACTTACTTTCTCATGGAGCCATTTCTAATATTGAATAAACCATAATTTTGATTTGGAGTATAAGTCTGGCTTATTTAAGGAAAAAAGATCTGATAAGAATACTGTATATAAGGAAAGCAATTCTTATTTAATTTTGATCCTGAAAATAAGATCCTGGAAATAAGAGAGGGTATACACATTTTTTTGTGAATCATAAGTGTATTAGAATCCCAGGCATTTAGCAATCTCTTTTTATTCTCTCTCCTTAGCATCCTTTGGCAGATTATCTAAGAGTAAACTTAGTCATTGGCACATATTGATTAACTGTGCCAATCTTAAAAGAGATTAAACTATTTCTGCATTGTAATTGTTCAGTATATTCAATATGTTTTATATACAAGCAAGTTTAAAGAATTAATAGCATACACAACTATCACTTTTCTGTTATTTCAGATCATTTTTAAGTCTGTATTTTTCCATCATTTACATTTTCATAGCAACAACTTATCAACAAGATTGGAAAATAAAATTAATTACTATGGCTATATGTAAGAACTTCTTACTTTTTGGTAATAACAACAAATTTATCACTAAGACACCTCATTTTCACAAGTAATTGAACTGCTTTATGGAAGAAATCAATTATAAATTGGAAGCCATAGATTTTGATTCAAGTCACAGTCATACTTACTCAAAGAATATTTGTATTCTTTTCAAAAGCACTTTCACATCTATCCCATTTAACACATGTGGACAAGGATTTAGGTTAACCAAAAATGTTCTTAATGACCATCGGTTACCAAGTGAAAACAGAAAAAATTTTCCTTATGTTTTGAGACCCAAAAGACGGATGTAATGTAACACAACCTGTACTTTATTATTTTGTATCAGATGCAAAGCTTTTTCTAAACTTTAAATCCAACTGAAAGCAGCTGCTGGAAAAATATCATTACACTGTACCTTAAGCTACAAAAAACAATTTAATGGTGACATTTTATTTTGTTCAGATGGCCTGCTCTTTTCTTCTGTTTAAAGCAGTTAAGCCCATGGAAACTGTATCTGGATGAAATCACTAGAAGGTGAGGGCCCATGACTAAAAACATTCTTTAAAGATTATGCAGAGTTACAGTCCAATGGGATAGCAGCACTAACAAGAGCAAGGGTCCCCCAAAGAGAGGAAGTAATATTACCTCATTTAGCCATCATAGGCAGGAGTGTGATTCCTAGAAGAGAGATTATTATTCAAACATGTCAAAACAGAGAACACAAACATTACTTTTAAGCACATTGGTATGCTTCTCTGTTGAGTCTATTTTTTTATTTTGTTTTAAAATGATCGCTCTTATAGCCTGACTAGTTAAAATAATTTCCTTAAAATTTACCATTTTATTTACTTTCTTGAAATGAACAGAACAAGTGAGAATCATTGCATATGATCTTACTCCATATGAATATGATCACAAGCTAAACTTGAAAAAGAAGCAAAAATTTACACTAATAATGATGCTTCAAAAACAAGAGTACTAAGTCATGTTTTAAAAAAATAGAAAACAATAACTACTGTTGATATGAATCCAAAGTCCATAAATCTCTTTTAGAAAAAATTTAGATTGCTTAATCTAGTACCAGTTCACTGAATATAAAGGTAAGAAAATCTGTCTCTAATCCATCTTATTTTAAAAGCATCCATCTCAACTGATAAAAGATGTTTTGCTCACTCATTCACTATTTATATTTTATCTTTTGGAAGGACTTATGGTAGAATTATAGATAACAGAACACTATTGACTTAAATAGTTAATAAGAAACAGAGAGAGAACAATTCAAGTTAACGTCATTACTGTGAAATAAGAAGTAAGATCCAAACTGAATTGCAACTAAGAATCTAGCAAAGTGCCTTTGTAATGACCTTAAGTGCAGTAAACTAAACACCTGCTGTGGATTGTAGTTATAACCTTACATAAATAAGACAGTCTTACCACTTAGGAATGACTCCCAGGTGGTCCTGGCACAGCCTGGTCACATCTGCTAAATCTTAGGAAGATGGGGGTGAGGGCTCTGCATGCTGGCATTGTGCCACGTGATCTTGCCCATAGCTCTGCACAAATAAGGGATTCAAAAAATCTTCCAAGATACTAGAGAGAGAGAGAGAGAGAGAGAGACAGACAGACAGACAAGCAGGCAGGCAGACGGAGAGACACAGAAAGAGAGACAGACAGAGAGAAAGAGAATTTAAAAAAAGAAGGTGCTTTCACACAGTAACTTTTCCTCTAGGCCACTAATTTCTCTCTGATTCCTTAATAACATTCCTGGACTAGTTAATTTCTCAGTATTTACATTTACATTTACCTAGGAAGCTATGATCTTATCAACTCAGAACTTGCATAGAGTCTACCCTTTATTCATTCAACAAATATTTTCTCAAGGTCTAGATGAACAGAATGTAGTCTCTATCTTCCTTGGTCTCAAATGAAACATTCTTAGAAAATAGACTAAAAATGAATTAGTATTTTATACCAGCATGTCAATAGGAAGCACTCCATGTAAAGCCACTTTGGGTGAAGAGGAAAAGCTCTATGTAATATCCATCAAGGAAAAGAAGTGCAATATTATTTCTGGTCTATATGAGGGAAGGAGTTGAGAAAAGTTGCTAAAAAAAGAATTCATACAAGAATGAATTTTGGAACACACTAAAAATCTTTAAATGTAAGTAGAGGCAGATAATAAATACCTGTTTTGCTCAGTGATCTGGGTCATGGCATCAGAGTCCAGTACATGGCCTTAATTTCTAACTCAGTTATTTAGGAAAGTTGTACCTTAAGAAAATGTGTTAATTCCTTGAAACCTGAAACTTTACCTTCCACAGCATGTAAAGTAATTAGATTTCACTCTCACACATTTTACTCTGAGAAAAGAAATAGGTAATACATATAAATATTGAAACTTCAACTAGATATGAAAATCCAAAGCATCATAACATTCAAACTATCAAATGCATTGTGCACACATTTGAAGGGCATTTCTGACCACTGATAATCTGTTTTACCCTTGAACCTACTTCTAGACTAAGAGTAAAGAGTGAGAAAAGATTACGAAGAGCTTTATGCAGAAAAGTAATTGACAGCCTGAATGCATCCTTTCTCATAGGCTAAAAAGATGCTACCTTTGCTATATTAAGTCTAGGAGGACTTGCAGGGAAGTCCTCTCCGCTGAGGGCTACCTAATCCCTCACAAAGGAACTCCCACAAAAATAAACCACTTCCCCCTGTGTTTAAGGTCCAAGGAACACCTAGTCATCTACCCTAAAATTGAACTGAGAAGGCAGGTGAGAGAAGTGTTGGTATTAAATTCATTCCTGGCAGAGATTTATATGCTACAATTAAATTTAAGAGTGTTTTGTGACTTCAGAGATCTTAAAGAAGGATCTAGAAAGGTCCTCTAGAATGTATCAGCCTGATAGTTTTCTTCCAACAGGGAGGAAAACATAATCTTCGAAAATAATTTGGAAAGATGCTGGGAGCCTAGAATGAAGTTACATCTTGCTCGTGTCACAGAGTAACTTTTTCCATATACCCGATTTCACACTACAATGCCGAAAGGATGATCAGTATATCATGATTAATAATCAATCATTGAGTTGCTGGCAGCCATGCCAAGCTCTGAAGTGTGTCCCAGATATATTAGGGAATAATATGGATAGAACAATTACTTCATGGAGCAGAGGATGTCTTTGAAAAGAGGTTTGCAAAAACGTAAGGAGGAAGGAAGAACTTAGTGGGAGGAAGTCATTTAAAAGCTATTCAATATCCTCCAAAGAAATGTTGATAGTTGTCAAAGTGGATATATAAAATTGATAGATATTTAGAAGGTGATATAAGCCCCAAGGACATAATATTTGAAATGAAGAATATTGGTTACTTTTTTTCCAGTTTTTATGGCTTGAGTAATGAAAAATAAAAAGATATCAAATAGTTTATATATGGTGAATTTAAGACTTTTATGAAGTTGCACATAACGTGCATATTTTATAAAAAGGTATTCATGAGAAAAAATGCTGTGTCAGGAACAAAATAACAATGTTTTCTTTATCTGGTAATTGCATGCATGAGAATAGGCATTATAATATTCTTGAATGAAAAGAAAGCTGATGATTAATCTTTATATCTATAGATATATAAACATGGATTATAAAGATATATTAATGTATCTATTGTAAACTACATGGTGATATGTGTTATAAATAACATATGCAATGCATATGTTATATGTGTATATGTATTTGTGTTCTTGCATATTTTTTATATTTTATTTAATTGAATTATGAGTTTTATGTACAAAATAGAAAAATGAAGTTTTGGGGTTCTGAGGCAATGCTTACCTATACAGTCAATATTATGTCTTTTCTATACTCCATAACTCCTGTGCATCAACTAGAATTCCTAATTAGGAGCAATTTGATAATTGTTTATATTATATAATTTTCCCCATGTCATCTACAAGGAAACAATCATAGGAAAATTTATATATCTAAAGTTGCACACAAATTCATACTCGTGTACACATAACTAAAGGACTCAATGCAGATGATTTCTTATCCTTGAGCCTCTTTATTTCTACAGACTCACATGCCTCACAAAGCTAAGTTGCCTGTTTAGACTTAAATGGAAGGTTTCCCATTTTTTATTATTATTAAGTTCTGTTATTGTGAAAATACCGTACAGAGGGATTACAATTACATGAGCAAGGTAATGAGTATATTTCTTATCAAACATTGTTGCCTCCTCCTTTGTTTCCCCTTACCATCCCTGCCCTCCCATCCCACCCACCCCCCAAGTTGTATAGTTCGTTTTTCAACATAACATCTTATACATCTCATGTTGCAATGGGTCCACCTGTATCTATTTAAACAATTTGTTTTTTCCCTTCCACTCCACAAATTATACCAACATCAAATACAGTGAAAACAGAGGTTATACCATGGGGGGAGGGACATACAAAGCAACAAAAAAAATCATCTCATAAGTATGTTAGAAACAATAACAAGAAAGAAAAACCATTTGAATCCTTATCTTGGGGTTCATTTCATATAACATCAACTTATATGACCTTTTCTGCTTGTCTCAGACATATACTAGTTATTGCAAATAAGGGACACCATGGGACCTATGTTCTTTGTACCTGGCTTACTTCACTTAATATAATTTTTTTCCAAGTCTTTCCATTTCCTAACAAATGAGGCAATGTCGTCGTTCTTTCTGATGAAGGCATAGAATTCCATTGTGTATATATATCACATTTTCTTGATCCATTCATCTACTGAGGGGCATCTGGGTTGGTTCTATATTTTAGCTATGGAAAATAATACTGCAATTTCTTATCAAGCATTGTTTCCCCTTATCATCCCTCCCATTTTCCCCATTCCCCACCCTGCCCCCTCCCATATTTAGTATGTGTTCTCTCTACAGTCTAATTACATGCATCAATTGCAATTATTTTCTTTCCTTTTCTTTCTTCTTTTTATTTTTCATTGCTTTTACTTCCTCTGGGCTGGAGATCCACCACTTGAAATAAGCAGGAGAAATAAACCTCCTTCCTGCCTCCAACCTGTGGGATATTCTTCAAAAGCAAACAAAAACATCCTATCTCTACTCATCTCGAAGTGTTTTCATGCATCCTAGGAGCATTTAGTGAAAAAAGATAAATTTTGACTGTGAATTTTAAGGTTCTAAATAATGTCTTTTTCTTTATTCTTTGGTATTGTATCACTCTGTGGGTCACCTATTTACTGCTATTTTAAATTGAAACATTTAAAATTACCATCAGTTAATTGTACAAAATAGTTGGTTCTATTGTCTCGCCCAGAACCTATGACTATAAGGTAATTAACTAATCCATCATTCTTTACTCTGTATCAGATATTGACCTTGATCCCTGGAAGAATAATTGCAGTACATATACTTATAGAAAATATCAGTCTGTAATTATATTGTAATTTGTAATTAATACAGATGCCTTAATAAATATTTTATAAAGACATAAAGGAAAAGGGGAAGGAAGGAAGGAAGGGCGGAAGAAAGGAAGGAACGAAGGAAGGGAAGGAAGGAAAACAGAATTTATATTTAGGTTTGGTTGGAGTTGAGTTTCAGATGGTGACCAGGTGTTTAACATGAAAAGGAAAAGTTACTCCAAACAGAATACCAAAATATTGTTACACTGAGTATGCTGGAAGGTTCAGGAGTATGTTCGTTTTATTTTGAGATAAGGTCTTTCTGTGTAGCCTAGGCTGGTCTTGAACTCATCATCCTAAGAGATCCTCTCTTAGTGTTGAGACTACTGATGTATATAATCATACACCCAGTGAGAAGGTGAAGTTTAAAGATAAAGGCTGAATGGAGTATAGGTTTTCAGGATTATATTGTTCAAAAGAATTTAATTGTTGAATATAAGAATGTCATAGATAAGCTTGCAACTTTTATGGACTTTGTTATAGAATGCTGAGGAACTAATGGAGTTAATAAATGAAACACAGTATAACTATAACCCTAAGCAGGTTGCTGATATTACCAGGAGACACATTGGTGAAAACTTATAGATAGGAGACTATAGAAGGACAATGCATTATGATGGAGGAAATGTTTGTCTGGTAGAGAGTATATTTTAAAATGTAAATCAACTAGCTCAATTACCTAGATGCCCTTTTATCTTAGGAAATTAGATAATTTTCAAATGCAAGCACTTACACTCACACGCACATCCACCCACATGTCTTTCTTTCTCTATGCAATTTTTGCAAAACCCATCTTGTCATTTGCAGTGCGGTGCCAACCTGATCATTGTCTTAAAAATGAACTATTTTACTACAGGAGATTAGGCATCCACACATTTGTAACCTGCTCCTTGATTATGACACACTCACTGAAAATTAAGGTCTGAGGAACGTGACTAATTAAGAATGTTAGATTGTGAAGAAGCAAACATGTGATTTAAAGGAAAAGTCAGATAAAAGCACAGACCATAGCTATTCTAATTTCAAACTAAGAATCATTAATGATCTGTTGGAGCACATATCAATATCAGTGATCATGGAAAATTAATTCCTCACATTCCTTCTGGGATACTTTGTCTTCTTAAAATGAATTCCTTGGGAAGATTCCAGAAGTCACAGTTGCAATATGTAAAATGTTGTCATTTCTTGTTGCATGATTAATATGCAACTCCTGTGTGATATACTGTCTTATAAAATATTACTGCAGTGGTAGCCTCAAAGTGTAATGTAAGCTGAAAAGTAGGCCATACATCTTTTGTTAATTCCTCAGCATATGTCCATATTAAAGTAAATTTTGTAAGAAAAGCATCCTTCAATATGTAACATGATAATGTTTAATAATACCACAATGGGAAATGTTTTATAAATTGTAAAGTGCAAAGTTTCTAGACCAATTGGTTTAGAAATTGCAAAGTGATAGTTATAAACGAGAGCAGAAATTGAGGTAAGTTGATTATTCCCAACTTTTTAAAATAAAATAATATAATAATAAAATAAACAATAAAAATAATAAGATACATAATTAAAATAAAATAAATCAGATCAGCATCAATATTGTTTGAAAGACTGATAGTCTCATCATTTCAATATTGTTAGGAAGTAGAATCTTCTATACTCTACCTATCCTATTATTAAAACACTCGTTTTTATGTCCAAGACATAAACACAAATTAGGAAAGAGCTTAATAACCTGGAATTAGATGAAAAACAAGAGTCAATCATTGACCAGACCATAAATTCATTATAAATAAACTTAAAATGAATTCACTTTCCCTGTATAGCTTAGTTTCTTATATTTGTAACAACTCCTCCTTTATATTGTTTGAAGTAGTTAAACAGCAATAATTTAAGTATTTTAAAGTGAAATTTAGCCTTCTAAGAGTCTCACTACTAGTTTCCCAAAAAGCCTTTCTAATACAATTTAAAGAAAGATGTGACTGGCATATAATCTTTTTGGGGGGAATGGGATGTGGTCTTGGTCTATGCTTGATTATACTGCAAGAGAAATATTATGTCTTTATCTATATATATCCTAAGTGATGCACCCTATGTTTGTCTTTCTTAAAAAATGAATATAGGTGTAAATAAAAAGAGCTTTCCAAGTATTTGTGTGTCAAAAATATATATTGAAAATGAAAAAATCACCTACCTCACACGTGTTCTTTTTAAGGGGCACAAGATTTTTAAAAAGTTAAGCCTTTTTTTCCCGCATGCTTACATTATCCCATCCCTAGTGGAAACCAGCAGAATAGTAACTAGAGATCTTTGAAATTTTGCTCGATTTGAGTGTTTAAACATATTGAATGTAAAAACAGAATTTAAAGATGTAAATGACTTAGGCATAAGGCAGCTGCAGATTGCTCACTAAGAACATTTATCAACATATTTAATCTGCAATTCATTTCCCATCTCATGTATAGAGCACTGTGTCTATCACATAGTGGTTAGAATGAAGTATACTTGAGACACATCACACTTTCTTGAATAAGCAAAATTGCAGCTACTCCATGCATTCTAAGTTTCCATTTGAAATGCTAAAATAGTTTTCAAGACATGAAAGCATTTTAAAAGAACTGGAATAAATAACCTTGCTTTTTCCACTGCACATTTTGGGGATTCTCTCAGTTTGCAATTTAATTACAGTGATCTGTGCCTGTGAGAGGAGGCATTTCAATGAAGCTGCGACTTAATGTTTGACTATGTACTTGAGTGCAAAAATGCAAGGAGTCAGAAAAACAACACCTGAACCCAGGAGGCCAAAGCTGAAGCTACTGTGATTCCTTCATCCAGTTCCTCTGTGAGATTCATCTTCCTTATTCTTGAATAGGGGAAATAATCCCTATCTATCCCTAGAGCTTTGCAGTGTCTCTTACTACCTAGCATATAAATAAGCTTCAGGCACTAAGTTAAGGCACAAATCATATTACTGGTTTCCAAATGATGCCATCAGGTTGTTTGAAAGGGATGCAAAAGCTGTAATACCCTCACATCACAAATAATTCTTTAGCTCAGTTTACTGAATGGCAGGACTTGAGGAAATAAAATGAGTTGACAACTTTTGTTTGGTGAGTGGATGACAGAAAAATAGTTTCATGGAAGTGGCACTGTGACTCAAGTGACAGAGTGTTAGCCTTGGGCTCAAGAGCTGAGGGATATCGCCCAAGCCCAAAGTTCAAGCCCCATGACCAACAAAATAATAATAAGTGAATAAATAAAAATAGTTTCATAACAATCTTTACAAATGATTATTGCTATTAGTATCCCTAATTATTTTTCCCCAGGAGTGATTAGCAAATTATAGTTGCCATGTTTTATCATACTTCTGGAAATGCCTTAATATATAAGTTCCAAGACAAGCATGAACACCATTTGGCTAGTTCCTGAATATGTTCAGAAAGCAAAAGGCAAACTTTGATCCCATTGCATTGTTTTCTTTGCATTTGCAGGATTAAAACTTCCAGCCAAGGGGTGCATTGGGGATATTGACAATTACTTTGAATCGTATTTACATTTTTTAAGTCCAGGATTCTCGACATTTAAAAAAAATTAAAATTAATGACAATGTTGATTTGAATTGATGACGCTCTCCCTAATACCTTTGAAAGTGTAAATAAAAAATAAATGTGAATTAAATCAACATTAATTTGGAGAAAGTTTTATTATCTTAAGATTGCTAACATTGTCTGAAGAAATCATAAGGTACCTATTGAATGCAAAATTGTTGCAATTTAGAGTGTCAATGAATTATTTAGGGAATGTATGTTTGAAACCCTGTATTTCTTTCTAGTACTCTGTAACTATTAATCTTTCCTCACACTATAGACTTGATTCTTTTTTAATTTTTATTTATTTTTTATTGTGAAAATACTGTACAGAGGGGTTAAAATTACATGGGCAAGATAATGAGTACATTTCTTACCAAGCATTGTAGCCTCTTCCTTTGTTTCCCCTTCCCATCCCTTCTCCTCCTCCCCCCGCCCCGCACCCAATCCTCCCTGACCCCCCCACCAAATTTGTAAAGTTCGTTTATAGACTTGAATCTTATAGGATACCTTTCATCTTGCCTGTTACACACACACACATATACATATATATGTATCTATATTGTTTAATCATTATCCTGCTTGAGAGAAAAAAACCCTTGAATTTATTGAAATGTCCATGCGATCCATACCACTTTTGTTTCATTGGAAAGAAATAATACGTGAAGTACTGTGGCTATGACTCTATGTAAAATCTCTCCGTTATCAGTTGATCTGTTGTAACTCCTTCTTACCCTTAATATTTAAGTGGCTAACTTATATTCCATTCCACAGACAGAGGCTGAGAAATGTATGTATTTTTAATGGCAACCCATCTATCATCTTTCTTGACCTTTCTTCTCTAACGTTCTATGACATGAAAATATCACATGTGGTCAATGTAATGGGTCCCTAGAGGGTTATTACAGCGAGTAAGGACAAAATTTTATATGTAAGGTTTTAAAAAAAGCAGGTGCTAAAAGAGTTTATGGTGATGTGCACTCCAAAGATGTCAAGTCTGTGATCACTAGTGATGGCCAATCAGAGAGGAGGGCAAAATCCTGTAAAAACACTACAGCCTAGAGGTGCTTTCTTCAAAAAAGGAAAGATGAAAGCAAGAATTCTAAGCTACCTGGTGTGCAAAGCATGGACACTGAAAAACAAATACTTATTATACTATATTAGAAAATAAAATTAATTTAAAAATGATACTTATTTCCTATTTGCTCACATGATAACTTGAGTACTTTCCCTGAGCCTCTATATATTGAAGGATAGTACTCTACCACTTTGATCCATAGCCCCATTTCCAGATTTTTCTGAGTAGTTTATTGGAGCTAAGAGTCTCATGAACTTTTCTTCTGGGGCTGGCTTTGAAGATGCATCCTCAGATCTCAGCCTTCTGATTAGCTAGGATTACAGTTGTGAGTTACTGGTGCCAGGCTAATTTTGGCTATTCACTGTTACTAAAACTTTAAAAAGACATATCTTCCACTTCAAACTATCAAATCTTTCACTACTTAGTCAATTAACTTGCATTAGTTACTTCCCTACTCACGCGTATGTGGCTGATCCACACTAGAGAAACAGAACAGATACAGAATAAAATACTAAAATTGTCGTAAAATATTGTTGTAAAATATTCAATGTGTTTGTGTGGATAAACAGGAGGTATTTTGAATGAGGAATAGTGGATTAAGAAGAACCTGGGGAATTTCCCCTCTTCCTATTCTCCACCTAAGATTGCATTCCAAACTAACCCATAGCATGCCCATCAGTGAAACCAGGTATGCAGAGGAGAATGTAAGATTGGGGTCTGTTGATCTTTGATGTCAAAAAACATACATATTCAGATATGGTCTCAAAAGCAACACTTGATAACTTGGATATTTGGGCTTGAATGTTCAGACTTCAAAATTCACAAGGACATTAGAAGTCATGTAAGGTTCATTAGCCACTGTTTCCTCCTCTTCCTCTTCCTCCTCACCCATCCTCCTCCTCTTCTTCCTCCCCTTCCTCCCCTCTCTTCCCCCTCCTTCTTTCTCCTTACCCCTCCCTCTGTCCTCTCCTCTTCCCTTCTTCTTCCTCCCCCTCCTCCACCCCTTGTCCTCCTCCCTTCCCCCTCTTCTCCTCCCTCTTCCCTCCCCCTTTGGCTCCCTATAGAAATATATTTTAGCTTAGAAAATTTCTTGGATTCAATGAATCTTTTGAGCATTTCTACATATGAAGCAATATGTACTGGAATGCATGTTCCTCTGTAAAGGAAGTGGCATTACAAATATTAAATAGGAATAGCAACAAATAACCATGTTATTTGTAGAGATTGTATGAAAAATGATTTACTCAAATTACAGCTGTGGAGCTTAGATTTGGTTTGAACTTGTGTTCCTCCCACTCAAACACCCACATGCTAGGATTGTGGGTGTGCACCCTTATACTAGCAGTCCGTTGAATTGTAGTCGGATAAGTTAGTCTGCAAATATATTTTCCAAACATTTTAACATAGAATACATACAACCTGTAGAATACTAAATCAATATGTTAACATATACCGATATGTATGCATGCATATTAATATATTGTATATATTTCATATATGCTATACTATTCTATATGGCATGTCACAAACATCAAATGTTTGTAAAATTGAGTTATTTCTGTTTGGCTAATGTTAGGTTCAATTGTGTATGATAATTTTTTTTATCATTTGATATGTGGCCTAAAGTTAAAAGGTTAAGGGGATATTGTGACTTCTTATTCATTTACTCATAGGATCTGACACATGTTCAAAACTTTGAGGAATTTTTTTTTCTTTTTACTTAGGATCCCATGAGTATTATAAACTATATTTTTCCTTTTGTCTTCAAAATAGAATAGATTCTACCATATTAAAACTTCCAAGTTTGACTTGATTTGATACTAGAAGCCTGAATATCTAATTTTTTTAATTTAATTTAATTTTTTAAATTTAATTTCTTTTTTATTTACAACATATTTTAATATATATTTTATTGTAAAGATACTGTACAGAGGGGTTGCAGTTACATGAGTAAGGTAATGAGTACAATTTCTCTTGAGCATTGTTACCCCCTCCTTTGTTTTTCCTCAGTGATCCCTTCCCTTCACACCTCCCCAACTCCTCCTTGCACCCCCCGGCCCCTAAAATTGTAAAGTTCATTTTCAACATAGTGTCTTGCACATCTCATTGTTACAATGGGTCAATCTGTATCCTTATTTCAGCATTTTGTTATTTCCCCTTCCCTCCCCAAATTAGGAAAAAAATGTATATACCATGGTATAACCCCTGTTTTCACTGTACTTGATTCTGGTACAGCATATTTTTATAAGCATAGCAAATTTGGAAAAATATAAAAGGATATATTCTACTTTCAAAAATGTTTCCTCATAGGAGTGTTTAACAAGTTGTGAAGTGCATGAAATAATTTTAGGATATTATCTCAAACATCTTTACATTTAGTTATCTCATTCAGAAGTGTTAAATCTACTTTAGGGTCTGAATTGTCAAGGATCACATATACTGGGTAGCTGCCAAATTTCCATTTGAGTTTATGCTGTGTAGACAGAATATGTATACATATGTCCTGCATGAATCAGCCACTCAGCTGTCTCATAGTTATTCTAGCTCCAGACTATTGCCAACTAGGTGAGAGTGTTCCTTACTGTGAGAGTGGGGAAATTTTTAGCTAGTTCACTGATTAAAGCTTTTCATAACTCTTCTTCCTTCAAGCAGACAGTACAGATGTTTTCCTCTTGAAAACACTTCATCTTATTACTTTTTAAAACTTGTTTATAATTTATGCATCTAAAAAGTTTACATGTTAGTACCAAACCTTATGACCATTTTTTTTCTTTTTGTCAGTTGTGGGGTTTGACTAGGGGCCTGGGTACTGTCTCTAAGCCTCTTGATGCTCAAAGTTAGCATTCTACCACTGAGCCACAGCACCACTTCAGGTTTTGAGTGATTAATTGAAGATAAGAGTGTCCTGGTGAGTATTCTGCCAGCAATGGCTTTGAACCATGATCCTCAGATCTCAGATTCCTGAGTAGCAAGGATTAGTGAGCCACCAGTGCTGGGGTCTAGGATCATTCTTAACTACACACAAATGTGTTGATAAGAGGCTTCATACCTAATTGCAAAAATTATTCATGTGGAAATTTGGAATGTTATTCTTCTCGGATTGGGAGTCCTCAAATGAAGAGGACTCTAACTGATGCTGTCACTTACTCATATTTGACAATATATATGTTCTGCTTTTTAAATTATTATGAAAACACACAAAAATATTTTGATCAGTTCAACATCTACTGACCATTTTGTATTAATAAATTATAAAAATCTAACAATTTTGGTTCAATAAGATGGAGGATATTAAAGTAGTTCTCTAGGGCTGGGAAGGTGACTCAGTGGTAGAGTGCTTGCCTTGCATGCATGAGGCCCTGGGTTCGATTCCTCAGCACCACATAAGCAGAAAAAAAGCCGGAAGTGGTGCTGTGGCTCAAGTGGTAGAGTACTAGCCTTGAGCTGAAGAGCTTAGGTACAGCTCCCAGGCCCAGAGTTCAGGCACCATGACTGACAAAAAATAAAAATAAAGTAGTTCTCTAGTTTAAAAAGTTGTAAAATATGAGTATTCATTTGAAAAGAATGATTTGAAATTATTTAATTTGTATATTCTTATTATAAAACTTTTATTTGTATTCATCTTGAACTGCCTGTCTGAAGTTTTGGATATTTTCAGAAAAAGTTCTTCATCCGTCAACTTCATCAAACTCAAGAGCAAGAGATTTCATATCTCTGCAGTGCTCATAAATGATGGCATTTCAATAAAATTCTACATTGCAATCAAATTCAACTTTCTAATCATATAAATACTATACAAAATCCATAGTATGTGTTTAACATTAAATGAGATGTACACATGAACAAAATGTTAAGAGCTTCTTCAACATGTTTTTTTGACTACTGTTTCCAGCATTTGTTATAATTTAATTTAAATGGCCATGTTAATTATTGATGTGCTACTTATTAATATAATGAAAGTAATTCTTATTTGGATTATACATGAATTTCTAGATTTATTTAAACAGTTATGGGGATCGTATAAAATTAATTTGTCCATACCTTGTTTGGACATGGTAAAATACCTTAAATCAAACAGATACTTTTTTTGTATTGTTGAATTTATAATATTTGAATTTTGATCCTGCCACCAGATGGCAGAAAGATTCAGAGTCAAATAGTTTTTGTTAATCAACTTGAACAAGAGACTTATTTGTTGGGCACAAGTATACAGATTTATGTGTGTGTGTTTGTGTATGTGTGTGTGTGTGTCATATTAGGTGTTTTGTTGTTGTTAATACTTCGCATAAAGCCAAGAACATCATTAATATAGTGTGAATACACAATAATACATTATTTTTAAATGTTGGTGTTTTCATTCTATTTATGTTATATTATACGTTTTCTTGTATTCTTCTTTTCACTAGATTCTTGAGTTTGAAACTATAATTAGAGATACTGTTTTAGTAATTTAGTCAAAGGATGGATAGTAAAATTCCCAGACTTTGAATGATCAAATAATTGAGTTTTTAGCTCTTTAATATACAAATATGTGCTTAAAAGAGTGATAATATTTTAAATTGTATTATCAATAAATTTCAACAAAGAGCATAAAAACCAAACAGAAAAGGAAGCTAAGTTATTGCCTTAAAGTTAGTTCCATTCTGGTCAGGGCCAAGTAGAAACTTATCTGTGGCTTACATCTGTCTTAAAATTTTACTCATTAAAATTTGAACATCTTAGTGTAATTCTACTTGACATCTCTGTAAATAAAAAACATTGAACTACAAAATAAACTCCAGGTTAAAAAGCAAATGTCCTTTCAAACTGCAATAAAATCCCACTGTTCTTTTATTCTTTTTTGTTGTTGTTTATTTTGTTTATGAATGCTGTTTTGATTTAAAATTTTTAAGGATAAATGTAGACTTTTAACACTATGATGACTTTTTTAATTTTAATTTTAATTTTTGTGAACATACTGACTTTTTTTAGTTAAGTACTATATACTTTATGCATCTGGAGTAATGCAGAATAGATACATTTTTCCTGGAAGTGATAATAATAAGTATTAATGACAATAACAATTATTATTATAACTATTGATCATTTTCTTAATTGACAATAAAAGTCTCATGGACTTTCCTACCAGGGCTGATTTTGAACCATAATCCCTAGATCTCAGCCCCTGAGTGCTAGGATTACAGGCATGAACCACAAGCACCTGGCTCATTGCATGTTTTTGGTGCAGTGATTTTCTTGATCTTGGTTTGAAATAGCATTGTCCTATCAAGAAGGGAAAACAGTGTCTCTCCTTCCTCTACTACATTCTGCTACTAGAAATAACTCACTTAATTTATATTCAATTCATTGACATGATCTTTATACAACAGCTTTCAGTGTCATGTGGACAACTTTAGACCTTTTGTTCTATATTTTTTTTTGCAAAAAAATAAAAATCACAAATTATTCCTCAGTGGAATAATGTGAGCAATAGGCTTATTCCTACTACCAAGTGGCCTCTGGGTAGAGATAGAGAGTGTGTCCTTCAAGTGACTTTCTTAGATGTCAGTTCCTGATTGACTGAATGGAAGAATGGATCATTGTGCTTTGTGAATTAGCATGAGCTCCATCACTCAGCTGAAACTACATTTCATCAACCCTGACTTCCTCTGGAAAGTGATTCAAAGGATGCTTCTTTCTCTTTAATTTTAATAGCAGCAGGTGTTCATGGTATGTAAGAGTACAACTATTTTTCCTCTCTCCATATTCTTTTATCTTTGGTAAAGATAAAACAAAATCTGACAGAGTTTGGAATTAGGTGAACACAGAAAATGTTTAAGCTGTTGAAATGACCTTTTGCAAACCTGTAGGATGTTACCACATATACACTTCAGATGCTAACTAGAACAGAATGGGAAAGACCCTGACAGTTTACAAAGATTTACTTCCGACCAAAAAAAAGGTCCTTGTTTGCTTGCACAAATGGTCACATAGAACGACTCAAGTGACCCGGTGCACCAAGTTCAGACAAGTTGCAAAAGAGAAAGAAAAATGATACCTCTGGCCCAGGACAGATGAACCTCAAATCCATCATGCTGCTACAAGGAAAACAGCTAGGTAGGTTGGTGCTGCTGTCTCCAAGTTTTTCATTGGCGGCACCCCATGGAGCTATGCCTGGAGCATAATACATAGTTGCCCTGGGAGTGCCCCACTGCAATGGCTGCTTTTGAAGAAAAACAAAAAAACTTAAATAGTAATGCAATAGTATAATGGGATGAGAGTAGATAAAAAAAGAATCAGTAGACTTGGAAAGCAATAAATTATAATATGGAAATTATTATCCAATTTACATCGGCTTTGATAATAGCGTGTTTTTATTGTCAGATGTATTGCTACAGATTATGATACATATTCTTGCAGATAACACACAAAAGTTATATAAAAGCCATGACATACTCCGTACACGTTTGTAGCAGAGTCAACTGGAGAACTGGGTTCTTCACCATGATAACACAACCTTTTTAGTTTTTTTTAATCATACAGCTGAGCCCAAGCACATCACTCAACCCGGATAAACTGCCAAGTGGTTTGTGTTAGAAACTCAGTTAGTTGAGCTATTGACTGTTATTAAATTGGCATGTAATTGTTCTGTTTTCCCAAATCTTGTCCTTTTAAGCTCTGCAAAAATGAAGATCAAAAGTATGAACATGAATTTGATCATTTTATTTAGATTCCTGCTAGATTACTGGAAAATAGATGAAAAGATAGATTTTTATTTTCATGTTAGAAAAGATCTCTCTCTCTCTCTCTCTCTGTATCCTAGGTTGAACTTAAATTTATGATCATCTTGCCTTAGGTGGAATTACAGGTGTGTACCTGGTCTGTAATAGAAATAGAGAATGTATGGAAAAATTGAAAAAAAATATATTTGACACTGGCAGATTAAACAAATGATCAAAGGTTTATTTATCAAGTAAGAGGAAAATAAAGATTTCAAACTTAACTCAAGTAATATTTCCTTTATTTGAGGACATCTAAAAATATTAGCTGAGGTAATGAAGGCCACTTATTAAAAAGTCTGATTTTGAACATGTCCTTCATTAATTTAACTTAGAAGGAAAGCTAAAGGGAAAAAATGTACTTCAAAAGTTGTAATTAAGTTCCTACTTGAAATAAAAGTTAAATGAAACATAAACTCAGTGTAAAATGGGGCCATTGATTTTCCAACAGGAGTTTTGCCAAGGAAAATTTTGTGTGATAAATTTGTTGTAAATTATACAGCCAAGCCACTTTGTAAAATAGTGCTAGGTAGGAGGGAATCACAGGGCCATAATAAACAGGAGCCTTAGCTTCTTCTGTATTAACTGTTTATCCATAAGGCAACTTTCTATTTGCTGTCATGCTGTATAAAAATTACAATCATCAGTACGAGTAATCTGAATCTCAGGTTAATCACTTAGTTTTGCTTATTCAATAATATTTCAGGGTTGTAAGCATCTGTAATCAATCCAGAAGTTATTTGTGATAGCTGGGCAAAATTTGTTCCAGAGGGATTCAAAATTGACAACAGTACTTCCCTCTATGACCTAGTTTGCCCCTGAAAATGATTTTTACAATTTACCAAAGAAAGAAAATCAGTTTTTATATAGAGCTAGAAATGACGTTGTATGCAGATATTTTAGTGCATAAATTTTGCTTCAGGAGTATACATTAAAGATATATATCTTCATATCTGAGCAAATATATTCACCCAGAAAAATGCTGAAATCTTTTTCCCTTAAGTTAGTAGAACAAGGCAAGAACCCACATTCCTATCTCCTTTTTTAAATGCAGAACTGGAAGTCCCATCTGGAACAAGCAATTAAGGAAAAAGATACTTAGAAGTATACAAATTGGAAAATAACTTAAAGTAATTCAATTTGCACATGATATTACCTTATTTGTAGAACAAGGCTGAGAAAAACATCATTATTAGGGAAGATAGTTCTATGCATGCTTATAATCCAAAGTACACAGGAGGTGGATATGGAGAGATCACAATTCCAGTCTGTTCTAAGCAAAATGTTAGGAAGTCGCTATCTGAAAATCCAAGTATTGTGTGTTGGCATACTGTGTATTTTCAGCTATTTTGAAAGATGAAGTAGAAAGTTCATAGTCTGAAACTGATCAGGACCAGTTTCAGACTTTAAGCCTGAAAAATAAAAATAAAAATAAATAAAAAACAACCTTAAGTACAAATGAATATGAGAAAAAATCTGCAAACTGTGTATATAAATGCGGATTACCCAAAATATAAAAATATTTCACAATTCATTATAGAACAAGCAAATAACCAACTATAAAATTGTAAGGTATATAAAGTAGGTATGTTTCATTAGGTAGCTGATGAAGAGAACCCCACATGCTATTTAGGCAAGAAAAGAAGTTTATTTACTGAACTGATGCCCCTACCATGCATGGTGGAGAGGATGGCTGAAAAAGGAAGGGATGAACCACCCCCAGGCCAGGACTTATCTAGGCCAGGGACAGGAAGAGTTGTGACCAGGTGGGGGAAAGATGTGGCCACACTGGATCTGAATGTGACCTCAGGACCTGAGACCCAACTATGATCAGATGGATGGCCCAGGATGTAAGCAGAGGTGGCCCAGGATATAACCTAGCAGGAGGGGGAGGTGACTGCTTCCAAGTGTGCCAAGTGTGCCAGTTACCTAGGTAACAGATACTTAGCCAAGAGGTAGGGAGGTGTCTGCACTGGGCCTGCATGGCCCGGGGGCAGATCTTACAAAAATGAATTGGCAAAGAACTTAGAGATTTCTCCAAAGAAGACATGAAGCTAGGAATGTAGCTTAGTGGTAGAGTGCTTGCCTAGCATGCTTGAAACCCTGTGTTCAATTCCTCAGTATCACATAAACAGAAAAAGCTAAAAGTGGCACTGTGGCTCAGCTCAAATGGTACAGTGCTAGCCTTGAGCTCAGAGAAGCTCAGAGACAGATCCCAAACCCTGAGTTCAAGTCCCACGACCAGCAAAAAAATAAAATAAAATAATCAGAGAAATACAAAGTTGGTAGCAGACCAGTGAGATACTAGTTTCTACCTGTTAGGGTATTGCAGAATCCTTAAGTCTAGACTAAGGACACACAACATTCCTACAAGTCATTCCAGTTATTATCAGCAGAAAAGATAAACAGTAGCCTAAGATACTTGATAAGCCAGTTCCTCAAGGCTGTGGAAAACTGCCCAAGGTAATGGAATCTTATCTATACTATGCCAAGCCTCACCTCAGCTGAGGGTTTCTGAGAGCACTTCACTCTTGGTTTTATACCATGGGCACAATTGCTGAGATCAAATATTAGAAGTATAATGACATCAGAATCTGGGTCATTTCAGACATTCCCTTCTAATCTTAAGATGTTGCATTCTTACTAATGTTTGGCCAAAAATTTGCAAGTGAGAAGAGAAGATCTGGTTTGGTCAAGGTTATCTAGAGACCAACCAATGCAGACATCTCTTGTTAAAGGGGAAAACAAAATGGTAGAGAAAGTGTAATTCTTGAACAACTGTTGGTGGGAATATAAAATGATATAATCACTATGGAATATAGTATGTTGCTTCATCAAATATTCTTTTAATATAGAACTACCAAAGAAACCAAGAATCCCATTTCTTGATATTTATCCAAGGAATTAAAGTCAGGTACTCAATGAGATATTTGCATTCTTATGTTTATTTCACTACTATCCATAGAGACCAAGATGTGGATGATAACTTAAATATCCATCAACAGAAGAATGGGTAATAAAAACATGATATATACACATATGGTGAAATATTCTTCACTGTTAAGTAAAACCCTGCCATGCATGAATGCATATCGAAGACTTTAGTACAAGTGAAATAATCTAGCCCCAGAAGGACAAATACTGTATGGCTTTACTTAGAAGAAATATCTATAATAGTCAAACTTAGAAAAGTGTAGGTCAGTGTCCTCTGGTGAGGAAGGAAGTGGGGAGCTGATATTTCACAAAACACTTTATGTAACAGGCCTAGAATTTTCTTCATATGAAGGAAATTTAAGAAATTTAATTACTGTAATTGGACAGGGTTATTTGAGTTTTCTATTTCCTCTGTTATCACTCTTGATATGTTATGCCGAATAAAGAGTTCCTATTTCATCTAAGATTCTAATGCATATCAAAACAATTTTGAATATTGATATTTTTATAAGCTTCTGATCTGTACTGATATCCTTTCAGTCTTGTTTGTATTTTTCTCCCCATTCTTAATTCATTTAGCAAAACATTAAAAATATATAGTCAAATTTGTAATCTGTAGTTAATCAGTAGTTATAATTCTGTAGCTCTTCTCCCTATTTGTTAGTTTTTACCGTTTTATTTTATTATTTTTTAATTATTTTAATTATTTTTCTTCTAATTAATTCAGATGAAGTTGGTGTTTCTTGAATAGTATCTTAAGAACTGTGCTGATATATGATTTCAAACTTTTGTTTTTTGTCACTGTTATTATATATAAAATACATTTGTATACATATATATATATAAAGTTTCAGTTATGTATATATGTATATATATACATGTATATATATTTACAGGAGGAGGAGGATTTCATAACTCTCTTTATTCAAAGCCTATATTATCTATGACTTGAAAAGAAAATTCAGGTCTTTCATTCAGTTGTTGTAGGATTCTAGTTGAAACTATAGCACTGGCATATTGTAGCTAGGGGATAGACAGTTACTCATAACTCTTGATGGTCTCAAAGTTTTGTGAACACTTCACATGAGCTAATTTAAAATTCCTTTTAGCACAGATAGCAAGACATTCAGTCTGCTTATGTGGTAGTTCAGGATTGCAAAAGCAAGTGTCCTAGAATGCCAAGTGAGAGGCATATCAGCCTTACAGATAGAAGGTCCAATGTTACTACAGCTATAGTCAAAATCTGTTTGGATTCAAAGACTGCTAGAAGCTGTAAAGTTAAATTGTAAGAAAAGAATGTCATTGGAAGATCTAGTTGTAGCTGTTTGAAATAAATAGTCTGGAATATCATGTAGTACTTTTGTCCCCAATTTGTTTTATTATGGCCACATGCATACAGGAAGTGCAATGTTAACTATTTTAAAATACCTAGCTCAGTGGTATAAAGTACATTCATATTGTGCTACAACCACCCCTATTCTCCAGATCTCTTTATCTTGCAAAAATGAAACAACACAAATACAATGATAATTTCCAATTCCTGCCTTCAGCTCTGGTATTCATGGATGCAGTTTCTGCTTCATGGTTTTAGCTATTCTACACACTCTTCATAAGTCTAATGAGGTAGTATATTTCTATGACTGTCTTATTACACTTAGGCTAGTATTCTCAAATCTTACCCAGCTGTTGCCTACAGCGGAATTGTGTTCCTTTTTTAAGGCTTAAGATATAATAAAATCCATATATGAATATCTGTTAACATTATGTTAAATAATAAATTTATGTCAAATATCTATGGTTCATGCCTATCTATGTAATAATTCTAGTTACTCAGGGAGCTGAGATCTGTGAATCAATATTTGCAGCTAGATTTGGCAGACAAATTCTCAATACCTTTATCTCTAATTAACGTGCAAAAGACATTAATGGGAAACATTATTCAAGAAGTAGAACTCTAGTTGTAATTGAAAAAGTTGAGTGAGTATGAGGCCCTGATTTCCAGTCCTTGTACAGGCACACACACACACACACACACACACACACACACACGTGTGAATATGAGCATGCTTGCTTCATTCTTCATCTTAGTTAGAGCGCAAGCTTTCAGTCATTTACCACTGAGCGAATAGTCAGTGTGGCTTTCTATACGAAATATTTTATTAAGTTTAAGACATTTCTATTCTTAAGAAGGAACTGTTGCCTTTTTAAAAAATTCATCATAAAAAGGTTTCTATCACGAATGAAGAATGTTTTTCCTTTATCAATTGAGACAACAATGTTGTTTTTATCCCTTCATTCTATTAATGCGGTAAATTCCACTGATTTTTATGTATATGTGTGTTCATGCATGCCTATATGGTCATAGTATATAATCCTCTTAATATGTTGCTTAATTTGGTATATTAGTAAGTGGTTTCAGATTTTTTTCACAAATATTTATAAGAAATGTTTGTATTCAGTTTTTTATTTCTTTTACCTCATTGTGTCTTTGGGCTTGGTATAACTAGTAAATGGGACCATCAGATCCATAACTTTTCTTTGTCAAAACATTTTTAATAAATCCAATTCCTTATTATTTATTCTTACATTGTACCTAAAGTACAAAGACCCAAGCTCCAAGAATCCCTAATCTCAGCCACCCTTTCCAATGCCAGCGAGAGACAAATGATGGCAAAGGGCAGAGAGAAGAGATTTAATTTCATACAGCCACGTCAGAAAGACAGACAATGTGGTCCAGGGACCCCAAGACTATCATCAAGAAGCTCATAGGAACTCTAAAGTCTTATAGACAAGGAAGACAAAGGAGAAAACAGGAGTGCTCAAAGCTGACAAAGCAGGTAATCTTAGCCAGTTTAGTCGTCTGACAGAACATTGTATCCGTTTTGGTTCTGTGAAAGAATGAAATTGCTGTCATCACCTGAGAGTATCAGTCTGGTCCCCGTGAGATGACTGCCTCTACTTTTAGGGTGCAGCCTCATCATTACAGGAATTGCCCTCAATTGACAGGAGTGGTCTTTCCTTTGGCATTCACTGTTGCCTATTATAAAGTTGTTTGTTAATCATCCCTGCCATCTATGGATTTCAAGGCAATTGCAGGAAAGGGAGAATAAGAGAAAAAAATATTTAAGAGGCAAAAGTAGCTCCAAAGAGAGATAAATGGGGGCAAGTTAAGCTGATGACTAGGACTCTCCTTCAAGGTCTGTGTTCCTTCTTGGTTTGATTTTGGTAGAATTGTGTATCTTAGGAATATGTCTGTTCATCTAGGACATCTAATTCTCTGGATCAATTCTTTGCCATGTAGTTTTTAATTATACTCTCACAAAATTCTAAGCTTTACTAATTAATATCATTAATTTACTCTATTTAAATATTTGAGGTTTTTTCTCCTTTTTCTTAATCCATATAACAAAAGGTTTATTGAAACTTTCAAAAAACCAATTTTTTTGTTTTTGTTGATTTTTCTGTTATATCTCTATTTGCAATTTCTTTTTTTTTAATATACAATCTATTTTTTCCTTCTTTCTGGTAGTTTTGAATTTAGCTTTATCTTTCCTCAAATAGGTTCTTACACTGTGACCTTAGGTTGTTTATTGGAGATGTTTATGTTTTTAAAATATTGTTTATAGCTATGAATTTCTCCTTTGTCACTTCTTTCAATATGTCCCACAAGTTCCAATACATAGTGTTTAGTTTTTGTTGGGTAGGCACACTCACATTTCCTTTCTAATTTCTTCTCTGATCTATTGATTGTTTAGGAGCAACTGTTTAGGATCCAGAATGTTTTTATATGTAACTGATTACCAATTTTATTTGATTCTGCTCATAAGAAACTTTGTATGTACCTATCTGTTTTACCTATGGTAACTCAATTTGTCTATCCAGAGGATCTATATTGGAAATGTTCCATGTAAACTTTAGGAAAATATATCAGGTGAAGGTGTTTGTAGAGCAATCTACCCAACATGCATGCTGATATGTGTGTGTTTGATAGATGTAGTCAGTTTTTTGTGTAATTTAAGCCCACCAATTTCTTACTTATCTTCTGTTTAGTTTACATTAATGACAATGAGATACTAAAGTGCCCAATTATTACTGTAATATTGTTTATATATAAATACTATATATAAATATATAGTAATATTGTTTATATATAGTCTGTGGATGAATTAAATAATTAGATTTTTTTTAAATATTGCATATCTTTGTGTCCAAACATTTTTTAACAGATATGACCATTGTAACCATTTTATCACTTTGTGGCAGCTGAACAATCACACCACAGATCCTTGATATTTACAGTACAGATTCATTTTTGCATACCCTCGTTCTCCCCCACCCCCACCCAAATAGTTCAGACAGTCCTCTCCCCCAGTAGTTCAGGCAGATCCAGAAACAGATACATTTCTACCTGATGTGGAAAAGATTGAGTAGCTGCTAATGTGTTCAGAACTCATATTGGTCCAGATTTCCCACAGTTTACCACACAAACATTCCCTGGAATGATGCACACCTTTAATAGATGCTAGAGTTCCCAAAATGATTATATCAGCCAGATTCTAATATTTTAATGTGTTCATATTCTTTCATTTTCATAAAAATGTTTCCCTGTGTATTATGAAATATATTTACTTGTTTCCTTTATATGTTCAAAATGCATTTGCCATGCAAATTTATTTATCTGCCACATCCCATTTCCAAATAGAGCACCTCCTACATGTTGGGACACATATTTGAATGCATAAATACCATTGACTGACACTATTTCTTACATTGTAAATTTACTAATTATATTTGAATGTGAAAACATTAATTTTAAAAACCAACTATTTTTATTAGCAAATGTTAATGGCATAGAGGAGATTTTTTTCATAGTATTTTATACCTGCATATAATATACTTAGATTAAACCCACCTGCTCTGTTACTCTCTTTTCCTCCTCCTCCCCTTTAACTTAAAATTTTTAATAGGTTTCATTATTCAGCTTTTATACATGGGTACAAGTGCTTCAATCATATTGACTCCCCCATTCACCCATTTCTTTTACTCTTGTCCCTTTCCTGCTGTATATTTTTTATCATGTAAATACTAATATATTCCCAATTCAATGATCCAGTGGGAATTCTATTTGATTTGTTTGTATTTTATGATACTTAATGGGGCATTGGTGACCTTGTCACAAATTTGCATGTGCACTATCATCTTACCCATTTTCTTTTGTGTTTTACAGATTTGATTCCTTTTTTTCCTTCTCTTTTAAAAGTGAATAATTCTACAAGCAAGCTTTTTATAGCCTTAATCTAAATCGTCTTAGTGGGTGGCTAACCTTTAACAATCACTGTTTGAAAAGTCTCATCAGAAATATCTATTTTCATGGCTCTGTCTTAATATCAGACATAAGCCAGAAATTTTCATAGCACACATATTTGCTCTGTCAAAATAAAATAGTCAGGACTTCTGCCTTGCTTATGCTCAATAGAAACATTGTAAATAACACTAGCATTACAGTCAGCAATCTAAAATAACAAAAGAGTTTTGTTTCTTGAAATATAACCAAGAGTTAAGTGAGGAATGAGTGTAAGGTACAACTTGTCCATGTAGGTACATGGAATTCACTTGACCTAAGCCTTTCATACATTTGAATATTTTTTATCCTAACACAGAAAATCATTCCTTGGTTAAGAGAAGAGAGGAGTAGGAATGTGTATACTTTATCTCTTTAAATTCTGAACTATATTTAAGGTTATAAATAGCAACAAGAAAAGCCATTCATCATTTTGCTATTTTTCAAGTCACTAAATCATAATAGTCTAATATGTACATTTGCTTAATATTCATTGTCTTAAGTTCATAACTGTGATGGTGGGAGAAATCACTGATAAGGAGTAGACTACTCTGGCTATAACCAATTAATTTCTTTACTCCTGGGGATTGAGCTCAGGACCTGGGCACTGTCATTGAATTTTTATTTCTCAAGACTACTGCTCTACCACTTAAGCCACAGCTCTACTTCTGGCTATTTTGTAGTTAATTGTAGATAAGAATCTCATGGACTTTCTTTCCTGGACTGGCTTCAAACATGAGTCCTCAGATCTCAGCCTCCTGAGTAACTAAGATTACAGTTGTAAGCACTAATGGGTGCCTAGATTTTTACTTTTTTAAAAAATAAAAAAAATTTTTTCTTACATTTTTCCTTTTAAAGATTTTTACTGATAGAGAATAGGATAATCATCAATGACAAGCAAGAGCTGAACTATGTATTTACCCTCAGTCTTCCTAAAGTTCATCCTCATGTTGCCACTACCACACCTGTTCAGGCCTCCCTAACACAGAAGTCTCTAAAGGAAATTCTTTCGTGTTTCCCCCCCTCTTTCTTTCTTTCTCTCTCTCTCTCTCTCTCTCTCTCTCTCTCTCTCTCTCTCTCTCTCTCTCACCCACCTCTCTTTCCTCTCTCTCTTCTCCTAGTACCAGGTTCTCCTAGTATCATGGGGTCTGGGCTCTGTCCCTGAGCCTCTCTGTGCTCAAGGCTACTGCTCTACCACTTGAGCCACAGCACCAATTCTGGCTTTTTCTGTTTTTGTGATACTGAGGAATGAAACCCAGGGCTCATGCATGCCAGGCAGGCACTCTACTACTGAGTCACATTCACAGCCCTGCCTGATGTATTTTCAAAGAATGTACTATAATAAAGAAAAACCTTTGTGGCTGAGCATGTGGGAGACATTCATTATCAAATCATAATGTATTATGGTCTTTGAATGTTTTTTTTGTTTTAATTCTGTTAATCTACTTATAGTATATTTCAAGATATTTTCTTATTGGGATTCCTGGTTTGAGAATTCCACTTTGCTTAAATACACTATTTTCATGTGTCATGATATAATATCCAGTTAAAAATATGATTATATATGTATGCACATGAGCCAGTCCTGGGTCTTTAACTCAAGGCCTAAACAGTTTCCCTGTACTTCTTTTCACCAAGTGTAGCACTCTATCACTTGAACTGCAGCTCCATTTCTCAAAGTTTTTTTTTTTTTTATAGTTTATTAGAGATAAGAGTCAAATGGACATTCCTGCCCAGGCTTGGTTTTGAACCATAATCCTCAGATCTTAGCCTCCTGAGAAGATAATATAACAAATATGAACCACAGGCATTTACCTATCTTATGTTTTTTTTAAGTAGCTTTCTTCATTTGGTAAAAAGAAATAAAATGATGATAGAAACAAAACAGCTAGTGCTATAAAAGAGAGACATTATTGCTAGCATAAATTTATCATGTTTAAATGATCAGAGAAAGGAGCCAGGTACCAGTGGTCCATGCCTATAATCCTACCTACTTAGGAGGCTGAAACCTGAAGATCATGGTTTGAAGCCATCCTGGGCAGGATACTCCATCAGACTATTATCTCCAAAAAATTACTTAAAATATCTGGAAGTGGCACTGTAGCTCAAGTGGTAGAATACCAGCCTTGAGCATAAAAACTCAGGGCCAGCCCCCAGACCCAGAGTTTAAGCCCCAGCATTGACAAAACAAAACAAAACAAAAAAAGAACAAAAAAAGAAAAAGAAAAACAAAAATCAGAAAGGCTACTAAAGCAAAATGTAATCTTCCCACAATCTTAGAAGTTAGTAACATTTGATTAACTTACTATTCCATTGAGCATCATCTAGAAAGAAGTTCTCAAAAGAATTGACCAAAGGAGAGAGTTACTTTTGATATTATCCAATAAAAATTAATAAGTAGGTCAAATGACACTATGTATCCTACATTTCTGTTGATTCACTTTACCCTATTATTCTTCTTTCATTACCACTAGCCTTTTAGGAAGGAATAGGAACTAATGATAACATTGTTTTGATTAATCATTTGCCATTGTGTATTTGACTCCATTGGCAATCCAGCTCAACAATTCAGAGAATCTCCTGTGAAACCCTCTTGTGCACTTGTATCCTGATGGATGATATGTGACAGTAGACATAACTGAGAATCTATTTTGGATAGCAGGCACCCAGATGCAGTGACTGTGAATTCGGGGCTGTGTTATGTCAATTGAATTAGCAGTACTTGACATTAAATGGCAGGTTAAAACTAATTGAGAAAGCTTAATGAAAAGACCTTTGAACAAGAAAACCATTTCTCTTGCAGAATATGTAATTATTGTTGTTTCCATTTTCACATAAAACCTACTGTTTAGACCTTTAAAGGACATAGGGTAAGAAGTTTATGAAGGAAAATTTAGGTCCAACACAGTCTCTATAAACTGATATTATTTTTTTTTACCACTTTTTCATCAGAGAAGCAGAGTAACACCAACTCATGTCTAGAATGACCACAAACCATTATTTTATGTTTATTTCTTATATGAAAATTGTCTAGAGCCAAACTAATGGTTAATCCCAAAACAAATATGAGTGTAATAAAAACTGTATCATAAATAAATTTGAACTTATATCTGAAAAGCCCAAAGTAATTTTTAAAACAGTTTTATAATTTTTATTTATTTAACAAAGATGAAACTGAAATACCAAGTGTACTACATCATTCATATTCTACAAGCCTTGAAAATACTTTTAATAGTTGATGTGTTGAAAATAATGAAAAAAACAGAATAATGAAGTAGGATAGACACCTGATTTATAGGATTTTAGTACCCTAATGGAGATTGAATATTGATTTTAACTATGATGATTTGGATTTTCTCTGTCACATATCTTGTCATGTCACTTCTCCATTAAAACATTTAATGGTGCCATCATCATTACTTTAGACTTTATATAAAAATCTTCACAAGTTATCAGAGGATCTTGCCCTTTTTTTGACTATAATTCCCATTTTATATGGGTAGACTATTTTTGTTTTTGTGTGTGTGTGAATATACATGTGTGTGTGTTTGTGTGTGTGTGTGTATAACTTCCTTCAATACTTTTCATCCCTTAGTATCTCTTCCTTTCCCCTTGTTTACTCCCACAGAGAGGGGAGTTATATAATACAGTGGAGAAAATAGTAGAGATAGAAAGGGAAAAGAAAGAAAAAAGCAGACAGAACAAAGAGGAAGGAAGGAAGAAAGTAAAAGAGAATAAAGAAAGCGAGAGAAAAAATGGACAATAATAGATGCTTGTGAGATTTAGGGAAAAAGCTGAAACTTAAATGCACTCTAGCACAACCACCATAAAATCACTGTAGAGGTTCCTTAAAAATCTAAAAGTAGCCGGACGCCAGTAGCTCACGCCTGTAATCCTAGCTACTCAGGAGGCTGAGATCTGAGGATTGTGGTTCAAAGCCAGCCTGGGCAGGAAAGTCCATGAGACTATTATCTCCAATAAACCACCAGAAAACCAGAAGTGACGCTGTGGCTCAAGTGGTAGGGCACTAGCCTTGAACAGAAGAGCTGAGGGACAATTCCAAGGCCCAGAGTTCAAGTCCCCCCAAAATAAACAACTAAACTAAAAGAAGACTTGCTTATAATTTGATCATATCACACTTGATTGTGTACCAGAAGGAGATTAAGTCTGCTAGTTTTTATCTCAGTTGTTCATAGTCTTTTGTCTATTTGAAACTCTATTCTGCTTAGTACTCAAATACAACATAATGTTTTATGTACCCTTGACCCTTCAAAGATAACTTCCTGTTCTCTCAGCATAGAGATCTATTAGTTCACTTACTGTAATTATTTGTTTGCCTATAGGCCAACTGTAAGCCATTTGAAGCCAAGGTGCTCATACAAATTCACTGTTCTTGTTATAAATATGAACACAGGTATATTAATTAATTGAGTCTTACCATACTGCTTCCTGTTACGAGATATTAAACTGGCTTCGTCCATTATTCTCTAAAGCTTACATTAAAATTTGATGCAATAATTAATCTAATTGTGCCATAAGTTTTACTATCCTCACTATAAATATGTTTTTAAAATGATTTTCTCTAGCTTCTTTCAAACAGCTTTTATTTTCTTTTCATATTAGGCAATGGAAATGTTTTTACATGATATTCAAGTTTGGTGAGTTCTGACAAAAGATGAATGTAAGTTTTCCGGAAAAGTAGATGCTGTACTTGGAAAAGCATGACTTCATGATTCCAAGAAGAAAAGTTTTAAAAGGTTACTATGTTCATGACTTTCCTCGAAAATGAAATGCCATATGTAAGTTTTCAATTGATGAATTAGATATTTATGGGTCATAATCATGGAAAAGTCATTGCCCTTTAAATGCTATTGTGAAGAAAAGGTGGTTTTAAATGTTCTTAGATTTAAGCTACACATATACAACCTTGAAATTAAATATTTAGATTTTTTTAAAATTTAGGTCTACCCTTTCTGTGATACATTAGAAAGTAAAGTTTAATAGCTAAATTATTTCTCTAATTTCACATATTACCTGTTAATTCTAAATTTCATCCTATCAAGTGACTATAGAAAAATTAAGTTGAAGTATCATATTTTTGAATACCTGAAGATTTTAGAACTTTGCACTTTATAAACTTCTTCAGTGTCATATGGTTTATAGTATATTGTATGATACAGGATATATCTCTTTATCCTTCTCTCAGTTTCTCTATGATGTTAGAACTTCTCTACAAATTAGATTGTGAGGAACTATGGCACATACAGTTCATTTCTTTTTCAAGGAAAAAGATTAATGTCTGTATACTAAAACTCACTCTCTTGGTATTTCTGAGATGTCTATCTCCTTAACTTTTTTTCTTTAAAACAATAAAAAAAAGTGGGTAAGATGGCTTTAGTGCAGTCTTGGTTGTGATCATTTGGGTAAATGCCCAGGAGTGGGATTGCTGGGTTATAGGGAGGCTCTGTGTTTAGTCATTTGAGGAACCTGCGCTTTCCAGAGTGGTTAAGTAAGTTTGCATTCCCACCAACAGTGTGGTAGCATATTATTAGTTTTCTTGATAATGGTCATTCTAACTGGAGTGAGGTGGAATCTGAATGATGTTTTGATTTACATTTCTTTTGGCAGAGATGTTGAACATTCCTTCATGTGTCTAGTGGCCATTCTTATTCCATCTTCAGAGAAGTCTCTCTTTAAATCTTTAGCCTATTATTAATGGTGTGGTTGTTTCTTTGAGGATTTTTTTGGGGGGGGGAGTCAATTTCTTGAGCTCTAAGTATATTTTTAGATATGGAGGCACTTGTCTGATGTACAGCTAGTAAAGATCTTCTCTTATTCTGTGGGCTTTCTATTTATCTTGCTAGCTATGCCTTTTGCTATGCAGAAGCTCTGCAGTTTGATGCAGTCTCATTTATCCAGTCTTTCTTTGATTTGTTGTGTTTCTAGATTTTTTTACTTAGGAAGCTTTGACCTAATCCCAGGAGTGCTAGTGTTTCCTCTATCTCTTCCTGTAATATTTTCAAGGTATCTGGTCTTACATCGAAGTCTTTGGTCCATTTAGAATTGATTCTGGTGCAGGGTAATATGTAAAGATCTAACTTCAGTTTTCTGCATGTGTATAGCCAATTCTGCCAGCACCATTTGTTAAGAAATATAGGCTGCATGGTTTCCCTCATTTATAATAACCATAATATGTCTACAATTCTACAAGTTAATCCAACGGATAACAAATAACTAATTAAACAGACTCTAAGTATTCACACCATGTGAACAAAGGAGGATATTCTTGGGAGAGAATAACAATTGCTCAATAGCTATGTGCATATGACCATATAAAATGATGCCTATTGAAATGAACTTCAAGAAATGGAAATAGGCGACGTTTTTATTGTACTGTTTACAGTTCTTTCTTTCTTTCTTTCTTTTTTTTCCTTTAGTTTACCCCTTTTGTCACTTTTTAAGATTTCTGAATCCTTTGTCTTGTATATAAGTTTATCTGATTTGGGAGGGTCAGGGAAATCACAGAAATGGTGGGACAAAAGGTGAACTTATTCAATGGTAATACTCACTAGCTGGAAATGAATTTTCAATTTGAGAGGAAGGAGGGGTCAGCAGGGGGAAAATAGGGGAAATGAGGAAGGGGGTAACACTACTCAAAATATATATATATACTCATAACCTGACTTACGTACCTGGAATCCCTCTGTATATCACCTTACAATAAAATTTAAATTAAAAAATGGGTTATGTTACTACGTTGCATTAAAGCCTTAGAATTATTATTTATTTTACAGATTAAATGAACTCTGTAATGATAATATATATAATTTTAAAAGCACATGACTTAATTGATCATTCATAGATCCTTATAGTAACTAGATGTTGCAATAAACTTTTTTGTCTATTTTATGTGTTATCTTACTTATTTTATGTTTTAACAATCATGCTTATTTTCAAAAGTGTACTATCAGTTATAGCATTGTAAAAATTTTATAATTCCAATGCAAAATTTTCTTCTTGATGGGAAACTTTTTTATTTAATTTGATATATATATGTCAAAAATTATTTTGCTTGTCTAAAATCAAGTGCCATTTTAGCAATTCTAATAACTAAAACTTCTTAAAATGTGTGTATTTCCTTTGAATCATGTTGTGTTATATATAATTAGAGCACTCTGGAATAATAATTTTTGAAATGAAAAAATGAATGGATTGCATATTAATGAAATAAATGAATTATTACAGATACAGTTCCTATAATTGAGTTTAAACTGTTTCAATTTTAAAAAGCAATACTTCATACTTCTCAGTATTTTATGTATTAAATATGAAAATTAATGATTGCTTTTACTTTATGTCTCTATTTGCAAGTAACTTCTGCAATAGCATAAAATTTCTGGTATATAGGGTTCATGCATATACACAAAAATAAACTGATTAACTCTGGTATAGTTAAAGGAGGACTCCAATGGTATAACTCCTCTGAACAACTAACAAACTGTTTAATGAAATGCATACCAGGAAGTAGAAACAAGTTGTGGTGGAGGTGATATTGAGGGAGGGTCACAGGAATGGAGGGAGGAAGGGTGAGCAAACACAGTCATTATATTCAATGTACATTATGTACAAATTGAGCTACATAACTTGACTATAGGGATAGGAGGGGGGAAATGATGAAAGAAAGAATGTTGAAAGGGGAAAGGATCAAGATTAATTGTTCTTATAACCTGACACATGGAATTAAAACCCCTGAACAACCATTTAATTAAAAAAATAATTTTCTGGCAGCATATCATGATGGCATTTTTATATTGGTTGTTATGGTTGTTATAGTTAAAATATACAATGTTCTCCACAAACTCTTATATTAAAAACTTGGTCTTTAACTACCTTCCCTATTTGGGAAGGTGATTTTGGGAAAATGGATATGAAAGAGATAAGTTGAATCAAACATGTAAACAAATATGCTATTAAAATTGTAATAGTTCTATCTGTCTCTCTTCTGATCTCTGCTCTAGATATGCATAAAACCAAATATGTATTTTACTAATTCAAAGGCCAAAATTTATTGATATTATTTATATATAATATTATATAGATATTACCTTATTAATCAGATATATTAAAATGTCCATACTCTTATTTACACAGTTGTTACAAATGATAAAAATTGGTGTTATGAAACTTTAAGTATTTACTTGGTTCAAGTTTGTGGCTAAGAAATTCAGTGGAAAAGCACAAAAAATGTTTTGCACTTCCAGTTAGATGTATTTAGTAGATAAAATATAAATTATAATATTATTACTTTCTGGAAGCACAAATGAAATAGAGATTCTATTTAGAACCTTAAAGTACACAATTAATCTCATATTCTTAACTAAAACTATTTTCTAACTGGTCAAATCCACTGTTTCCCTTTTCTTGGGTTCCTCATGACTTCTTATTGTAGAGGAACATGACTCTAGATTCCAAGGAGCTCCTCCCTTATTTTACCCTGGACTTCACTGTAAAATCCACATTGCTTTGAACAACCTATACTTTGATGCAAATGAAACATTCTTCGCACAAAGAGTTTTGAGTCCCTTAGACCAGATATGGGAATCCTAACTCTATTCCTTTCTCCTTCTTTTAAATAATTTTTGTTCAAGTAAAAAACAAAAATCCCAGATAAGTTATTTTTAGCCATTTTGCATTTGTTAATTTATAGTTACTGTATCTAATTTATATCTATCAGGTTAATTTTTTAAAGAAATTGATAAATTATGAACAGTTGGGTACAAAGTACTGAAAATTATTTTAACAGAAAAATAAGGTTGAAATTTTTTACTAACGTATTTCACAGATCACTATCAAGAAGTGCTTAGAATACAGGTATTGTTATATAATTAATATTTTTAGTTTCATAAATAATTGGCTTAATGATTAAAATGTATAACAACTTTATATCTTGTTTTTGAACAACAAAAGTAAGCATGATGGATTTGCTGGGCATCAGTGGCCCACGCGTGTAATCCTAGCTACTCAAGAGGCTGAGATCTGTCTAGGCAAGACAGTCCTGTGAGACACTTATCTGTAATAAACTGCTCAAAAAAACTGGAAGTTGAGACTGTGGCTCAAGTGGTAGAGCAGTAGCCTTGAGCTGAAGAGCTGAGGGACAGCACCTAGGCCCAGAGTTCACGCCCCATGACAAAAAAAAGAAAGAAAGAAAGAAAGAAAGGAAGGAAGGAAGGAAGGAAGAAAGAAAGAGAGAGAGAGAAAGAGAGAGAAAGAAAGAAATAAAGAAAGAAAAGTAAAGGAAAGAAAAAAGAAAGAGAAAAGAATGATGGATTTTTACTAAATGAAATCATATGGAAATATCAACTATGATGTAAATTTGAAAGAATATGAAACTGATGTAAATGTGACAGAAATAATTTTCTCAACAATATAAAATAGTATTGCTTGTTCTTTTGATAAATTATACTGGTTTCATATTTTAAATGATTACCAAGCAAAGTTTGCAAAGTTTTTAAAAAGCAAGGAAAAAATATCCAATTCATTTCACAGATGTAATAATACAATCTTCAAACATATGTTAATTGGGTAAATTGCTTGATTATCTATATCCATACAGATTTCTATAGCAAAGCAGTTATTTATGGAATGAAACTGTAATTAAAGTTATCTACATTGCATTGTCACCATATGCTCTGAAGACTAAAATATTCTTATTGTAGTTCATTAAACTAATATGAATTAAGTGTATTTTACATGTTAAATTACTTACATTGGATAAGCAGAATCTCTGGCTTCTGCATTTCTGGTCATTGTTAAGCCACCATGAAATGTTGTGTCTAGTTGTAATTGTTTCATGTAGCAGAAGAGAAGGATGGCAGTTTTTTTTTCCAGTTTTATGATCGCCCTGTAATGATTTTAGGAGAATTTCCTTTTCTTGAGTGAGATATAACTACTAGCATCTTCTAAATAAGATGTTATTCAAGAAGTAAATGAAAATATTTATTACTTTAGAATTTTTGGACTCTAAAATGTCTAAATTAATTCTTCTGTATCAGCCTGACAATGGGAAATAGTAATACATTATGATTAGCTGTTTTATAACTATTCATATACTTTTTATTAAAAATATTACATCTATGGTTTGTAAATACAGATGACCAAATGTGTTGGCATTTGTCATTTATTCCTATTCATTTAGGACTGAATGTCATGTCTAGTCCAACATTCACAGAAATGAATACGTATTATACAAATAGCCATTCATTGCTACATATAGACATAGTTCACTTTCAAATTATAATTTATTTATTTTGAGTCTCCATTACATCAAACCATATGTTTGCTTCCAGACATTAGGATTCTTAGTCTGGGCTTTTCTTGGTTTTTGAAATAATAATATGGTAAATATCAACTTACAGATATCATTCCCTATTTTGGAGGGGGTAAAAGAGTTCATATAAGTAAGCATAGCTAATAATACTGAATATATTATGAGAAGGAGAAATTAGAGCATATTTCTTTAGTAGTTGAATATCTTACCATCCCAGAATCCCTCTAAAATGATTTTCTTCTTTGCACTTTTATTCTTGTTTTTCTGACTGCTAAGATAATTCTTCATTATTATAAAGGTTCTAAAGATATATTAATAAAATATCCATACAATGTTTATTGTCATAGATTTTATATTTACTTCAGTGCAAAGGATATTGAACAAAAATATAGATATTTTCCATAACTATAAGTAAAGATAGGGCATAAAGAGAAGTTGAAAATATCTGAGGAGAAATGCAACTCCTTTTTATAAGCTTTTCATAGAAAATTTCTTTGGTAAAATACATACAAGAGACTAGACACATTCAGGTTTTTCAGAGGAACTGTGGTGTAGATGAAGGAATAGACAATAAAAAGCCTTCAAGGAAAAATTGTGCTTGTTGCTTTAAAGAAATAGCTGGTAGATAAATGTGGCTGCATAAAAGCATGGATTGGAAGTGGAGCCTGAGGGATATTCAGGTAATTTGAAACCAACATTTGCATAGTGACAAATTCACATTCTATTCTAATACATACATCATTCCACTTTTTTTCCCTTAGAATTCTAATAGTGCCATGAGTACACATATATCTTCTTTTAGCCTGTATTCTGGAAAAATTGAGAAGTAACTAGTGTTTATTTTTGTTGGTATGTTTGCTTTTTTTTTACTGTTTGTTTATTAAGCTACATACATTAAAATGTTACAATAATTTTAACAATGATTGACTAAGGATAAGTATTCTACTTCTTCAGCAGTATCATGCCAGAGTTCATAATATCAATGTTAATTAATATTAATTAACTCATGATACAAATACATTATTGCTCAATGAATGAGTGAATGTATGCAAGGCTCTCCTAAAATGAGAAGCAGTATATATCTTACTGAGTCTACAGTGAATTAACACTGTATTTCTTGGGTTACCATGGGATCACAATTAGCGTGCTAAATTTGTAGCTCAATAGTTTATGGTGGTACCAAGATAGTATAAAATTCCTTGACATCTTTCCTCCTTCCTTTATGTTGATCTAAATCACTTTTTTTGCATTGTGTGTTCAATAACAGATTTCTAGCATTTTTTGTGTTTGTCTTTTAATTACCTAAGAAATGGTAAAGCAAATTGTGAACCCCCAAATAATACCTGATTTACATTTACTTATGTAGTTATTTTTACTAAGTCTTCATTTTCCTGAGTGTCCTAAGTTTTCATTCTTTGTTCCAACCTGAAGGAACTTGATAGCATTTCTTCTGATTATTGATAATAAACTCCTCAGCCTATTAATGTGAAAATGTCTTAACTTTTATTTATTTTATTCCAGTACTAAGGCTTCAACTCAGAGTTTAGCTTCTTTCCCTGAGCTTTATCTCTTAAAGCTGATAGTCTACCATTTGAGCCACAGTTCCCTTTCATATTTTGGGGTTGATATTTGAGGTAAGAGTTTCACAAACTTTGCTGCCCAGGCCTGACTTCAAACCAGAATCCCCATATCTCAGCCTGAGTAACAAAAATTACAGCAGTGAGTGAGCCACAAATATATGGCTGCTAACTTCTTCTTTTTCAAAGGATAGTCCTTGATTTTTTTAACTTCCCTACTGAAGTTTTTGCAGAAGCTTTCAGTAAATTTCTAATTTTAAGGTTCAGAATTATAATTCTCTTTATAATTTCTATATTCTTATGAGTACTACCATTTTTATTTATATATACTATTTTTTCAGTTATTAGTCCATGGTTTCCATTTGCCATTTGAGAGCATTCAAACCTAAGTTCAATTTATAGAGATACTGAATACTAGCAGATGACATGACAGAGAAAATAAAATAGTATAGAAGAGTCTCAGTAACTATCATTCACTAGGCTTGACATGAGTAATAATATTAATTAATATTAATTGGTTAATATTAGTTATGTGATTGGAATAATAGTAAGGCCTTGTATTTACAGTTGTTGTGTATGTATTATCAAATTCATACATTTAATATTCAACCATAATTTGGGACCATTCTATGTGTGATTTCAATCCGTAAAAAGACTGCTTGTTTACAAGGGCATTCACATTCCAAAACTTAATTATTGCAGTGTCTTTAGAAGATGGGTTAATTTCAGTTGTTACTATATTTTTATGCCTAGTTTGATATGTAAAAGCAATTTAATACTAAAAACAATATCTAAGAAGTGACACTGAGGCTCAAGTGGTAAAATGCTAACCCTGCATACAAAGAGGCTCAGGGACAGTGCCCAGGCTCTGAGCTGAAGGTCTACAACTAACCCCTCCCAAAAAAGAAATGAGGATAAATAAAAACGATCTACTAAAATATTCAAAGGAAAATGCCTTATTTAAAAATCACAATTTCTTTTTTTTAATTGTGAAAATACTGTACAGAGGGGTTACAATTACATGGGCAAGATAATGAATACATTTCTTATCAAGCATTGTAGCCTCCTCCTTTGTTTCCCCTTCCCATCCCTTCCTATCCTACCCCCGTCCCCCCAACCAATCCTCTTCCCACCCCCACCAAAGTTGTAAAGTTCGTTTTCAACATAAAGACTTGAACATCTCATTGTTGCAATGGGTCCACCTGTATCCCTAGTTAAACGATTTGTTTTTTCCCTTCTCCTCCACAAATTATACCGACATCAAATACAGTGAAAGCAGGGGTTATACCGTGGGGGAGAAGCATATAAAGCAACAAAGAAATAATCTTATAAATGGGTTAGAAACAATCTCATGAAAGAAAAAAAACATTTGAATACATATCTTAAGGTTCATTTCCCTAACATCACATTATCTGACCTTTTCTTCTTTACTCAGGCATATACTAGTTATTGCAAATAAGGGAAACCATCGAACCTATGTTTCTTTGGGCCTGGCTTACTTCACTTAATATAATTTTTTCCAAGTCTTTCCATTTCCTAACAAATGGGGCAATGTCGTTCTTTCTGATGGAGGCATAGAATTCCACTGTGTAGGAATTTTCTTGATCCATTCATCTACTGAGGGGATCTGGGTTGGTTCCATATCTTAGCTATGGTAAATAATGCTGCAATAAACATAGTCGTGCTGGTAGAAAAAAGGCAAATAAAATCACAATTTCTATTAACAAATTGATAGTTACAAGCAAATTCTAAGTAAGCATTCCCATAGTGTTACATTAAATCACTAAAATATTTAGAGCTTTGATCAGCAATTTGAATGAGAGTGAATAGCCAAAATAAAACTTCAACTATAATTATAGACATTTTGAATTTTAAAATACATATATATAAATATATTCTTTTCAAAAGCTTTAAAGCAAATTTCCCTGTTTTCTATAATATAAATAAATATTTTACACAATAATACTAATTAATTCAGTAACCTAAACGAAGGTTTTCATCACCTTTCCTGTTCTGGACCAACCCACAGAGTAATTCCTTCTAAGTTTACATTTGTAGCCAGTCTTGGAATCAACACAGACTATTCAAAACAGTTTTGAAAGGTTTATTTGCAATAAAGCAGAGCACAATCAACTGACTTTATAGGTAAAATACTTTCTGTTTTTGGTTGGAGCAAGGCTTATCTGCACTAGAATTAAAAATCACTCTACAACGGAGCCAAATGAAACAGAAGTTTAACACAGCATGTATTTTTTAAACATACTTTGGCTAGTCACAGTAATCAAGCAAATTAAGGATTTTTTTAAAGTACCATGACTTAAAATTTTCAAATAACCTGGGATCTTAAGTGAAAAAGCTGGGAATTGAATTTTATCCCTCTATGGAACACAATCTTTCTTTTAATTAGCCTACTATATTGGAGCTGTGACTCCTTATGGATTAAAACATAATGAGTAGCCTCTGTATCATCTTCTTTCTCTTTAGTGTGTCTTTTACTCTAAAGCCTCTTTCTCTAAATATCATTTTATGTCATACTTTTCCAGTTTTTAAAGTAAAGGGTGAAAAGTTGAGAGCAGTCCATATTTTCTTGGATCTCAAGTTTCTACAATATTTGCAATCTGTTTTCAAACAGTGAAATAATCTAACTGAAGTAGGTCTCATCTTTAGGCCCTAAAGTCAACTCAGTGTGGAGTAGCTAAATGTATGTGAAGACAGTTGCCTCATAGAGAGGCTGATCAGCAAGGGTATTGGATACTAAGATGAGCTCCTCAATGTCTAGCTAATCACAATAGATACTGTTAAGTCAGTATAAGTAAGTCTATAAACATATATATTTTCAAGCTGTTTTTTCATCTTCCTTCTTTTAAAGATTATATTTTATTGTAAAAATGTTGTACAGAGGAGTTACAGTTACATGAGTAAGGCAATGAGTACATTTCTTGTCTAGCATTGTTACCTCTTCTCTTGTTGTTTTCCCACTATCCTTTCTCTCTGCCACCTCACTCACTCCTCCCCACTCCCCAAGTTGTAAAGTTCATTTCCAATATACTGTCACTGTCTTGTGGGTATCATTGTTGCAGTGGATCATCCTGTGTCTTTAGAATGGTTATAATCAAGAAATCATATAACAGATGCTGGAGGGGATGTGGCCAAAAGGGAATCCTAATGCCCTGATGGTGGGAGTATAAACTTGTTAAAACACTCTGGAAAGCAGTATGGAGGTTCCTCAAAAGACTACACATAGAGCTCCCCTATAACCTAGCAATCCCACATTTTGGCATTTTCCCAAATGATCACAAACAAGACCATACCAAAGCTACCAGCACAACCATGTTTATCTCAGTATTATTCACCATAGCTAAGATATGGAACCAACCCAGGTACCCCTCGGTAGATTAATGTATCAAGAAAATGTGATACACGCACACACACACACACACACACACACATGTACAATGGAATTCTATGTTCCCACTAGAAAGAATGACACCATCCCATTTGTAAGGAAATGGAAAGACTTGGAAAAAAATCATATTAAGTGAAGTAAACCAGATCTAAAGAAATATAGGCCGCATATTTCCCTTGTTTGCAATAAATAGTATATGTCTAGGATAATTATATCAGATGAGCACAAAAGCTCAAAAGCTATGTACATATGACCATATAAAATGATGCTAAGTGAAATGAACCCCAAGATAAGGACCCAAGAGGTCTTTCTTTGTTGTGGTGATTTTAAATATACTATGTGATTTTTTTTTGTTTCCGTTGTATGTTCTTCCCCCTATGGTATGTCCTTTGTTGTCACTCAATTGTGGTACCTTCATCTTATATATACATTTGTCTAATTTTCAGGCTTTTTAAATTAGGCCCATATTATGCTGATATATTACAAGGCGAGTCACCTAAAAAGAGGCTATTCATACAATTAGTCCAGAAAGATAATTTGACAGTGTAACTTAGAATTTACTGAGTAAGTGTTTAATATGTGATGAATAATGTGGCTGCCAGATCTTTCATACAGCTGAGAAAAGTTAGCAGGGAGATTGAAACTAAATTAACCAAAGGTCTGTAGCTTTAAAGTAGCAATTTTGAGTCTCAACACCACTAAAAATACCCTTTTACTTCAAAGCTGGTACTTCAAAATCTATAGGTTCTTACAACTAGAATATTGTGTCATAAATTTGAACAAAATTATATTTATTAACTTAAAATTTGGAAAGGAAGAAAAATATGCCCAAAATTCACTACTTACGTTTCAAAATCATTATTATGAAAATTCCAAACTCATGATGAAATGAAAAGATTAGAGAAAATCACACCAATACATCATTACTTACATTCATTGAGTGAAATAGTTTTCTCATGTTCGTATTTCACATTTCACAAGTTGTTTGTTTGTTTGTTTGTTTTTTGTTGGTTGTGGGGCACTGGACATGGGCATTGTCCCTGAGCTCTTCAGCTCAAGGCCAGCACTCTACCACTGAGCCACTGCACCACTTCCAAATTTCTGGTGCTTACTTGGAGATAAGAGTCTCACAGACTTTCCTGCAAAGGCTGACTTTGAACTGCCATTCTCAGATCTCAGGCTCCTGAGCAGCTAGGATTACAGGAATGAGCCACTGGTGCCAGTAGTATTTTTGATCCATTTCAAAGCAAATTACTGTCATTATGAAATATAATCCCCAAATAATCCAACATATAGATTCTCAAAATTAAGATAGTCTTTTGCAAGCATGAAACATACCTTAGAATTATTTATTTATTTATTATTTATTTAATTTATTTGTCAGTGTTGGGGCTTGAACTCTGGGCCTGAGTGCTGTCCCTCAGCTCTTCAGCTCAAAGCTGAAGAGCTCTAGGGGCTGGGGTAAACCCCCAGCGGAAGGGTGCCCGCCCAGTGCATGCAAGGCCCTGGGTTCTCGGTCCTCAGCCCTGGAAAAGAAAAACAAAAAAGCTAGCACTTTACACCTTGAGTTACAGCGCCACTTCCGGTTTTTGGTGGTTTATTAGAGATAACAGTTTCAAGGACTTTCTTGCCTGGGCTGGTTTTGAACCATGATCCTCAGATCTCAGCCTCTTGGGTAGCTAGGATTACAGGTGTGGGCCACCCATGCCCAGCTCATATCTAAGAATTTTTAACTCTGAAACAGTAATAGTAATAAAAAATATCTAGTCACCAGTAGGCAAAACAGATTTCTGGCATCCCTTCGTCAATCCATGGGAGCTAGGAAGCTAATTATAAATTTTCTATCAAGTGGTAATAACTATCAGTCAGATACTTGCCACTATGTTATTAAAATAAACAGGGAGGAAATATTAGTTCACTTTTGGCTCATGGTTGCTTGTAGAAGTTTCAGCCCAGGGTGTGTTGACTGCATTTCTTTTGGGTCAGTGTTAAGAAGACCACAGTGTGGACTGAAAGTAGAGTTTCTGCTCAAGTCATAAGAGCTGGGAACAAAGAGAGAAAGAGGGCCTTCCAGGACAAGTTCCAAATACTTCATTTCTTCCTACTGGGCCCCCTCTTACAGGCCCCACCTACCATCCCAATGAGTTTTGGGGAGAAATGCAGCTTCCAAATATTTGCTAATTTTAAAAGAGAAGCATATGTTCTACAGATAATTGTTCTCCTTTCATGTCTAATCCAGCTATGTCATCTTAATATTTTTTGTCAGTCTCTAAACCTAGCTTCCTTATAGTATCTTTAGGCCAACTTTACTATATGTGTGTGTGTATGTGTGTGTGTGTGTGTGTGTGTGTGTGTGTGTGGTTGTGGGGCTTGAAGTCTGGGCCTGGGCGCTGTCCCTTGGCTCTAGAGATCAAGGCTAGCACTCTACCACTTAAGCCACAGCGTCACTTCCTAGACCAACTTTAATAGCACACTGATCCCCTTCTTAATTGATGAGCTAGTTACATATGTTTGATGTATTTATTTATATCTATACATTCTGTTTTCTCCCTCCTGAAAATTAAACTGTAACAATATTTTAATCAAATGATATCCTTTTTCAAATTTCTCTATGGGCCTGAAAAAATATTCCTTTACAAATGTGTCTATTTGTTTTGATATTCAAATCAATCTTAATTCAGTCTGACACTCTGCATGGTAATTCCAATACAGGTCTCTTTTCCTTCAATGTGAACATAGACTACCTCTATTTTACCCTCGTATATTTTTCATGATATGAATTTTAAAAATAATATAGCCTAATTGTCTGATAAAAATTATATTGTCTGAATGTGTTTGAGCATTTAATCATTAACATTAAACAACTTGGACCAGAATGCTATTAGTGATATGGTGTTCTTGTTTTCTAACTATATCAATACTTAATAATTACTTCACAGGCCACGTTTGTAGGTTCACAGATTAAGGACAGTTAAATAAAAGTTAATTAAAATTTTATTTCATCAAAAAGCTGGGTGTATTAGCCTACATCTGTAATTCAGCTACATGGTAGAAGGTAAGAGGAACATTATCTGAGACTAGGCATGGGCAAAATTTTCGATCCTATTAGAAAAAGAACTTGAAATAGATGAGTGGTTGTCTAGTAAGCATGAGACCTTGAGTTCAAACTCTTGTACCACTAAATAAAAATATTAGTTATTTTTACTATTATTATATTAGATTGTCTTACTTATATCTTTGCATTTTTTTCTACAAAGGGAGTTCATTTTGACATGTCCATATATGCATATGTACCTTGATCAGACTTACCTCCTTTCATACTCTCCTTCCTACTTCTCAAACCTGTCTCAGCAATTTTGTTGTTCCATTCTACATATGTGCTTACAGTATTTTGGCCATATTCATCCTTCTTTAGCGTCTCTGTTTGTCCCATCCACCTCACTGGTACACCTCAGGCATGCCGTGTTTCACTTCTTTGATATTCATTAATCTACATGTTAATTGCATAAAGGAGCTTCATCATAGTTGTTCACACACACATAAACAATAATTTGATCAACGTGACTTTTACTAATCTTACTTTTCCCAGCCCCACTCCACTTGTTATTCGATAGCTCCCAGTGAAATTTGTGTTGCCATCTTCACAGGTGCAATGCATTTTCATATTGTTCATCTTCTAATTTTCGCTTTCTTTCCTATACCCTTTAAACTTTTCCAACATTCAAACTCCAAATATATATATATATATATACATATATACATATATAATCATATACACAGACTTCATCTTTTCAGTCAAACATTAGCATGTGATCTTAGTCTTCTGGACCTTTTGAGCCTGGCTTACTTCACTTAATATCATGAAGTTCCTATCGATCTATTTCCATGAAAAGGACAGAATCCATTTCTCTTTATGTCCAAGTAATCAAGTAATGATCCATGTGTTATGCACATCATATTTTCTTTATCCATTCCTCTGTTGTAGGCAATCTGGTCTGTTTCCATAGATTTGTTGTGAGTAGTAGGAGCTCTATTGTATCCTGACTTACATTCCTCTGGATAAATGCCCAAGACTGATATCCCTGGATCATATAATAGTTCTATTTTTAGTTTCTTTTTATATCAGAACCCTCCATACAGACTCCATACTGTTATTAATAGTTTAATTCTAACAAGTGTTATAACAGTTCCTTCCTGTTCCCCATTTTTGTCATTATTTATTCTTTTTTGCCTTCTTAGAGATGTCATTCTGACTAGAGTTAAATGAAGTCTCATTACAGTGCTCCTTCATGTATTTATTGGCCATTGATATTTCTTCAAGAATTGTATGTTTATCTTATTTGCCTATTTATTTATTTTTTTTGCATTTTTCTTATTGTGATTAAGTGATTACATAAATTTCACAATTTAACAGTGTTGTGGGATAGTGATACTAGTTAAAGTCTCAAACACATTCTAACCTTCATGGGCAAATTTCTTTATCATGGTCTATAAAGTTTATGAGTTCTATGAGCTTTGACAATACAGTTTCTTCTTCCACACTGGGTGATATGTACATTTCTTTTCTTGTGCATAGTGTCAGCTGTTCCATCTTTCTCACTCCCTTCCTCCCTCCCATCATTGCCATTGAGTTGCTTAGTTCATTTAGATCAATGTCCAGTGTAGCTGATGTATCCCACTGTTGTATGTTTCCCCCCATTTCCCTCTATTTCTGTGTCCTCCTCCTAGTTTCCCTCCGATGTGCACATATATACCACATAGGGGTCAGCAGCATGGAGTCATTTAGTAATGATTCAACCAGATGAGTGCGAGTCCTTTGTTTCTTGAGTCTTGTTTACTTTGTCATATCACCTTACATTTTGGATTTAACATCCACTTATCAGGGAGACCATGTGCCATTTGTCTCTTTGCTCTTGGCTTACAGCACTCAACATGATTTCTTCTAGTTCTATCCATTTCCCTGCAAATGCCATTATTTTGCCCTTCCTAAGGCTGCCTAATATTTCATTATATATAGGTACCACAATTTTTGGATCCATTCATCTATAGTGGGACATCTGGGTTGTTTCCATATCCTGGCTATTGTGAACAGTGCTGCAATAAACATGGAGGTGCGTGTCACCTTGTATCCTGGTTCCTGTTGTTCAGGATAGATGCCTAGGAGTGGTATGGCTGGGTCATAAGGGAGGTCAATATTTAGCTTTCTGAGGACCCTCCAAGTTGCTTTCCAAAGCGGTTGTATATGGCTGGGGGGAGGTAGGGAGGGGTGGAGTGGGGGAGTGGAGATGGGAAGGGATGGGAAGGGGAAACAAAGGAGGAGGCAACAATGCTTGATAAGAAATGTACTCATTATCTTCCCCTTGTAATTGTACCCCTCTGTACGGTATTTTCACATACACAAAATAGTGTACATTCCATTCCTATCAGCAGTGTAATAGTGTTCCTCTTTCTCCACATCCCCTTCAATATTTGTCATTGGCTGACTTTAGAATGTGGGCCATGCTGAATGGGGTAAGGTGGTATCTCAGAGTTGTCTTTATTTGCATTTCCTTTACAACGAGGAATGATGAACATTTCCTCATGTATTTCTTTGCCATTTTTATTTCTTCTTCTGAGAAGTCTCTCTCTTTAATTCCCTTGCCCAGCTAGTAATTGGTTTGTTGGGTTTGGGAAGGATTACTTTCTTGAGTTCCCTGTGTATACTAGATATTAACCCCTTGACTGATATATTGCTGGTAAATTAATTGGCTGTCTTTCTAGTTTGGTTGTTATGTCTTTAGCTGTGCAGAAACTTTTTATTTTAAGGTAGTCCCATTTGTCGAGTCTTTCTCCAATTTGTTGTGACCCTGGAACTCTGTTCAGGAAGTTCTTACCTATGCCTATAAGTTCAAGTGTCTCTCCTACTCTGTCCTGCAATAGTTTCAGCGTTTCAGGTTTGATGTTAAGGTCTTTAATCCATTTTGAGTTGATATTAGTGCATGGTGACAGGCTGGGGTCCACTTTTAGTCTTCTGCATGTGGCTGCCCAGTTTTCCCAGCACAGCCTCTTCCACTGTATGTCTTTGGCTCCTTTCTCAAATATCAGCTGACTGTAGGATGTGGTTTTATTTCTGGATCTTCTATTCCATTGGTCTTCAGATCTGTTTTTGTGCATGTACCAAGCTGTCTTTGTTATTATGGCTCTATAGTAGAGTTTGAAGTCCAGCATCGAGATCCCTCCCATGTTGTCTTTTTTACCTAAAATTGTTTTGGCTATTCTAGGTCTTTTGTTGTTCCATATGAATTTTTGGACTGTTTCTTGTATTTCAGTAATGAACATCATTGGGATTTTAATAGGAATTGTGTTGAATTTGTATATCAATTTTGTTATTTGCCTATTTTTTATTGTGAAAATACTGTACAGAGGGGTCACAATTACATGGACAAGATAATGAGTACATTTCTTATCAAGCATTGTAGCCTCCTCCTTTGTTTCCCCTTCCCATCCCTTCCCATCCTCCCCCACCCACTCCCCGCACCAAAGTTGTAAAGTTCATTTTTCGACATAATGACTTGTACATCTCATTGTTGCAATGGGTCCACCTATATGTTATTTGCCTATTAATTTACTTGTTGATTCTTGCGGTGTTTACTTTTTGACATGTTGAGCAATGTTCTGATCATTTATGCCTTGTCAGATGTGTAGATAACAAAAAAGTCTGTCCCACTCTGAAATCTGTATCTTAAATCCATTGATCATTTCTTGTTTTTGTGTACAGAAATGTTTTAGATTTTTTGCAATCACATTGTCTATCATTACTCTGAATGCTAACCCATCGAAGTTCTATTCAGGAGGTTACTGCCTATATGTCTGTATCTTCCAGTGTTTAACCCATGTTTACTTTTACTAGTTTCAAAGTTTCAGGTCCTACATGAAGAACTTTAATCCTGTTTGAATTCAAACTAATATAGAGTGATGGATAAGGGCCTTGTTTCAGTCTTCTTCATTTGTATATCCAATTTGTATAGACTTTCTTTTCTCTAATTCTTGTTTTGGGCACTTTTGGCAAAATCAGGTGCTATGGATAAATGGTTTTATTTCTGGATCTTCTAGTCTGTTCCATTGTTTTTTCATGTATGTTTTTGTGTTAGTATTATACTCTTCTTGTTACTATGGCTCTGTAGAAAAACCAGGAGTCCAGTGGTTTGATGTTTCTAGCATTCTTTATTTTATTCAAGATTGCTTTAATTAATTCAACGTATTTTATGCTTTAGTTTAAAATCTACAATTGATTTTTAGAATGGAATTTTCACTCTCTGTGAAGAATGACATTGGAGTTTTAAATGGGAATGCATTATTGATCATATGAGTTAGCATTTTTATTCTTTTAAAGTACAATAGAATAAAAACGTATGCATTTATAAAAGTTTTCTTATGTATGTAATTTACACAGATGAGTTTGCTTTCTGATCTATGCCTTGAAACTCTTGTATATTTTTTTCTCAAATAGCTTTTATAAACCTCTTAGAAACTGTGCCTTTCTTTATTAGGTATCTTCACTGAGAGTTTGTTAACAACATTATTTTGCACTTGGTAACACATTCTGCACCACGGGAGTGAAACTGTTATAATGGACAAGTTTCCAAAGGGATGATAACAATAGAAGAATACTAAAGTAACAATTGTAAGAAAATACATGAAAAATATTAGTCAAATGAAAGTCACTAAAATGTTTCAGATGTTTATGAGTAGTATTTTCTTTTAAGTGTACTAAAAGTAATATTTGTTACTTTTATTTGCATTGAAACAATTAAGAATTAGAAGTAGAAGTTTAAATTATGTTCTGAAAATGGAAACATGCTTATGTATGTATTCATACATGTGTCTATGATTATGTGTATACATACAACTGTGTTTTGAAATTCAGATATGCTTTGTAAAATTGAATCATATCTATCTGAAAACAATAGTTGGGAAAAATTACCATTACCTAGAATGGTTGACCATTATATTAGCTTCTTATGTTTTGAATTACCATGGAAGAAGCCAGGAAAATACTTAGGGATCTTTAACAATTCTTTACTGACATATATAAATCCTTGCTTTTGAAACAATAAATCCAGTAATATCTTTATACCACCTAGAACACAGCCTCAAAGATTGCTTTTCAGGAAAAGATATGTGGTGATAGTTCCCTATAAATGATCAACTTGCCTTTTTCTTTGAACCACTTCTGGGTCAAATTCACATCTAGTAATAAAGGAATTTTGGGGGTCATTTGTGAGTGACAGGTAGCATTACTAATACATTGCTTCAGAATGTAAAAATGTGACCCACTGGGTAGTGTTAACCACACTATTTTCCAACTGTGACTCAGGTCAAAATTCTAGCTCTTCTGTTAAGCACTCACCATGGAACAATGTGCCTCCACATTTTGGGCCTTTAGCACTGACTGTGTGGGTTATAATAAGAGATTCAGCTGGAATTGAATGTAGGAGAATGTAGCATGCTGGACCCTCACTCCTTAAAAATCTGACTTTCTATATCCTCTTGTGTGGTCTACATATGTGCTCAACACTGCCTGCCTACCAGTCTTTCATCACAGACATTTTCAGTTATTACTTTGCTATGTAGCTTATCTAAGTATTGGTTTTGAACATTCAGTGGTTCATAGCTTGCCTGGTACAGAAAGAAAAGTCACTCTAGTTATCTTAGAAAAGACAGCAAGATTTGAATAAATTATATATTTTAAAATAAATGCATATTTAAATTCAAAAAGACCATAGAGAATGGAATGATGGGAAAATACTTTTAATAGCCTATACATCTATATTTAAAGATCCAGTTTCACAAATTTTATTTAATTCACAAGGATTGAATTTATAGGTAGTCCCTGACTTATTGAAAGCAAGAAGAAGAAAAAGTACAAACTTGTCTCTAGAATATTGTTTGCGTTATTTTTGTATGTGTTGACATGAAAAGAAATGGAAGAAAATGGAAGAAATTTGTCACTGTATGTAAGAATGAAATTTTGATATCTGTTGCTACACTTTAGAAACTTGCTAAATTTGGTCTCTATCACAATTGGTTTGTTATAATAATAGAATACTGGCATACACATTCATATGCAATGCCAGTTTTCCAAGAAATGAATATAATTTCCTAGTAGTTTTTTTTTTTTTTTTTGTCGGTCATGGGGCTAAAAATCTGGGCCTGGATGCTGTTCCTCAGCCTTCAGCTCAAGGCCATCATTCTACCACCCAACTACAGTGCCATTTCCTGTTTTCTGGTGGTTAATTAGAGATAAGAGTCTCACAGACTTTCTTTCCTCAGGCTGCCTGGCTTTGAACTGTGATCCTCAGATCTCAGCTTCTTAAGTAGCCAGGATTACAGCTGCGAGCCACCAGTGCCCAGATAGTTTATTTCTTTTTTGAATAATTGTTCTACAAAACATATTCTGGAGCCATGATAATGAAAATAATAGGTCATAAGAACAGCACATGCACATGCATATATATATACATGTGTGTATTGTGCATGCATATGTGTGTACATATAGATAGCTATGCTTATCTTTTAGGTCTAACATGAACATATGACTATATGATTCAGCATCATGGCATCCATGAAAATTAAAATATTCCTGACAATAACATGTTCTATTGTATCCCATCCTAATTATCATCAGATTACTCTATTTTCTACTTTATCCACTAGTATAGTTATTTAATACTGTAGAAATTAATAATCACAATAATCATAAAACATTATTAAATATTACCAAGTAATATTTAAGTAAATTTTATTTATTTAAGTAAAAATTCAACCAATTTTCTCCTATTTTGTAAATCAAGCATCATCTGAGGAGAAATGGCTGTTTTTTTCTCTACCCTGATGTTTCTCAGATGCAATTAACTTTTTCTCTATAACTTCAACACATGCCCACACAGACAAATATACAAATCTCATAGAAACATTACTGGCTATACTAAGCTACTGGAACACATTTTTTTCTATTTTAAGACTGCAGATCCATGACAAATGGAAAGTTGCAACTCTACAAGCAAAACTGAGTGAAGTCCTACCTTATGATCGCTACTGTGTCAGTATACAGCCAGTCTCACAGGTGCAAATGTCCTGGGAAAATAGTCAAATAGTTTTAAAGAGTCCAAGTGTAGAGAAACACAAATACTTTTGAATGCTTTAAAGGTTCAAGGTTAAATGCTCCCATAAGCAATTTGCCATTTCCGTGTTAATTCAGTTTGTAGAAACATATAATTAGAATCTCTAATACTTGCATTCTTTTTTTCTTTATGAGAAAAACATGTGGTATTGAACAGAGCAATGAGTACAATGGGAAGGGGGCCTTTGCATGATGTCTTTACATTCCCTGCTGAAATGCCAAAACTACTGAATTTCCAATGGAAAGCAAAGAAAAAGAACACTTTACTCTTTATTGAAAACTAGCACCTCTCCTTAAAATGAAAATAGGCGCTTTCATGTGGCATAGTAATTTTCTTCTTTACAGGTGTTGAACAAAGCTGCCTGGGGAGTGTGCAATCTGGGCTGGGAATTAAATCCAGCTTGCTTACTTAATCATATAATACATAGCCAGAAAGGCATAAGGCCTACATTAAAGAAATGTCTTTTATCTTGAAAATTAGTGAAGAAAAGTGCCTCTGACAACCACGAATACTTCTCATAAATAAAAAAACCAAGGTTACGGGTGTGTATATCCATATCTATTAAATGATATATAAAAGTTATAAAATTTTCTATGAATTTGTATTTTCTTTTAATAGTAACTGCCATATACTGTAAGATAAAACTTGTTTATATTTTGTTGGTTCTTGCATTCAAGTTAAAAGTTAAGAATCATTTATTTTTTAAGCTGTAACCTTCTTTGTGGGACAAATTGTCTATAAAATTAATTTCAGTATGCATGTGATCTATGCAATCATTTGTTGAAAAATAATTCAATAAAGCTTTCATTTTTCAAAATAAAAGCAATGCTCATGCACCGTTTAACCACATAGGAGAAGAATCTTGGAAATTACAGTGCGTGATTATACTTCTGTTTGAGAGGTGAAATTAATATATAACTTTATAGTTTCCATCTAAATTATTTTTTCATGAATACCTGTTTCTACAAATTGAATACCCGTATTTTTTTTCTCTCTAAAGTAATTTGATCCAGGAAGGTTGGTGACTGAGAAAACACATTTGCTTTATTCCTCTCATTTGGGAGCCATTAAATAACACACAAATAAAGTGGGTCTTTTTATTTTTGCGTTTTTTTATCATAGATTATTAAATGAGTTCCAGAGAACAAAGTAATCTCTCAACATAAATCCTAAGTAAATATTAAATTAAATGTTAATTGGAAAAGTGTCTGTCACCCCCCCTCAAGTTTTTATCTAAAACACTTGGGCAATTGTAAAATGCAAAGAAGTAATACGAAAGGGTGCGATGTAAAAGGTACCATTGGGATTTGCATAGTGTGCAGAACTAGAAGCAGAACTTTTTCATTTTAGAGAAAGAAAAAGCCATGATGAGGGTTCACAACTCTCTACTACAACTTTTAGGCTTGAATGGAGATGTGAAACATTTTGGAAATGGAACGTGAAATGTTTAAAATGGGTAATGCCTCTGAATCAAGAGAAAACACTTTTCTACGTAGGGATCAGTAATGTCACATGACACAGTAATACTGATCAGGAAAAACAGTGAAAAAGAAAATGAGGCTCTTTCACAGGAAGTGCAACTGTTCAAAGGCACTGGCCCGGCCTTGGGCAAAATACATGGACACAATGGGCATTTGTTGTTACGTCTTTCAATTATGGGGATTGTGATGAAAGTTAATTTTAGTCTTCATGGAGCTGTTGGGTAGAGTGATAGGATTACATATGTTTAGAAGTCAAGAGAAAAGTGGGGGTTGGGGGGGTAGGGGGAGGTGGTGATAAGGGGTGTGGGGGTGTGGAGTGGAGAGGGGAAGGGATGGGAAGGGGAAACAAAGGAGGAGGCAACAATGCTTGATAAGAAATGTACTCATTATCTTGCCCATGTAATTGTAACCCCTCTGTATGGTATTTTCACAATTAAAAAAAAAATGTATGGAAAGGAGCCGATTGCCAGTAGCTTAGACCTGTAATCCTAGCTACTCAGAGGCTAAGATCTGAGGATCATGGTTCAAAGCCAGCCCAGGCAGGAAAGTCCATGAGACTCTTATCTCCAATAAACCACTAGAAAACCAGAAGTGGTGCTGTGGCTCAAGCGGTAGAGTGCAAAACAAGAATTAGAAAAGAATTCCATTCAAAATGTCTTTTGGTTGGTTGGTTTGCTTAATTTCATTCTGCAAAATCTGACCTCCCTGACCATTGCAGAAGCAAATAAAAAAGATGTAAAACACAGGACAATCTATAGCATGTGGGCACAAATGGGCACAAATTTTTGTTTACCACCTGTGTGCTGCACCCAATTTTACAAGTTTTTAATGATTTATCTTAGTTGCAACAAACACCCTTGCCTGAGTGTCACTCAAATATGTCAGTTGTATATGTAAGGAAACTGAACTCCACTGGGTTAATTGAGACTTTCAAAATGATTTACAGGGAGAGTTTGGTCTGACTTTTCTTCACAATGCCTCATCAAATATTAGAAGCCATTTATGCCTATAGATATATGAAATAAAAAAGGGATGACATTTACAAGCAACAATGTGGCAGTTTACATAATATTATCATGGAAATGTAAGGAATTTCTATGCAAAATAAACTCTCTATGGGTGTTTGTTGAGCTGTTGACTGATGTTTTTCCCATCTCTTCTTATGTGTCATAATTTTACTCAAGTAAGATAAAATAACAACACCTAAATCATTATGATTGATATTACAAGAATATAGAATTGTCCTAGCCTTGTAATTTTCTGACCTGGTGTTTTCATATACTTTCCGAAATTTCTATTTTAAACTTGAAATAAAATCAACATTTTGAAAAATATCAAACTACAAGTATCACATTTTGTATTCTAGTTTCTTTGCAAAAATGTATACATCATATGCAAATTTATCCAACTCTTTTAAACGGAACCTAAGTAGACACATGTATGAAGTTAAGATGGTTGCATATATATATATATATATATATATATATATATATATGATGGTTGCTTAGGATTTCCCTATAATTTTTATAAAGATGAGGATCAAATGAAGATATATTTCAGTTACAAATTTCTAGTGGATAGTTATTTCCTTCAGACATTCCCAGTGATATAATAAGAAAGTTTATTTACTATCCTACCTATAGTACAAATCCAGTTTTAGAGAATAATCTCCTATTACCCCTCCTAATTTGAGCATGCCCAATGATTTAATCTCATACCCAATCTACTGTGAGTGGCTATTTATAAAAATAATTAAAATCTCCTAAATTTGATGTATCAACAGTGGGTTAAATCTGGCTGTGGGCACACTGAATTTCTACAGTTGCACTTTCACTATTTCTAGCTTTCATGGACTTTTATATTTATTTCCATAGCAGATAAACATTTAAAATATACTTGCTGTTTCATATAGCTCTATTAATAGTTTCACTGGACATTTTTTTCTGTAATTTTGTCTAATAATCACTGGCAATAAATGTCCTATTTAGACTATTTGGTTTTTTTTATTTTGTTTTTATTTTTTTAGTATTATTTCTAGGGGATGAACTCAAGGCCTATGCACTATCCCTGAGCTTTTTTGTTCAAGGTTAGTATTGTACCACTTGCTCTATAGCTCCATTCCGGGCATTTTAGGATAGGAGTCTCATAGACTTTCCTGTCTAGGCTAGCTTCAAATTATGAGCTTTAGTTCTCAGCATCCTGAGTAGTGAGGGTTAAAGGCATGAACCACAGGTGCCTAGCCTACACAACTTTTAACATGTAATTACACATGCTTTATCATGTTTATGCACATTAATTTTTAATGTATTAGAGCTGTAAATTTTAGTCTAAGACAAACAACAATAAAAAAAAACCCACTGCCTTTAAAAGGAAAGCCTGGTGATGCATGTCTGTAATCCTACCAGTTCCAGAGACAAGAAAGAAAGATTATCATTTCAAACTAGATAGATTATGGTTTCAAGGTAGCCCAGACAAAAGTTAATAATATCCTCTACAAGCCAGTGGTTCAGGATCATAATCCCAACTACATAGGCAACATAGGAAAATCACAGTCTGATGCTTCATTTGAACACTGACATAAGCAAAAAGTACTGGTGGCATAGCTCTAGTGGTAGAGTGAATTCCTAGCAAATCCAAGGCACTGAGTTCAAACAAAAATTCCACTAAACAAACAAAACAATGTATTTTTTTTCAAACAGCCTCATTTATTACTGTCATAGAGATACGAGACTCTTTGTTAGAAGTCGCACAAAAGATAACAGATGTTTAGAGGTAGTTATGCCTGCTAATATTCTATAGAAAACTGAGCTGTTATGAACAGTATATTAGAAAAAGCATTTCCAGAGGTTAGACATTGATGTACAGAATGTTGTGTCTTTTGGCAGACATGATTACATTTCTTACTATGACAAATTCCTGACTTTCTAAACCACATGTTATGCTTTAAGATAAAGACTCATTAGTGCTCTATCAAGACTTAGCCATTAGTGATGCTTTCAAGGTATGAAACAAGATGCCTGACTAGTAGTAGTCATGTAATGTAATGCTATTTGTTATTTTTAAAGATTTGTAGAAGGACAATACTTCATAAATGCCCCCATTATTAAAGCGTAATAAAAACATCTTAATAACTCTTAAGATGCTATTTGTCCGCATCCCTCTTGAAGCCCGTGACAAGTGGTTGCACAGTTGCTGGAATCCAATTTGCAAGGCAGACCCAAAGGAGAAATGAAATGTATTTCATATGCTCACTTTTTTTTTCCTCAGCAAATTGCTTTTTGATCAAGGCCTTAGTGTTTTTTTTCTTATGATACTTGACCAGCAAGAAGTCATCGGATTTTTTTCTGGCTTCAAAGGAAATGGAAGAATTAGCTTTTCTAGGATTGGAATGACAAGAATGAATTGGTAGAAACAACTATAGCATTTATAATAGTTCCATAATTGGTTCATCAACATCCATACTCATTTCACATGGGCACTACTCCTCTCTTCTATTATAGAGACTATGGAGAAAAAGTTAAAAGCTTTACATTTTAAAAGTGAAGGCTTACTCACAATTGATAGTTGCCTTAAAACTACTTTGTTATCTTTAGATAGTTATAAAATGGAGTTGCCAATCACTGAAGCAGATAATAAATACAGTGAATCTTGATCAATGTTACTGCTTTCAACATTCCCACCCACACCTCCCAACACACTCCTTCCCTTACTTATCATAATTTTAGGTTATATATTGAAATTATTGCAATTTAACATTGAATTTTATTTGTATAATGTGCCTGTATTGGTGACACCATGTCAAAATCTACATCTCCACTTCTGTCCACCCCTTCCACTATATTTCTCAATTCTGTGGTCTAAACAATGAATTCACATCTGCATTCTCCTTCCTTCCCCCTTCATTCTTTTACCCCACTCCCTTTGGCCCACCCTCCTCTCTTGCAAGTACCTATTTCCTGGTACAGTACTTATTTTATGGGCTTTGACTTAGATTTTCTTAAAAAATATATATATGTGTGTATATATATATATATACACTATTTGCACTCTCCAGAGAGTCTATTAATTTCAGTTAATTCATTTGTAGCCCCTTGCTTACCACCCATTGTGTGTTTACTTGTATATTTATAAACACATTCTAGCTTCCACAAAAGAGGGAAACCATACAATCTCTATCTATCTATCTATCTATCTATCTATCTCTATCTCTATCTATCATCTATCTATCTGTGTGTGTGTCTGTGTGTGTGTGTGTATATATATATATATATATATATATATTCCCCAAATCTTTCCATTTCCTTACTTGCTACAACGTAATTATTTCTGATGGATGAGTAGAAGAACACATATCTTACCCTGCTGGATAGAAATGGCAGGAACCCCTGACATTGGAATATTTTCTGAAAGTCAATCTCTCTGTCCCTGCTTCTGTTCAGAAATCTTTCCATCTATCACTAAGGAAGGAATTTCCCTGTTTTTTTTCCCTTCCGAATTTCAGGTATATATTGCAGTAGGTGCTTTTCTTGGAAGATGTACTGTTTTAGTATCTTTTCTTTTCATTTTTTTCCATTGTGGCAAGTTTGAAGGTCCAGAATTTCCACAGATGTTTCCCGGTCAGGTTTAGTAAACTATTGCTAATACATGTCCTTCAAATTTTAACATTTTCAAATGTGTAAAATAGTATATAGGTATTTAGATAAGCGTAACGGCCAACTGAGCCTTTGCTAGGTTGTAACAGTGAAAGGGGCTGAGATCCATCTGTCTCTTCATAAAGCTGATATTTCCTTACGGGCTTGTATACCAGGTTTTACTTAGCAGAAATTACTTAACATTTTCCTTGTTTACTGAATTTAGGGGAAATTAGATAGCTAGAAGTATAAGCAGTAAAAGTAAAATAAAAGATGAAGAAATATAATTAAATTAGGCCTTTTTTTCATGGAAAATGGCAGAGAAAACAAACACAAATACAAGTTCACTTTTCCACTACTACAAATTTTCAAAGAATGAGGATGGTTTCTCAGTTACCCTTGAATGAAATCGAGTGCCTGTCAATCAAGAGTGCCTGTTCTAAGTCATCTTATCTTTCCTCATCACATTGAAGCTACTTACTGAGCCTAACTTCATTATTCTTTTTTAATGCCCCCATCCTAAAAAGTAACTAAACTTCAGCGGACATTCTGAACTTTCAGTGTTCATTAGCAGTATTGACATATTGTTTATCTCTCACGGTAATTCAGGCAATGGTTTGATGAGATGTTTCACCAGAAGGCAGAGACTGATGTTTGCTTGTTTACTCTTCAACCTACTGTCTACATTATAGGCACACCTATCAATCCAGTTCTGCTGCTCTGTTCCACTCCATTTGGAATAGACACTGACATGGAGATTTATTAATCATTCAATATCTGCATTAGAATGTCAAGTCAAGTGTGACCTTGAGCACTGAGTGGACTGAGTCAAGCAGCATGATCACACCTCAAAGAGCTAACTGAGAGCAAACAGCAGAGAAGCTAGATGGTGTTTTCACAAATAAAATTTATGGCCGGGAGGACTATTTTTTATTTCCCCTACTAAAGGAGTTAAAACTCTCAATGTCATTGGAAATTGATCCAGTAATTGTTCCTCAGCTGTTATAATGGTAATTCTTAAGGGCCACCAGCTTTGTTTTCACTTAACACAATATATTAAAAAGTATCAGTAAAAAAAAGTTCTTGCATGCCAGATGTGCAGGAGGGTTCTTACTGCAATGGTATCAGGGATGGGAACATCATTACAAGCCTCAATGGGACATTCAGGACAGCCAGTGGCTACATTTAGCTTCCCAATATAAAGTGTCTGAGAAACACAGTCCTCTATTTTATCGTATATTTATTTGCTTTTGCTTTATGCTGAGGATACTTGTGGTTGTTCCTTCTGGTAAAAAAAAAATGATGACCAAATCACAACCAACTAGGTTATACAGAAATAAGATAGGGAGGGGCTGAGAATTAAATTGGCAGTTTCCTTTCATCTCAGCTTGCGTCGGCACTCGTCCATTATATAAATTGTGTTTTACATATATTGCAGAACATAATTTTTCTCTCTTTTCTCTCTCTCATACTCCTTTCTTCTTCCCATCTGTCCCCCACTGTCTCAACTTTTTTTGTGTTTAAAGTTTTTTACATGCCCATGATGCAATCTTCTTTGTTTCAAACAAAGCATCCCTTGATCATGTATAAATTTGTTGAAATGGTTTTCTCAGAAAATAGTTGTTGATATATGGCAGTAAGAAACTAAGGGAACCACATTTTTATTCAAATACACTTAATGTCTTTCCCTGTCATTTTGATGACTTTTAAAATTTCTAACTATAATTACTTAACTAAATAATATGTTATGTATGGAAAGGAATGTATGACTTGTATTATACATAGATGGTATCTCCAATCAGCATTCAGCAGGTATGTTTAGGGTCTCCGTACAATTTTATTAAATTTGACATATTAATGTTGCCAAAGCTTCAGAGATTTGTGGATTGTTTTCCTGGCAGGCTGGGTTAGAATACTCAGCATGCAGGTGTGTGCCATTGAATTACACGATTACATACTTGAAAATCAAAAGGGGGAAATGAACTCATAAAAGTTACATAGACGAGAAAGCCAAATGTAGTCTCAGGATGCATCATTACATACTTCAGACTTAAAAATAGGCCTTCTTCCTGTCAACAATAGAAAAATCAGAGTAGCTTACATTGACACTTGGGGAGAAGTATAGATAATTCATATTCAGACTAGCATTTTCTACAAGTATGCAGCAACTCCAATATGCTTAGCAGGTCAAAGACAGAACAAGCTTTGATGGTACTTTACCCCCCCCCTCCAAAAAAAAAGAATGACCAGGCACCAGTGGCTCATGCCTGTAATCCTAGCTACTCAGGAGGCTGAGATCTGAGGATCATGGTTCAAAGCCACCCTGGGCAAGAAAGGCCATGAGACTCTTATCTCCAATAAACCACTCAGAAAACTGGAAGTGGCACTGTGGCTTAAGTGGTAGAATGCTAGCCTTGAGCAGAAGAGCTGAGGGACAGCACCCAGGCCCAGAGTTCAAGCCCTACAACTGACCAAAAAAAAAAAAAAAGGAATGTTCTTGTGTTCTTTTTTCTTTTAAAGTTGATTTTATGTTTGACACTCACCTAGGAAGAATCTTTTTTTTTATATAGAGAACCCCTCAACCCATATTTTGAGTACTAACAACCTGAGATACAGAAATGGGTCCCTTCTCATGATGTCTTCCATTTGTTATTTGTTCTTTATAGTTATGAAGGTCAGATTTTGACTTTGACTCTAGATTGTCACGTCTTTTCATTACAGTAAGGGAGTGTTCCAATTAGCTTTTATAGTTTTATTTTCTGAATTGTACTAATGAAGCTTTGTTTCTACATAGCCCTTGGGAACAGCTAGGGAAAGTGGAAGTTTTCCTAGAATCATACCATTCTTTGGGGAAATACTCCTTAGCCTCATAACTGAAGCTGAACTCTCCTCAGATAATGCAATCCTTCTCAGAACCTTCAAGCTACTAGAACCTTCATTATGTTACCATTATTTATAGTTCCCCTTCCTGAGTTTAGCATAATTTCCCACCTATAGAATGTATTTAATACAAAAGAGTATAATTTTCCCCATAGTCATACGAAAACAAGAATTAATGAAAATTTTGGTGGCAGAAACAATCAAGTTATGTGGAAATATAGTAGTAGTTTGCAATTCAGATGTTACAAATTAACAAAAATTATGAAAGAATTCAGTAATAGTTTTAAGTGTAGTATACAGAATATGAATGGAATCACTGAGCTAAAGTAAATGTTCTTTAAAAACAGTATGGATTCAAAAGGAATTATCCTATAATTCTTTTAATCTTCAAAAAGCAGACAAAAATTTCTGGCCTTTAAAGAGAAGTATAGACACAATGAAGTTATGGTTACTTAACTACCAACTTCCCTGAAAAACGTCTAAATCCAGGATAATTTTAGAACCAGGTGGATGTTTTGGAAAAGCTTTTAAAGCTAAGATTTCTTGCATGATCTAAAATTCTGCCTATCCAGTAAGAGAATTTTCCAGAGAAACTGAAATTCAAGTTTTCTGACATCAGGAAAAGCTGTTTATTATATTTTTTGAATTTTCAGTTTATAGTGCAGGTATTACTGTGCCACATCATTCTTTGTTTTAAGGCAATATGGAGACATAGGGAGTGAATGGAATTACATCTTATGTCTTCATTTAGCCTGATTCCTTTCAATAGACTATTATCATTGTGCACAGATAACTAACCTATGTTCCACGGTTTTTATGTAATAATCTGGATAGTTAAGCTCTGAAGAGTAACAGCTAATGGTACCGCTGAAATAATTCCAAACATTTCTGTGTTGTAGACATGACACATGTTTACAATAGTATACATTCAAATATTAAAATTGTTAGTTAAGGTAACAAAACTGTAGCTTTTCTTTTCCTTTCCTTTCTTTCCTTTTCCTTTTTTTGTTAGTACCAGAGTTTGAGCTCGGAACCTCATGCTTGCTTGGCTTGCTTGCTCCATTTACACTTTACCACTTGAGCTGGATCACCATTTTATCTTGTTGTTAATTTTGAAGATGACTTTTCTGCCCAGACTTACTTTGGGTCCCAATCATCTGGATTTCAGACTACTAAGAACTTGGATTACAGGAGTGAGCTGCCAGCCTTCCTGTAGAGTTTTAACATGTCAAACATGGCTCGCATTTCTTTTCTGGACTAAAACTGAAAAATCTCAGATCCATTTTTCAGGATGGCTCTTATCCTATTTGTTGTAGACCCAAAACAATAAGGCAGCAATGGATTGTGGTTTAGTGAGTGGCTTCAAGGAGCATGCTGCTTAGAGTGTTATACAAATGCTTAATAGACTTGGAATTCATTAGCAGAAATAAGCCTTTGTTGCATTAAGCACTAAATTGCATACTTTTTCCTGTATAATGCACCCTAAATTGGTATTGTATTTGTTAATTTTTGATGTTGTTATTGTCTGATGGAACTGTGTTGGAAGACAAAACCCCAGCACTTTCGTAGCAGCTCTCATCTTTTTCAGAGATAGTAAGCATCTGTAATCCCAGTTCCTCAGGGGATTGGGATACTAGGGTTGTGGTCCTATACCACCTAAGGCAAAATCATTAAACCTTATCCTAAACTGACAAAAGGAAAGTAAAAAAGGGGTTGAGGGTGTGGCTCAAATGGAAATACATCGCACAACAATAGGGAGTCATTACCAGAAATAATGCTAATTTACAGTCAAGTGTTTGGTGACCTTTTCTCTAAATGGTATCTGTTTTGTTTCAATTCAATTTTAGTGACAGTTTCTCCATGTTTGTAAACCTGTGTTGGGAAATAGGAGATTCTCTAACTTGTCTCTTTAGTTTATTTACATTGGGTAGAAGTAAAGAATGATAGAGCACTTCTCTTGCATATTGGTAAGAGCCTTGGTTAACCTGGAAGCTTGGATTACTTTTCTCACAAAGAGAAAGTGACTGTGTTTCTATTTGAGTGAAAAGGATGTTTAGTGATGAGGAGAGTATCAGAATAGTAATCATTTAAAAATATTTTTCTTTAAATAGTTATACAGAAGGATTTCAACTTAATGTGTCAATTTATGTGAACAATGCATCTGGATCAGTCACTCCATCATTCTTTCCTACATCTACCCCACCCACCCACACACCATCTCAGACTTCTAGTTCAGTTTGCATGTATATACATTGAGCAAATATTATTGTATGTAATATATAATGTGTATTGCATATATATATATATATATATTATATATTAAGCAACCATGCCTTTTATCATTTGTCTGGCTCTCCCCAAATAAGATTCTTCTAAAACTCTTCTACATTTCCCAGCCACTAGTCTTTGTCAAGACTTGTAAACAGAAATAGCACATATGAATTTTACAATGCGAGGTTGACTCATATTTCATTCTCTAGTCTCTGCCTTTCCCTAACTGAGCCACAATGAAGGCTTTTATTGAGATGGCAGAGTCACATGGTTGAAGCAGCCTGCATCACAGTTACCATACAGAGGATAACAAGCTTGGGGTGTGATGGGCGTGCCATGATGCACATTGGGGGTGGGAGCTTGTGCTAAGACACTGATATTTTGTTGTTTGGGCTGTAGAAACTCACATTTCTTGACTCGAATATCACTTCAAACATAATCAATGTAAGTTATGGAGGAACAATATTTCATGTTTTTAGATATAAAATTCATTTGTCATTTTAATAGATTCATATTTGTTCAGCTTTACATATATTATTATGAAATCAAAATTTCTTCTACTTGCTAGCTATTACAAAGCAAAAATTGTGTTATATCTTTAAAGTTTCATAACTACTCAGACCTAAAATAAAGTTTAACACATTGACCAAAGTCAAAGTGGTGTGAAAAGCACAGATGATTATTTTTAAATTTTCTCGTGTCATAGAAAAGCGATCCCTGCCCTAACATCTTCACAGAAATAAATGGAACAAGGAACCAATGAGTTATTTAAAGGACTCATTAACTTTCACATGACCCTATTTGTAATTGAGACAGTTGTGTCCTAGAAGTACCCTACAAGAAATGATTAATGAAGTTTCCAAATATTCTAAATTGACTGACATGGAAGGAAGAAAGCCTGTGCTTTAGCCAAACCTGTGAGGACCAGGCAGGAGGGTAGGCTTATCTCCAACCTAATGTACAACAGTGTCTAATGCTGAGCATTTAAAAATATTTTATTTCCTGTTTAAGAACTCAGTATACAAGGTCAGTAAGAAGTTACATTTCTGAAAATGTTCTGTCTAAAGTGATCAAAGTTAGAGCAAGTTTAGATATATAAATCTCTCAGCCTTTCATAGTGCAGTAATATTTTTTGTTAATGCATTGCTGTTGGTAAAAAATGAAATTATGAGATATCTTCACACATTTTCATTTTATAAACTAGTTAAGATCCCATACAAAGCTAAGTGTCATTTGATCACAGTATATGGCTCACAGTAAATTATTATTAGATCTCTTCATATGTTACCTAAAGATGGAACTTATCCTCATTTAGTGATTAAATTCTCACTTTCCCTAGCAGAAACTTGAAATGATATGCTAAAAGTGAACTAAGAACATGTGAATATATATATATATTAACACATATATTAATTAATATATATATATATTAATTGCATGAAAGTCATTTGGAGCAACAAAGATAAACATCTCTGTAACACTTCAGTTTTCAATTACTGTGTCATCTTTACTATATTTTTATAATGTAAAGAATTGAAGTATATTTCAGAAGATTAGTATCTTTGCTTTGGGAACTTAAACTACACTAAAAACGTTGAAATGTAAAATTTCCTCTGTATGTCATGTACTTCATAGCACTAAGCTTTCCAGAGCCTAATAGGATAAACTCAATCTCACTCCAAACATCATAGCTTTCATTTACATTCTTAACTTTTGAATTGAAATAGCCTCTATTTGGTTGTCAAACTAATCTAACTCATGTGTTTAGTCATTGTGTGTGAGTCATGCTGCCAGTTGTTTTTGCCTTACTTATTACAAATCATCTGTAACTTGAGCAGTAAAATGAGGACAGAAAAGCCACTACTACTTTGAAGTTTAATGTTTACAAAAATTGGATGGGTTGTCCCATATTAATTTTGATGTGTGTTGGGCTTAGTGTTTCTCCAGCTTCAGTTTTGTCACTTCTTTCTAGTTATGGAATAAGCTTGTGATTTAGTGGTATTTTTGAAAACCAGACCACTTCCTCAAATTGAAGCTTTATTGTTAAAAATAGAGACAATGTTCATGTGTGTGTTAGATGAATCCAGTAGAGTGCGTGTTGGAAATAATTTCTCATGAATAGTTCACCCGGTGGCATGGAATTTCAGTCCTTCTGTCAATGGAGACAATTCAGTTTGAAAAAAATATTCTTAATTACGATACATTTTGTCTCATGAACATGTACTTCACCATGCATGCATGATCTTCCTGATGTTAGACAAGCTCTGGACATATTAACATGGAACTACAAAAGAACACTGTTAAAAATAACTTAAAATTTACCTTGATTTCTTAAAGCTTGAGACATATATTTGACAATATAGTCATTAATGTTAAATCTTCTATAATATGAATGTTGAATTTTAAATGAATATATTGAACGTCATATAAAAGCTTATTTTTTTCTTTTTTTGGTAGGTGATGGGGCTTGAACTCTGGGCCTGGGCACTGTCCTTGCGCTCTTCAGCTCAAGGCGAGCACTGTACCACTTGAGCCACAGCGCCACTTCTTTATTTTTTTCTTTCTAAATTCACTACAATATACAATATTTAGTTTCTGTATGTACTAAAAAATTTGCATTGCTTTTGAATAAACTAAGGGTAGACTGCTGTTAGTATGAAATATGAACAATTCCATTTACTCACAAAATCAGATCCTGTTCCACACTGCCTGGAATGATCTGCTCTCAATACCACATAGAACTGAAATTTCTCTCACCAGAAAGCTCCCAAAGAGAGGGACATAGGGCAAAGCATTGGAAGAAGTGATTGAATGATTCCAGGGGAACTTGTATAAAGTAATTTTGCTAAGAAAATACCTTCTATTAAAGGTAACTAACCAAAATTCAGAGAAATACCTTTGTTCAATGATAATTAGAAGCGATTCACTACTGAAAACATGAGGCTACTGCAGATGTGATTGGTCAATCATCTAGAGTTTAGTTGGTTCTTCCACTTTGAATCAATGATGGAAATATTGTCTTATTTCCAGAGATATCACCATGTGACATAAGGTTTCGTCTCTGAGAATGAGTAGCAGAAACCAGTAAACAAAAATCTGAGCTGATGGTTTAGGCTGGTAATTCAAACTACTTAGGAGGCTAAGCTCTGAGGATTACAGTTTGAAGTCAGCCCCAGCAGAAAAGTCCCTTTAAGACTGTTATCTCCAATTAACCACCAGAAAACCAGAAGTGGATCTGCAGCTCCAAGTGGTACAGTACAAACCTTGAGCAAAGGAGCTCAAGGGTAGCATCTATACCCTGAATTCAAGGCCCATGATCCACCCCCCCCAAAAAAAAATCTGGGCTTTAATGTCTATTAAACCATAGAGATTCAGCTACTAGCTGTTTGTGACTAACATGCAAACTCAGCAAGTTATTTCACTTCTCAAAGAATAACTTCTTCATTATTCACAAAACAAGGGTAAGAATACCTGCCGTTCTGGCTTGAGGCATAGATTAAATGAAGTAAATCCTTTCAGTATTCTATACAGATCTGATGCTAAGAAAATTCTTAACAATATTAACCGCCTTCACATAGTGTTAGAAGGCTAAGCAAGATGGCATAAGTCAACAAGGTATGGCTGATAGTTGCCACAGATAATATCCTCAATATGTTACTTTTCACCTTTGCATTTGAAAGTACCCATTCATCTTTCAAACATTTATGTACCTCCCCAGGATTACAAGACCTATTTAATTCTGAAGACACCTTTGCTGAAATTCTTGTCCCTTTAAGCCAAGCGCACAGCAATTTTCAGTGACTACTTTTAAAAGATATAGTAGACCATAAGTGTTGCACATCAGTGAATATAATTTAAAATTTTTGAAAATAATAATTCTAATAAGGCCATATAATAGAATAATACTGTATACAAATTATATATAAAATGTATATATGTTGTATATGCATACATACAATGTATGTACATACATATGTATGATGGATATATATGATATACATATCTCTGTATATAATATGTAATACATATATTAAATAACAAGGCTAGTATCTTCCTCTGAAGATCATAAAGCTTTAATTATTTTCCAAAAACAGCGGGTCTATGGGTAACATAATTGGCCTTTTATCCATGATTGTATGCTTCTAATTCTACTCATAGGCACTGTATGCACTCTTTGCATTTAGAAATAGAACTAGGAATTTGGCAGCATCTCAAAAGCATGATTCTGGAAAGATTTACTAATAAAGTACATAGTGATAAAAATACAAATTCTGGCTGATTTTATATTTCTTCGTAAAAATTGGTTATCACAATCCATTATAAAACATTTTCCTCTTTTTTTATTATAATGACTATGGATATTCTCCAAAAGATTCCTGGTGAAATTATAATCCCTTATCACCATAAAGTAACATTTTAGTTAGACTTATAAGAAAGTACATAAACTAATCTGTGTTGAGAAACTCTTACATTCTGTATGTATTAATAGCTGGTATGGCATAACAAGCCAATATGGATTTGTAGGGCCATCTGACATAAGCTCCTGTAGCTTCTGCAGGTTGCTTGAGGATCACTGATTTTTTTTTTTTAATTCAGGTACAGTGCTTTGAATGAGAGTTCAGACTTCTCTTCCATTTTGTGGGGAGCAGTGGGTTATCCCAGGCAGGTACATTTTCTGAGAGAGAATAGAAGCACACAGAGTCAAATGAAACACCACATTTCTTGATGGTTGGAACTGCTACAGACAGTTGTTTTGGTAGCAAATAGCACAAAGATAAGAAGGTCATGGATGTAACTTCCCACCACTGCAGCTGAACTTCTATTTGCAAATATATCCTATTTCACAGATAAGATGCCATCCTTTCCTCCTAACCATTTGATCATGGGATGCAGTGAAACTTTCTGCTTTTCTGAGATGGGAAGGGATATTGCACTTGGGTCAGTATTTTCTTCCTGTGAAATAATATTGCTCATGTTCCCTAGAAGCCTCTCATGTGTCTCCTTGGGTTCAGTTTTCAACATTAAAACCTTTCTATGTGTGACTCATTAAATGAGGTACCACTATATCCACCCAGTCATTCAACCCCATGTCATAGTCTCCAAGCCTGTGGCTGCTGTGGCACCTAAGCATGGAAACTGTAGAATCCAAAATTTTTTTTTTTTTATTCAGCTTGTGACAAAAGAAGGAAGAAAAAAAACACCCAAAAAACGCAAAAAACAAAAACTTTAAACTTTAGATTTAAAAAGAATTTTTGAGAGAGATTGTCTGTCAGAAAAATAGCTTGCTTGCTGGGGAATCAGATCCTAAGGTGACTATTACTGACAGGGCACTAAGTGGAAATTGGAGGAGGAACTCAGAGCCCAGGAGCATGGCTGAAGATAGAAGCCGGAAATGTCTGAAGCAGCTGAGGAGGTGGACAGATTTTTGTCTAAAAGATAAGTCAGCTAAACAGAGAGTGAGAAGACATGAGCCAAATTTACACACACACAAATGATGGAAATAATCTCTGAGGACCCGGTTTGGGAAGAAGAGAGGGAGATAAGGGGACCTTGAGTGGCTGGTGATGAGAGAACAAAGAGTTTAGCAGTTCCGGAGACAGATCGGTAACATTTCCAAATGCCACAGAATAGCTCACTGGCAAATAGGAGAAGTGATTTTTTTCCAACCAGTTTATTAAGAAATGTTTGGTGTGGGGAAAGTTCAAATATAAATTAGCACTGTTACTTGCTTTGCTTTTCAGACTATATTAAAGTGTAGCCCATAGGACAGGCCGTAAAGTTATGAAAGGATGTATTCATCAAGAAGAGTCCCTTTAGCTGGTAAGGGGGAGGGAACTCTTTGAATAGGTGAATGCCTTTGACTTTAATGGAACTAAAATAGTTTAGAGGAGGGTTTTTAACTTTTACATTTGTATACCACAAATGTCATGGTAAGGATTTGAAAGCAATTAAAATATCCATTCAAGGAATTCAGTTTCAAAGTTCAAATGCACACAATATTGTTTCTTTTTTAAAATTTTTATTGTGAAAATACTGTACAGAGGGGTTACAATTACATGGGCAAGATAATGAGTACATTTCTTATCAAGCATTGTAGCCTCCTCCTTTGTTTCCCCTTCCCATCCCTTCCTATCCTCCCCCTGCCCCCCCAGGCAATCTTCCCCACTCCCCCCACCAAAGTTGTAAAGTTTGTTTTTGACATAACAACTTGTACATTTCATTGTTGCAATGGATCCACCTGTATCCCTATTTAAACGATATGTTTTTCCCCTCCCCTCCACAAATTATACCGACATCAAATACAGTGAAAGCAGGGGTTATACTGTGGGAGAAGGACATACATAGCAACAAAGAAATAATCTTATAAATGTGTTAAAAACAATCACATGAAAGAAAAAAAATTTGAATACATATCTTAGGGTTCATTTCCCTAACATCACCTACAATATTGTTTCTTAAACAGAGAGTATACCTTGATATAAGTAATTACATATATGTCACAGTTGTATGTTTTAATAATTTACTTAAACTGCTTATAAGTTGATACTGTAAGCTGACCAGTTAATACATAAAAACTCATGAGCAATTCTAGTTATTAACTTGGGAATATATGCTGATACCTTTTTAGTTTATGCAAATAACAAATATCAATAAAATAAGATTTTTTTAAAGCATAAAGTTACTAAACAGATTTCACTTGTCTTAAATTTTTTCTCTACCTTTCTTATACTACATTGTGTGTGTACCATATATATATATGGTACATGTTGTTTAGCAATAAACATCAACTTTCCTGGTTTCCTTATACTTTCTCCAGGGACAAGACAGATAATAAGGGAAAAATTACTAAAAGATTCTTCCAAAAATGGTATAGTTATTGATGCATGGCTTCCTTGTGGAAATTAAAAAAAGAAAACTCACAAACTTGCAAAGACAGGTATTTGTATGCATGTGTGTGTGTGTGTGTGTGTGTGTGTACCATGACATATACATGTGTATTTAACTTTGATATATACACAATTATGTATATATATATGTTTATATTTATCTTGTCCAAATACATAATGTATCCATTTCCTTACATTATCTACCTCTATGTAACAATCTACCTATTATCTATAATTCTATCTATAGCTCTCTATCATCTAACTAATCTGTACATACTCATTCATTTATCCATCTAAATGCCTGCCTGTTAGCTAGCCTTATTTTTTTTTTAGATCTAATTATGAAGTATCAGTTTTTTCTGCTGTTACCTAAGAAGCTACACATTTGTCAGGAAGCACTCTATATTAATTTGGATATTATATAAACCACTTTGTATGTCTCTTTCAGTATATCTTCTACTACTAAGGAAATTTTGTATCTTATAAATTCTTCTTTAAGTCAAATCTTTATTCCATATAAAATAAAAGTGTAAAATATTTCTTCTGTGAAAATAAAAACATATAAAATAACTTTATAAAATAAACTTTCAGAAAATATGTCTTCCTTATTAAAATATAAATTTTGGGGTCTAAATAAAACAATGTACACAATACCTGAAAAGGATATTTGAACATGGAAATGGAGAATTGAGAAAATAAGGGTAAATAGGGTTGACAATTGCCTAAACTAACAAGACCAAAGAATAACCAATATGGGCTGGACACCAGTGACACCGGTGGTTCACGCCTGTAATCCTAGCTACTCAAGAGGCTGAGATCTGAGGATTTTGGTTCAAAGACAGCCAGGGCAGGAAAGTCTGTGAGACTCTTATCTCCAATAAAGCACTAGAAAACCAGACGTGACACTGTGGCTCAAGTGGTAGAGCACTTGCCTTGAGCTGAAGACTGAGGGACAGCGCCCAGGCCCAGAGTTCAAGCCCCACCACCAAAAAAAAAAAAAAAAAAAAGAGTAACCAAGATTATTTTTTCCCTTAAGTTCCTTTGTAATTATATTAAAGGATTATATAATTTCCAGGAGAAATTATAACTTCTCTAAGATTTCCATAGATATTTCAAATTTTATTTTCGGAAATGTTCATTTAACCAGGTACATCTGAGGAAAATTTAACACATTAAGATATAAGGTATTGGCCTATTGTACAACATGATTCTCTGATAAGGCAATTTACTGTTTAGGGACATATTTATGGATATCTCATCATATTTCATCCTCATTCATTCCTAAAACTTTAATCAAGGTTTGCTTATTTTCTAGGTATATTCCTTTGCCTGCAGAGTAAATACTACTTCTTTAAATCATCATTCAAGATTCTCAGAACTTAGTACAGAACTTGCCTGTCTGAAATTATCTAGATGTGTCCAATAAGATGCTGTGCATCCAATAGCCCAGTCTATTGTGCCATTAACAATCTCAGGCTATTAGAATTCTCCTTTGTTTTGTTTTGGTGTTACTGTGACTTAAGCTCACCAACAGATGATGAATATATGCATACATGCTGACATGCAAGTCAAATTCTATTGGCTTACACACAGAAGGAGGGTGATATATTATAAAAAGTTAATACTGCCAAGCACTGGTGGCTCACACCTGTAATCCTAGCTACTCACAAGGCTGAGATCTGAGGATGGCGATTCAAGGCCAGCCCAGGCAGGAAAGTCCATGAGACTCTTATTTCCAATAAACAATTCAGAAAACAGGAAGTAGCTCAAGTGGTAGAGTGTTCTCCTTGAGCTGAAGAGCTGAGAGACAGCACCCAGGCCCAGAGTTCAAGCCCTGCGACCACCACCACCAACAACAAAAAAGTTAATCCTAGTCAAAACTCACCAGTTGGATGGATTTGATTATAATAATGAAATCTTACTATTAACATTTCATTTGTAAGAGAGTTATTAAGTTTTCATATTATTCTCAAAATTTTGAGGAAATTAGACTTTTTCAGTTTTATGCACTACTTTAATATATTGCTGGTCATTGCCTGTAACATTAAAAATTAATTTTTATAGTACTTTTCAATTTATACAAACCATAAGTACCCCCACATTTTCATTTTTTGTACTTAATATGAGGTATGTATAAAATTATATTTATTGAGTATATTACTTGGAAAACCTAATACTTAATAAACCTAGTATTTCATTGAGATTCCCTTGAAAAACAAAATTGTACATTTGGCTAAAGGATGTTTTATGACTCTCAAGAATTAAGTCCAGTCTCTATCACCCACTCTTTAGGATCTTACATAGTTGCATATCAGACTTCATTGCTAACCTGAACTGTTTAATTTTTTATATATAGGTCTCACTATCCTAAATTCACATCTAATTTCTAATCTAATATCCTCTCTATTCTATTTTCTCTTTCTGTAATGTAGGTACCTTCCATAGGCCCTATCAATAGCTGAGACTTGTATTAAGGTTCAATTTTCAACCAGTTTTCCTCTTGAAATAATTAAAATAATTTAATATAGCTGTACTGGATCATCATATATGCTGAACATCTATAGCAAATATTTATTTTAAATATCCAGAAAAGTCCTAAGAAAACAATTATTATTAAGGTTTAATACTATTTTACATATGCATATGCCTCATGACTTCAAATGTGTTGTGGGATAAATTATGAAGGCTCAGTGTAAAATCATTACATATAGACCTAATTGAATATAACCTGAAATAAACCAAGGAGAATTTACTGACCTCTGTTTCTTTAAAATGCAAATGTATGTAACTAGAACAATATGGAGACATGTTCAAATGTGGTAATTCTACATAAATTCTAACAAAAAATATTTTTCATTAGAAAATATATCTCTTTGTTGCATTCCATCTGTAGTTTCTAGTTGGCTGTTGTCAATTGCTTTTTATTTCCTGTGGACCAGTAGATGAAATACAGAAAGAGAGAGATCCAGGTTAGAAGATTCTAGCAAAGGTAGTGTTGAGACTCTGGACAAGTTGCTAAAATTCTAAGAACCTCGATTTATTTAACTATAAAATGTTTCTTTTTGTTTAGAACACTGAACTGCTTAGAAAAACCACTCCCAATCCCCTGACCCTGCCAGTCTGTTTATAATCAAATGAGATCACACAGGCAAATTTTGAATAGCTAAGTAACTCCATTTGATGATTTTTCTCTTATGGCTAGTTTTCAACTATTTACTTTGGGGTCTGACTGTCACCTTCAAATGTCTCAGAAAAGATGTAGATTTTTATTGCACAGACAGATTTTTTCCTAGTTGTTTATAGATGAACTAGATGAACCTCTTGGAGGAACTTTGAAGTAATTGTGCCTTAGGGTGCTCATCTATTGAAGCAGAAAGAGCGTGTGTTCCACATTCTTGCCTGATGGCATGTGAAGCATGGTTGAAAGCTACAGACCCATGCAAAGTGAAGTGAGAATTGGACAACTAGGAGCATTAAAGTTTGTTTCAATACTTAATTTGATTCTAAGAGACTTAAAAATTAGGGAGGTTAATGTTCTGTATTTTGAAAGAATATTATGCATGTCCTTATTTATCTTTTTATTATCATACATTTCCCCCCAGTTTTTATGCTGGTAAGTCTTGGTTTATTGCTTAGGATCTCCTCTAGATTGCCAGCTTTATGAGATGGTATCTTTCTACATTAGTCAAAATAATATTCCATAGACCTACTTTACATCCATGGGATATATGAGGCTCATAGTAAATCTTCATTGATGAAGCAGGATAATGTTCTTTTTTGGTTCACTGATAAAATTACACCACAGAACAAAGGGAAGTAAAGCAACAAGAGAGAAGGTCTTTGGGATACAATGACAAGATGCTTTGAGGTCTTCCCAACAATGATATATCTGTTTGTGACAACTTTAATGTAAATGTTTCAAAAGTCCTATAATTCAGTGTGAGTTTTTGCCATGCTTGGTAATTAGAATAATCAAATCAACTGGTTGAACAGTAGTCTTTCTAATTCTATTAGCCTAAATTTTCTTGACCATATTAAATTAGTCAAATATAAATTATAGTAATTCAAGTGTCACAATGTTATATTCTTCCATATAAAATGTTCCAAATATGAGTTAAAAGCATATTACTGGATTACAGATGTGCTGTACACTCACAATCTGTGTGAATTGCTTATTAAACTTAGTGAAATAGTACCTCTTGGTGTCATACATTCTCAGCACATCAAAGATGTGTCTGCATTTGGTTTAGAATAGAATATGCTGACTAAGCCAGGGGCCGGTGGCTCATGGCTATAATCCTAAATACTCTGGAGGCTGAGATCTGAGGATTGCGGTTCAAAGCCAGCCGGGGCAAGAAACTCCGTGAGACTCTTATCTCCAAAAAACCACTAGAAAACCGCAAGTTACGCTGTGTCTCAAGTGGTAGAGCACTTGCCTTGAGCTGAAGAGCTCAGGGACAGTGCTCAAGCCCAGAGTTCTAGCCCCACTACTGACAAGAAAGAAAGAAAGAAAGAAGAAGAGAGAAAGAGAGACAGAGAAAGAAAGAAAGAAAAAACAGAAAGAAAGAAAGATGTTGACTATATAAATTGACTTAAGACTAACCTCAATATAATTCTGAAATTGTAACCGAAATTACAGAATAAGAAGTATATGATGAATAATGTTTTCTCAATTTTCCATTCCTGCCCCAACAATCCTGAGACTTCGTGAAGAAAAGAGATTTATGTTGCAGACAAATTTGGGTGCTCAAGGATATCGAGATGTCCTTAACTCACCTGATTCTTTATCATATAGGAACAGATGGAAAACACAGGGGGATTTGGAGGAAAGACACAAACAAATGTCAAAAACTGAAGCAGAGAAGAGGGAAGGATCAACCTCAGACTTACACAGTGACTTGTTGTACGTAGAACTGTCTCCTGAAGCATTATACCCTTCCAAAGGCTGAATCTCCAATGAGCCACAAGTTGATCACTACATTTTTCCTCTTAAAAGAGCATAGGCCTCCAATAACAGCACATCCAGGACCTTTGGGAAGCAAACTAATTTGAAACTGTACCAAGCAGTAAGGAATATCTGGAAATCACCAGTTAAAATATGATTACCAACACAAAGTGAATCAGTGGAATATATAATGGAGGACAAGGCACAGTCAAATTGCATTTGGAAAAGAGGAGTCCTTCCAAAAGTAAAGGATTGGTTTAAGGGATGACTTTTAGAAAATAAGAATGAAAGCTTTGAGTCCTGTGTTCAAGGTCTGAGACATTCACCATCTATTTCTGTCACAAAATGGGATGTAGTAATAATAAATGTAACAAGAAATCAGCAAGGTCTTATAACTAGAATATTCAGTGTCATTTGTTTCTAAAATTTGTGAGTCATGGAGAGTTCCCTTCCTAACATGAAGTATTTCCTAAGTGCTGGCTTTACTGCAGGCTTCTTGAGCGGAAGTCATTTGTCTTCCTGTGCAGGAATCACTCGGCATTTTCTCACCAATGTTGAATTAACTTTGTAAGTTCTGATCGTTACTTCTAGTCACCCTTATTTGTCATGTTTTGTTGTGTTTGTGCTGTTATAGAGGACTGAGTTAAGAGTCTTGCCTACTCAGAGATGGCGCTCTACTCACCCGCTTTAGCCACATCTCTGGTTCAGCATTTTACTGGTTAATTGGAGATTAAGTCCCATCAACTTTTCTGCCCAGGTTGACTTTGAACTTTGATCCTGTGGTCTCAAGCTTGCTAAGTAGCTAGGATTGCAGCCTTAAGCCACCTGTACCTGATTTGTCATGTGTTTTCTGTTCCCTGTGTAAATGCCACAAACACAAATTAAATAGTAAACAAGATACTATTTTCTGGGTTGTTGGGAAAAGAGTAAATTTAGCTTAATCAAGGATTATAACTTTATTTGGTAAAAATCATTCTGTGTTTTAACTGTTCTCATTCTTGTGGTTAAAAGAATGCAAACAGTTCTATGGTCCTTTGTTGAACATGCTGATTTTTATTATAATTATTTTTTGCTATCTTTTGTATTTTTCCCTTTGTCTGTTTTAAACTTTGTTCTGTCTTTTTTCCCTGACTTCCTAGTCTGTGTCCTCAGGGCCTTCCTTGACCTGCATAGTTTCTTTGACATTTGCTGACTTCCTTTAGTTCCAGGAATCACTCAATTCATTTAATTTCCTTTTTCTTACACAATGAATGTTGCCTCTGATCAATAGAGTAATGAAATATTAGAATAGTTTTGCCATTTTAATACTGAAATTATTTTGTCATATTAAAAAACAATAGTAAAAACATTTAATTGACTATGCTACACAATATACATATTAATGGTTTAAATAAGAAATATAAAAATTTCAAATTTTCCAAACAATGGAAAAATAAATACAGAACTAATCAAAAAGAGTGATGAACTTAATGACAAAAATAAATTATTTAAAAATATGTCAATTCTTGATAACAAGAAAATGTAAACTTTTAAAAAATAACATGTATTTTTTCTATGCTTTATAACTACAAATCAAGTCAAAATATTTTCAGATAATATAACAATGATTATTCTAGTATGCAAAACTAACTGGTTTCAGAATCTCATATATTCCTAAAAGTTATTAAGTACTCTCAAATATTTTAATTATGCTTATTTGTATTTACTAGAAATCGAAATAAATATTTCAACATGTTTATTACTTCTCATGTTAACATTACTATGTATTAAGGTAAAAATGTTTCTAAATCAAAAAAAATAATAAGAAGAAGCTGGATGCTGATAGCTCAAGCCTGTGATGCTAGTAGCTACTCAGAAGACTGAGATCTGAGGATTGTGGTTTGAAGCCAGCCTGGGCATCAAAGTCAATGAAACTTGTATCTGTAATAAACTACTCATAAAAACCCAAATGTGGCACTGTGGCTCAAGTGGTAGAGCCTTAGCATTGAGCAAAAAAAGCTCAGGGGCAGCACTAAGACCCTATGCTGAAGTCCCAAAAGCAGTGCATGTGTGCATGTGCACGCGTGTGCACTCACAGACACACACATAGAAGTAGCATTAATTCCTATTTTTTTAAACATCTCCACACAACTGCAACCATACTGGATGTGACGGCATCATATCTCTATAACTGCTGGAGAACAAGAGCACTATTCACACACTAGGAAAGAAGAATAAAACAGGAAATTATCACTTGTTATTATTTGCATTAGTTTTTTTTATTGTGAAAATACTGTACAGAGGGGTTATAATTACATAGGCAAGATAATGAGTACATTTCTTATCAAGCATTGTAGCCTCCTCCTTTGTTTCCCCTTCCATCTATTTGCATTAGTTTTAACATTGAAGAGCCCCTGCAAATCTCCTGAAGAAGTTTAGGTCTCTCTATATCATGTCACACTCTGATAAACATTGGCCTAAACCACTCAGGGCTGTACTAGCAGTTGGGAGTAATAATACTGTCGTGCATTGATCAAGATGAATTATACTCATGAACTGACATATTAAATTTAAGCCCTCTTGTGCAGCTTCTTAAAGATAATGAAAATTTATATAAATAAAGTCACCAAAACAGCATGGCTGGCTGGTGTGTATGAGTAAGGAACAGAATGGGTGTGGAATTGATATATTTTCTAAAACATAAAACTTACCATTAGACATCAATCAAATTAAGGTTTATAGTATGTAATAAAAACATGTTTAATCAATAAAATGTAATACAACTTCTATAAAATGATATGTTTTATATGGCCAGTTCATAGTTGATTATATGACTATTAGTAACTGAGTTTATATGAATATATGCTTTTTAATTACCAGATATTTTGCCTATATAAAAGTATTAATTTTATAAACTTTTAAAGAAAATATTCTAAAGGTTTTTCAGGGCTTGCTTAGTACGTGAATATGAATTTCCAAATTTCCAATCTTGGAAAGAGTGACAATGTAGTTTTTTGGACAAATGTGGAAGTTTTTCCTTCTAAGTTTCCTATTTCTGTCACTTAATGAATCAACTCTTTGTGGGTTAGAATTAGGTCCAGAATAGTTGTTTCCCAAATAATTCATTTCCTTTATCTTTGTTGAATGGAATGTTCAATAACCTGTGTCAAGGATTTGTCAGATGATATGACTTTGCTGAAAGAAAATTTCAGCAGATGTCCATGGACTGTCTCCCATTGCTACTTTGTTTGGCTTCTGAGGCAGCTTGATGATCTATGTCAGAACACATCATCTATTTTATTCCTCCAGCTGGTCCACCAATTTTACCCTCCTCCACTGCTGTTCACCAGGTAACAGTTCCACTTTCCCCATTCATTAATTCTGTAGCATGTTCCTATACATGGATTAATGAATGAGCACCAATCATGGGTAGACAAAACGAAGTGTTCTAGGCAGAGCCTGAAAAAGTAATATTTTGCAGTAGCCCTGAGTTCAATATGCATACTACAATCATTACTTTAAATTTATTGTTCAAACTGCAGTTTTATTAATGTCATATTGTTATGTGCATTTCTATTATAAGTACATAGACCCATTTTTCAAAGTTAATTGACAGAGACAGACAATTGTAAGTAAAAACATTAGAACCTCAGGTAATATAAATATTAATGGTTAAAAGAAACATGCTTATTACCTTACATTTGTAACTGTAACCCCTCTGTACAGCATCTTGACAATAAAAAAAGAAAGAAAAAGATGAAAAATTTCCATACAACTTATTGCATTTAAATTGATTTAATATTTAATATTAGAAAAAGCATTTGATATGAATAGCCATCATGAATCATTACAAATATACTAAAATGTAATTAAATGATTTTTCTTAAAAAAAGAATATGTTATAAATATAGCAAAATAATCCTTGTGCAGGAAACTTCAAGAATGTTGACTTTTACCCTGATTGAAAGGTAAGACTTGAAAGGGCAGCAAAGTTGATCATGGCAGTAACATGATTCTCCACAATCACCACCATAAACTATGATACACCTTTGAAGATTAGGGTACTGGATCTGTCTGTTAGATGTAGAACAAATTCTTAAAAATATTTTCCAATGTTATTGCTAGACATTATCAAAGTCTAGATTAAAGACTTCTAGAGTAAGAATATGAGAAGTTGTTAGGTGTTATTATGTGATTGAATTTAAGATTTCTATTCACCTAATTCTCTCAATAGTTTTGTGAGGAAAATACTATATTTTTATTGTGAAAATACCATACAGAGGAGTTACAATTGCATGAGCAAGATAATGAGTACATTTCTTATCAAGCATTGTTGCCTCCTTCTTTGTTTCCCCTTCCTATCCCTTAGGTCTTCCCATCTCCCTCCCCCACGCAAAGTTGTAAAGCTCGTTTTTTGACATAAGGACTTGTACATCTCATTGTTGCAATGCATCCATCTGTATCCCTATTTAAAAGATTTGTTTTTTCCCTTCCCCTCCACAAATTATACCAACATCAAATACAGTGAAAGCAAGGGTTATACCGTGGGGGAGGGGCAGTCAAAGCAACAAAGAAATCATCTTATAAATATGTTAGAAACAATCACATGAAAGAAAAAAAAGATTTGAATATTTATCTTGGGGTTCATTTCACCTAACATCAACTTATCTGAACTTTTCTGCTTGTCTCAGACGTATACTAGTTATTGCAAATAATAGACACATGAAGAAATGCTCAACCTCCCTAGCCATAAAAGAAATGCAAATCAAAACAACATTGAGGGGGCTGAGAAGGTAGCTCAGTGGTAGAGCGCTTGCCTTGTATGCATGAGGCCCTGGGATTAATTCCTCAGCACCCCATAAGCAAAAAGAAAAAAGCGGAAGTGGCTCTGTGGCTCAAGTGGTAGAGCACTAGCCTTGAGCTGAAGAGCTGAGGGACAGTGCCCAAGCCCAGAGTTCAGGCCCCAGGACCAGACCAAAACAAAAAAAAACAACATTGAGATACCACCTCACCCCAGTTAGAATGGCTATAATCAAGAACTCTAATAACAACAGATTCTGGAGGGGATGTGGACAGAAGGGAACATTACTGCATTGTTGGTGGGAGTGTAAACTTGTTCAACCACTTTGGAAAGTAGTATGGAGGTTCCTGAAAAGACTTCACATAGAGCTTCCGTATGACCCAGCAATCCCACTTTTGGGCATTTATCCAAATGATCACAAACAAGACAATACTAAAGCTACCAGCACAACTATGTTTATTGCAGCATTATTTACCATAGCTGAGATATGGAACCAACCCAGATGCCCCTCAATAGATGAATGGATCAAGAAAATGTGGTATATATACACAATGGAATTCTATGCCTCCATCAGAAAGAATGACATTGCCTCATTTGTTAGGAAATGGAAAGGCTTGGAAAAAATTATATTAAGTGAAGTAAGCCAGGCCCAAAGAAACATAGGAAAATATTATTGTAATTATAATTAAGTCTTAGAGCCAGGTGCTGGTGGCTCATGCCTATAACCCTCGCTACTCAGGAGGCTGAGATCTGAGGATTGCGGTTCAAAGTCAACCCTGGCAGGAAAGTCCGTGAGACTTTCCGCTCCAATGAACCACTGGAAAACCGGAAGTAGCTTTGTGGCTCAAGTGGTAGAGTGCTAGCCTTGAGCTGAAGAGCTCAGCAACCGTGCCCAGGCCCAGAATTCAAGCCCCACTACCGACAAAAGAATAAAAGAAAAAGAAATTGAGTCTTAGGAAGAGAGGAAGTAACTTAATCAAGCCAATCTAATACTTAGTCACAACCAAAGAACTTTTATTGGAGCGAAATTTCTTCAGGCTTCTCATTTTTAACTGATAAATGTACTACACAAAATTATATAGGTACAATTAAAAGCTATACTTAATATAATTAAATAACAAAACAAGTGAAAGTTAAATGGTTTTCAAGTTACCAAAACGGTCATAGAAAGGAAAGAAGGCAAGGTTGAGTTTCATCTGTTTCTTTGCGAATCCTTCATAAGAAACAATGGTGGGCTGTGAAGGTGGCTCAGTGGTAGAGCGCTTGCCTTGCATACATGAGGCCCTGGGTTCGATTCCTCAGCACCACATAAGCAGAAAAAAAAAAAAAAGAAACAATGGTGATTACAAACAGGTCCCCTTTTTCCAAGTCCTTCAGTTACCACCCCCATGCCAACTCTAGATGTTTTTTTGTTGTTGTTTTTTGTTTTTGTTTCTTTACTATTTGGTGATATCATTTTAAATCACGTAAATGAACAATAGTATGTTTTCTTAGAATTTTTCTTGTCAATGCACTCATCATGAGATTCTTGTACTGGCACATTGTAAGTGTTAAACAGCTTTTCCTTAATTCTTACATCATTTTAGTCCTCCCCAATTTTTATTCACTTTTTAATACAATATTACTTCCTATGTAAAGGACATAATTCTAAAATATGTTTCTTTTACATAAGTTTATGAATCTGTAGCTAATTTAGCAGCATTTCCCAGGTCATAGCATTCCATATTGTTTTGTTTGTTTATTTGATATCTCTTGCATTTAGGAAAATTGTAGCCACTGTTTCTATGTTGCATCACTTCTTTAATTCAATAGAAAATTTTGAAGTCTTCTAAGTCTTTCAAGTCCAATACCGTGTACTCCTGAGGAAGCAATCTTCTTAACACATTATGAGGACATCATGAAAACATTTTTCTTTCTTTGGATTAGAATCTCCAGTGGAGTCCAGTTACTGTGATGATTACAGGAATTGTAAAATGGTTTATTTCATCCTAAAAACATGTCATTCCAAATTTAAAATGTTCCTGCTTATTTTCGTATTTGTTGTTTTATGATTTCCTGATATCTACCAAGAACCAGTTGATACCAATTAGCACCAGCTTTTGAAAGTTGAAGACTTATCATTGAGCCAAAAACATAGTAGATCTCACAGAAACATTCAAATTGAAGTAAATTCACAGTCCAGTGAATTTCCTGAAGGAGACTGTGGATCAGATTATCTTCCTGTTCGTAAGCTGACCATTCTGCCAAGGAAAGAAATTACATTCATTTTATTTTTGTGAAAGTATCCCTTGTTCTCTGTATGATTTCACTGATTAATTTTTCTGTTTCATTCTGTCTATTTGTTGGAGAAAACTTTGTGTTTTCAGTTATGCTTCTTTTCTAGTATATATATACACACATATATCATATATACATATATCATAAATCATATAGACACATATACATATATATGTATATGTGTCTATATGATTAACAGTGTATTAGGTGTAATAGTATTATCGCAAACTCCATTTTGATATTTTTATATTGAGTTATACAATATCTTTTCAGTTGTTTTCCCTCCTGCCCATTATCTTTCCTTTTATTAACTGCAATTTTGTTCACTGACTCAAACATTGATTGTTATTTACATTTGTTGTGAGAAAGAATGAGAACAGTGAAATTCTAGTTTTGCTTTGAACAGTTGAATCTCATTCCCTTATTGTTTAGTAGTTGTCACCTTGTTTACCTCATTCCTATTTTGCTTTCTTTGTGCCTTATCACATTTTATAACAGTATTAACTTGTTTATGTAGGTTAAAAACATATTTCTTATAAAATGAATGGTAAGTATATAAAGTTGTTTTCAAGTACTCACATGAAGACAAAAACATAGAAAATCAAATGTTTAAACTTTAATTCATAACACAATTGCTAAAATGACATTTATAGTTATGCATTTTAAATTTCAAGACTAAAACTGCTAGCACAACTATGTTTATTGCAGTATTATTTACCATTGCAAAGATGTGGAACCAACCCAGATGTTCCTCGGTAGATGAATGGATCAAGAAAATGTGGTATATATATATATATATATATATATATATATATATACACACACACACAATGGAATTCTATGCCTCCATCAGAAAGAATGACATTGCACCATTTGTTAGGAAATGGAAAGACTTGGAAAAATTATATTAAGTGAAGTAAACCAGGCCCAAAGAAACATAGGTCTCATGGTTTCTCTTATTTGCAATAACTAGTATATGTCTGAGACAAGCAGAAACAAGCAATCAGATAAGTTGATGTTAGGTAAAATGAACCCCAAGATAAGGACTCAATGGTTTTTTTTCTTGCTATTATTTCTAACATATTTATAAGATTTGATTTTTACAATAGGAATTTTTAATTCCAATTTTAAAAATAATGTTGTGGTTTTGGTAGTTGGCCAAATATATAGTTTTGTTCTCTCTTTTCTTTTGATGTGAAGTACATTAGCAGCAAGCAACATAATGGACTATGTTGTAGACTCATCTTCACATACTGAAGTAAACTTGAAAAGGTGAGAAATAGGTTAATCATTTTTAATTCCAATCTCTTTTGAAGTTACAGCTTCCAAATCTAGAAAAGTAAGAACACTAATTTTGTTATTTTATTCAGAAATTAATTTTAAACATGAAGTAGAAGAAAAGCTTTATCATATGCAATCTTCTAATAGACTTAACCAAACTGAGTACAACTTTCTGTGATCATTATGCTCACAGAGAAGTACTTTCTTGATTAATTTCTAAGTTATAACATGCTACCCATATCTCAAGATGGCAGCTTATTATATTTGCAAAATAGACAAAATTATGATTGCAAAGGCTTATCAGAAGATAATCTTACATAATTTAAGAACCTTGACTTATAATATTATGATTATATGTATTCATTTAAGTTGAGGATAATTTATATAGTCAAAATAAAATAGTTAAACTTGAATAGATCATTTGTGGTCGTTTTTGTACTTATATACTTTCTGTTAGATGCAAAGCTTACATTATATGAAAAAAAATCACTGACTATTTCAAATGGCATGTATTTCTCATTAAAATACATGTAAGGGTCTTGATTTTTTAATGACTTGGTTTTACTTTAAAGAATTAAATTTATACTCATTTAATTAATTTTTTTCTTCTGCTATAATTTAAAAACATATTTCAGAACTTTTACATTTAAAGTATTGTGTAAATTTAACCTGTAAGATTCAGTCTATTTTCTCATAATAATAGCTTTGTTCAAAACCTGGAGTAATATTTATACTTTTGGAGTAAGCATAATTTAATAAAGTCTGATTTTGGACTTGTTAGATTTTTTTTAGAAATAAAATTAATTAGAATTAAGGTGTAACAAACAACTGTTTTATTTGTAAATTATGATTGTAAAAGAAAAGGTAAGGTCAATAAATAAGTTACAGTATAACATCAATAAGACTCAAAGCCCTACTTATAAACAAGTTGTTCAAGACAATTCCAAACTGATTTTTAACAAAAATCATTAAAATAATTTTCTAAAGTAGCACATGATTTTTGTTTTTGAAAATAGCATGGTTTGGTCTCATTACTTCTTGCTTTCCAGTTGGATAGTCTACCACTAAAGCAATGCCTTGAGCCCTTTGATCTTAGTTACTTTTTAAAAATATGTTTTTTATTATAAAAATACAGAGGGGTTACAGTTACATGAGCAAGGTAATGGGTATATTTCCTATTATGCATTGTTACCTCCTCCTTTGTTTTTCCCCTACCCTTCCTTTAGGCCCACCTCCACAACTACACTGCCCCCCTCTCCCCTCCCCTTTTCTTCACCTAAATTGTAAAGTTCATTTTTCAACATACTGTCTTGTACATCTCACTGTTACAATGATTCAACCTTTATCTCTATTTAAGCATTTTTTCCTTTCCCCCTCCCCAAGCTAGAGAAGTATATATACAAGATGTAGGGCACCAACATCAAATACAGCAAGAACAGAGGTTATACCCTGGGGGAGGAACACACAAGGAAACAAAAAAATCACATGGTATATTATAAATATGTCAGGAATGATAGCAAGAAAGAAAGCAAACAAGCAAAACAAAAAACAAAACACTTGTTACATTCTAACAACTTTCTAGAGTCTTTGGTTTTGCTTATGGCTGTCCTCAGATCATGGTTTTCCTACTTAAGATTCCCAGTACCTGGTAGTACATTCTTGCACACCACAAAAGCTTACTTGTTGACATAGGGTCTGACTAGATTTTTGACTGGGCACATTTTAAACCATAATCATCCTAACTTGTGCCATGGATATATTATGAATATAGAAGCAAGCCATCGTGCGTGCTCATATTCAAATATCTACATTAGTTTTCACAATGGGTAAATGGATCTGTATGACACAATGCGTGAGTTGGAAATGTGGCAAAGATTAGTGTAACTCTCATTTCTCAAAACAATTTCTGGAGACGTTTTCAAGTTATTTTATTCAGTCTAAGATATTTCCATTATGTCTATTTATATCAAGAAAGCCAGAGGCACATGATATCAAACAGGCTCTCATTCACATTTTATTGTTCAAAGAATAGGCCTTGAAAAATAACATTCTCAAGCATTTAAATTGTTCTGTTATTACTGGTCTTGCGTTTAAAGCATATATATTTGGTTCATATACTCTTCAGCTTTCTTCAATTTACTCTTGTTTCAATTATCTGTATTCAGATGACAGAAAGGTTTTCAAGTACAAGTAATATGATTTGGGCCCTTGATCAGATAAAAACAAATTATGTTAAAAAATACTGGTGAAAGCTAAGTAAAAGTTACTCATTCACTTGATAAGTTTAGACTTTTAATAAAATATTCATGGGGGTTTTTGTTATCAAAATATTACAGAGTCAACCTCTTGTTTCTTTTTTTTCTATTTTTTTTTCTATCACTTGAGCAACCTCTTGTTTCTAACCAGAGCTAGCTAGCTACCTGAATTTGGATATCATATGATGTGTGTCTTCTTCTTTATATAATTGATCTTTAAATAGCTAATACAGTTATATATTTCTTGAATGGGCCATAGTATTTTCCTCCTAAAACAAAATAACTAAAAGCTTTTGTGTGTCTAATACATCATGGATATAGCAATAACTGAATGAAAAATATAGTGATAGAAAATTTCCAAACACAAGTAACTGTTTCCCATTTAAGAACTCAAAGGCAAATAAGAGACATTGTATTTCTCTCACCCAAAGGCTAGGCAAAGGGTAGAGATGTACACTTGATTGTAAGTTGCAACTCTGTAGTATAGAGCAAATGAAATGAAATCCTACAAAATGGTTAAGAAATTAGCAGAGCTCGAGACTTCAAAGGCAAGGTTGTTTTTGTTATAATAAACTTGTGAAACACTGAAGATTTGGTTTCTGGTCAAAGCAGTTCCTGTTCTCATATTAAGGGCTTTCTGATTTAGAGAATTCCATTCTGTCTACTTAATTTCCCTGAGAACCTTAACTGGAAATGATCTGTGTTGCTCTTGTCTAGCCATGAAAGTCTGGTATACAGATGTGCAGCATTTCATTTTGAAGCAGTTAAAATGGCACAACAACCGATTTCGTGACTTGGTTAGGAGAGTAAACTTTTTTTTTTTTGAGAATAAACTTTTTGTGATTAAAAAGAGTAAGAGTCGGGCGCAGGTGGCTCACGTCTGTAAAACTAGCGACTCAGGAAGCTGAGATCTGAGGATTGCAGTTCAAAGCCAGCCCTGGCAGGAAAGTCCGTGAGACTCTCATCTCCAATAAACCACTCAAAAACTGGAAGTGGTGCTGTGGCTCAAGCGGTAGAGTGCTCGCCTTGAGCTGAAGAGCTGAGGGACAGCGCCCAGAGTTCAAGCCTACAACCAACCAAAAAATAAGAAAATAAAAAGAGTAAGATCTCATCACATTATTGTTTTTGGAGGCATGATCTGCATTTAATACTTTGTGGGTAGTTTTTAATGTATGCCTTTCCCTACCAAACACCAACTCTAGCTCTTTTCCATCCTTGTGGCATTTTTACATACTCACAAACTTAGAGTTCCGGACATGTAGGAGGGATGACCTGTAAAAAAAACTCAGTATCAGTTATTGAACTACCTTGAAAAAAAAATCTGATAGGATAGAATATGTTTTATTTCCTACCCGCCAAAGCAAATACAAAAGCACTGGAAGTATTGTTCTCTCTCTAGCACTACATGGGTGGGCACACAACCTATTCAACAAATGGTTTAATATGAGTTAAGATATGAATCAACGGTTGTTTGGTTATACACATATTTACTTTAGAAAATTATTTGCTTTAGAACCTATCCAAAATGTTGGTGACTTAAAGGAATGGGTATAGGAAAAGATACAAGAGAAAAGATATGATAGGGAAAATGGAAATTGAATATGTAGCTAAAAGGTCTTTTAAAATTAATAGATAAATCTGTTTTGTAGTTCTCTTATACAGAAATGGAAATGAGATATGGTTTGTGTGTAAAAATAAGGAATTGGAAACTATCTTACTACTTAGAGAAAGAGCATTAGTTAAGTAGAACACAAATTTTACTCTAAATAGTCATAGGTAAAATTAGCAAATAATTGATGATCTCACGCTGTGGGAAATGCATCACTAAAATCTTCAGTGTATTCCTTGACATCCAATAAATTTGTAAATTTGTGTATCATTATATATTTTACTTCAATTTTTAAATGTTTATAATATAATTGTGATAAAGAATGGGTGAGAACATGATGATATTTTTATCTCATATTTTCCAGCCTTTGAGGTTAAAGTATACAACTTGAGACAAACATTAGTGTCTAGAGATAACTTTTGTATACAACAGGTAGCTGACATGTAAAAGAAGAAATATGATTTAATTATAAAATTTCAGTATTTTAATTTAATATTTGGTTTGGAAATATGATGAAATTATTAATCAAACTGGACCTTAAAGATTGTGGACAAAAGTATTGCTTAAATGACATTTAATTTAATTTTTAATGTTGTAATTATCAAAGCTTTCTTAGTCTTTCCCAAAAAATATACTATGAAAAAAGCAACTTTTCAGAGTTTTATTTCAGAGTCTGTAAATAGCATAACATGTCACTTTATGTTTTAATGGGATACAGAAAATGAAACACTTTTTTCTATATTAGCTTACTCATCTATACTGGGTTTTGTTTTACCCATTCAAAATCTTTATATCCTTGCATAATATGTAGTATGCAGGGTTATAGAAATACAGTCTACATCTGGAAAACATACAAAGGAATAATTTATCTCACAGAGCCTAGGTTCTTACATTAAAACTTATTTTTCAGGATCACATTTAATTTCAGTCTTTTCTGATATGTAAAGTAATTGATCTAAAATACCTGTATCATATTCAAAGAGAAAGATTTGTGTATACTGCAAATATATTGCATATGTATAATAAGCAATTACTAAGATTAATTTGAGGCTAATCATTACCAATCCAAACAATTTTGCCATAGCTTTCTATAAGGTACTATCAGTCTTATAAGGTACTATCAGTCTTATTTAGTTGGATTCTTTTTTTAATAATATTTTTATTGTCAGAATACTGTACAGTGGAGGGGTTACAGTTATATGAGCAAGGTAATGAGTATATTTCTTATCAAGCATTGTTGTCTCCTCCTTTGTTTTTACCCTTCCATCCTTTCCCTCCCATCTCCACCACTACACTCCCCCACCCCCTGCCTATATTGCAAAGTTCGTTTTTCAGCAGAGTCTTGTACATCAAGCTGTATCCCTATTTAAAAAAATTTATTTTTTCCCTTCCTCTCCCCAAATTATACCAACATCAAATACAGTAAAAACAGGGGCTATAGCGTGTAGTGACATACAAAGCAACAAAAAAATCACATCGTACCTTATAAATACTTTAGAAGCAATAGCAAGAAAGAAAAAAAACAACACCACTTGTGTCCTTATCTTGGGGTTCATTTCGCTTAACATAATCTTATCTGACCTTTTCTGTTTGTCTCAGACATATACTAGTTATTGCAAATAAGGGAAACCATGGGACCTATGTTTCTTTGGGCCTGCTTACTTCACTTAATATAATTTTTTCCAAGTCTTCCCATTTTCTAACAAATGGGGTAATGCCATTCTTTCTGATGGAGGCATAGAATTCCATTGTGTATATATACCACATTTTCTTGATCCATTCATCTACTGAGGGGCATCTAGGTTGGTTCCATATCTTAGCAATGGTGAATAATGCTGTAATATACATAGTTGTGCTGGTAGCTTTGGTATGGTCTAGTTTGTGATCACTTGGGTAAATGGCCAAAAGTGGGATTGCTGGGTCATAGGGGAGCTCTATGTGGAGTCTTTTGAGGAACCTCCATACTACTTTCCAAAGTGGTTGAACAATGCAGTAAGGTTCCCTTCTGTCCACATCCCCCCCAGCATCTGTTGTTAGAGTTCTTAATTATAGCCATTCTAACTGGGGTGAGGTGGTATCTCAGTGTTGTTTTGATTTCTTTTATGGCTAGAGAGGTTTAGCATTTCTTCATGTATCTATTGGCCATTCTTATTTCCTCTTCAGAGAAGTTTCTTATTTATTGGGCAGTTGTTTCTTTGAGGATTTGTTGTTGGGGGATTTAATTTTTTGAGTTCCAGGTATATTTTAGATATGAGACCCTTGTCTGTTGGATGGCTAGTGAAGATCTGCTCCCAATCCATGGGCTTTCTATTGATCTTGCTAGCTATGTCCTTTGCTACGGTATGCTCTGCAGCTTCATGCAATTCCATTTGTCCAACCTTTCTTTGATTTGTTGCATATACTCTGGTTTCTCTACAGATTGTATAAATCTTTCACCTTTTTAGTTGTATTCTTTTTGCTAAATACTTGAATAAATTATAGGGCAGTGAGCTCCATTCTTCTTATTTTATGATACTCACATATTTTTTAAGATGTAGAAAATACTAACATAGAAATGTATCTCTGTTTTCCTATACACAATAGTCATATTATATTTCCCTATTTGTGAGATACCACATAACCTATGCCCAGTCTCCTGTCAGTTAACTATCTGCATGGGTGAGTAGCTAGGTTTATTATTTTAAAATGCTTCTAATTTAGCCAGGTAAATACCAGGTATTCAAGTGGCTGAAATCTGAGGATATAGTTCGAAGTTAGCCTGGAAAGTCTTGAGATGCTATCCCCAATTGAACACTAAATCCCTGGAAATGGTGCTGTGGCTCAAGTAGTAGTGCACCACTTAAGCAAAACAGCTATAGAAATCATGTTTTAATAATCTGGACACAAATTCTAAGGTTGTTTTGAAAATAATCCATCTCATTGTACATCTAGCCTTCACTTTCTTAACTGTGTCTTCAACTGTGTCTTAATTTTTCAGTAAATTCAAAAATTTTGTTCACTGCCTCATATTCTAGGAGGGTTTTCCACTGTGGTCAATGGAAATATAAACTTCAGGATCAGAAGTGTTTCAGCCTATTCCTTTTTTTTTTTTTTTCAGTCATGGGGCTTGAACTCTGGGCCTGGGTGCTGTCCCTCCGCAATTTAGCTCAAGGCTATCAGTCTACCATTTGAGCCACAGCTCCACTTCTGGCTTTTTGTGGTTAACTGGAGATCAGAGTCCAATGGACCTTTCTGCCCAGGCTGGTTTCAAACCACAGATCTCCTAAGTAGCTAGAATTACTGTCATGAGCTACCTGCACCCAACAAGAATTATTCTTTTATTTATTTATTTATTTTTGGCATTTTTTATTGTGAGAATACCATACAAAGGAGTTACAATTACATGGGCAAGCATTATCAAGCATTGTTGCCTCCTCGCAAGAATTATTCTTTTAAACACTTTTATTGTTTATTCTTCATACATGATATAAAAATATAAATATATAGGTACAAGATACATCCATCATAAAGATTAAACTAAGATACCCTGACAATAAGAATTGAACTTTCAACTTTTTTATATTTAAAAACCGCTATTTTGTTCATATGTATCTTTTGTCAGTAAGAAATTTAAATATCCCTCCAGGAACAGGTATATACAGTTCACTATACTTTTTTTAACCAGAAATGTTAAGACAAGTATGATTTTATTAATATTACAATTGACTTGACCCAAATATTCCCAATATATTTTTACCTTTTGAATTCATTTAAAAATAACCCATATTCCCGGATGCTGGCGGCTCACACCTGTAGTAATCCTAACTACTCAGAAGGCTGAGATCTGAGGATTGAAGTTCAAAGCCAGCCTCAGCAGGAAAAGTCTGTGAGACTCTTATCTCCATTTAACCTCCAGAAAACTGGAAATGGCGCTGTGGCTCAAGTGGTCGAGTGTTCACCTTGAGCCAGCTCAAGGACAGAGCCCAGGCCCAGAGTTCAAGCCCCACAACTGACCCTCCCGCCAAATTATTTATGTAAGTATACAATTAAAGACCCAAATGATTCAATTTAATTATTTTCTCATGTTCAAAATTGTAACTAACTGCTTCTTTTCCTTTATAGTATTTTAATTATCTGACTACAATACTGAAAATACATATATGCATTTTTGAGCATGTTTTTTCTGGGCAAAGCTAAAATGCTTTGAATTTTCTTTCAAAAATGATTTATTTAATCTTCTATGATTCATTTCTTTCTAAAATAACAAAAAATTCACTGTGATGATTTGAAGTTTTAGAATTCCCCCCTAATGGATATGTATTTTAAAAATTGACCTGCGAATTTTTATATAAATGTTTATAATAGGACTTTGAACATTTCTGGTGAAATTGAGAACATAGGACCCTCTTTAGACCTACCTCATGAATTTTTTGTTTTTCTTTACTGCATGTATCAAAGAAAAGCCAAAATGTAAGAGTGTCTCAGAATATTTTAACCGCATGGTAATAGTATGAATGGCTTCCAAATCCCAAATGAAAATAACCACTCTTATATTCTTCGACCCCATTCCTCATGAGCTCAGGGCCACAACTATGGAAAAAAGTTTTATAAGCATTATTTAAGTCACCATAGCCTTTCCACAGCTCTTGCCAAACTGCTACACAGTAGGAACTATGAAAATGAGTGCCAAACCCTCACGTTCCTGATATAGCTTCCAACAGCTGCAAACCCTTAAGCTTCGTGTGCAGCTGCCTTGAGTAGAACTATTGAAAGGGCCCACAAAGGCAGATACACACATTACATATGTTCAATAACTCTAGAGCAATAATAAGAATATGTGGTTATATTAAGGCCATTAGACAGGAGGGAAATTGCACCAGCAGTCTCTAATTGACCTTGCAATGGAGAGTCTGATCTCCATTATTGTACCTCCATTACACTCCAAATCATCTACTTTTGTTAGGATTAAATGTTCTTTCAACACACAAACCCACACCAAATAGCAGCAATTACACTGGTTTAGTTAGTGCCCAGCCTCTAATTTGTAATTTTCCAAAGAAGCACCATTTGAACAGTTAATTCCTGAAAAGTCTAAAGCAATTCTTGGCACCAAATTATTACTAGGAATCCTATATATGTGATATATATACATACATACATATATATGTATGTATACCAAATTGGAGAATGAAATCTACCACAGACATCTGAGCTATAACCATGTAAAAACAAAGAGCAAATTCAAGTAAAACCACACATCTAATAAAAATAACATAAAACATGCTTTTCTTCCAACTTTTTAGAACTATTTTTAGCCATACAGTATTCTTATTTCATCAAAGCTCAAAACAAGTCTAGTTAATATTTTTATGTTTTTATATGAATGTTAGAAAACTGGACATCTGCAAACTGCTTTTCTGAGCTTCTAACTTTTCACAGCTGAATGAACATTATTGGGCAGGACTATGTGAAGATGGGCATTCTTGTTGCTGCTATCATAAATACAACCCTTTTTGGATTCTTATCTGTGTCTTTTTGCCCACATTCACATTTTTCCAAATAGCCTGAGAAGCTAAGTAAGGCATGGAAGTACCTTAAATGTGATGTGATAGGAATTTTTTTAAGCTTTAATCTCACTAATTTCCATTTTAAAAATATAATGGATATAATTATTTTAGTAATGTGCATTGTTTGCTCTTATGCAAGGGAAGCATATTATAAAAATTGGAAGACATTCAATTCTAAATAATTATTTCATTTATGGTTTGACTAATTCCTCTAAAAATTATAATTCAGATGAATAGAAGAGCAACTATATTATAGCTATATTAATAATTTTCTATTTTTCTTATAATACAAGCTCATAATTATCATTATATTGAGTTGCTAAACATTGGGATACATAGAACATATTCTGCTTTCATAGTTTTATACACACATATATGAAATATTTATGTATATATAAATAAAGAGAAGATATGTACAGATATAAATATATGTGCGTGTATATAAATAAGTATATATAGTTAAATATAATTTTATATATACACTACATAAATATGCACAATTATAAAAAGGTATATACGTGCATGCATACATATATACATTTTATTCTATATTTTTATATGTGAATAATATTGTGGTGAACATCTTTGTGAGGAAAGCTTTTGTGAAACTAGAGACTCATGATATTTGTTATCCTTAACTTGTGAGATTCATCATTCGACTTCTAATAAAACCTCTCCTATCCTCATTGTTGGAAAACATGACTTTTTAGGCAATTATGCACACTTTTATTCTTTCTCTGAGAAAGCTTGGGACCACAGTAGGTCAAGAAGAGTGTGTCTTAGTCCTCTTCCTACACCAACTACAGTGAGAAGTATAACCTCAACACTTCAGCTACACAAGGCATTTATGGAGCTAGGGAGAATATACATATATATATATATATACATATACATATATATATATATATATATAAAGGAATTTCCAACAATTAAGAATACAAGTTTGCTTTATTGAGATCTCAACACAATAATTCCTCTCTCTAAAGCCTTTTACTCTTACATTAAATTTGAAACCATTTCTTAATGAACTTTAATGTTAATCTAATAATGATTTATTGGTCCTTGGGCTGCTCCTTTGGGTAGAGTATTCTGCAGAATAGGACATGTTTGAAACATTGGTTGTAGAATGAAACAGAATATGACACACAGTAAAATTTTGGTCAAGCACATTTCTGAAGACAAGATGAGAACTATCTGTATCTGCCTTGTTCAAGTATGACTTCATTGTTTTTTCCTAAATTACCCATTTTAAAGGATTAAATATATATTCCACATATATATGGAGATATATTTTATATGTGCCTTATTGTGTTTTTATGTATTGCATATCTATTAACAAAATGTACAATATATATAAAAACATAGATTTAATATATTTCTTACCATATATTTTGAATTTAATAGCAATAGTATAATTTATTGAATTAGTAAATAATAAAATTAATAGAAAACTAATGCTATACTTTGGAAATTCAAGTTTCCAGCACATAACTTAATGTTTCTTTATGTTAATTACATCAAGGACATTCAGTGCCATTGTTTAATTTCATTTTCTATGTAAGCTCCTTGTGTCTTAAAAAGTTAAAAATTACTTGTCCAAAGTCACCTGGAGAGCCAGGATTTTAACCCAGGCACTCTGTAGAAAACTCTGTGTTCTTAACCACAATGATCCAATACTGTTGCAAAGATAATTTGAAGTTTAGGGAAGGTGTTGGCATGAAATAGATAACAACTGTGCTATTTCTAGAAAGATTATATTTAGGTTAGGCTTTCTGAAGCCAATTGCCATGGTACATAATTTTTTTTGAAATGCTTCAATCTAAACAAGACTACTTTCCAAGGCAGTAAGACACAGAACTCTATTTAAGAAGGTGTGTGCATACTTGCAAGTAATGGAAATGTTTATCACCTTTCTTGGGGAGGTTGCATTCTACGAATGGAAATCCTGATCTGTTTGCCTGTGCAAATAACAAGGCATTGAGGATGCTTCGGCTCTTCCTCCTTAGGCACATTTCTCCCACAGACACTTAGAACACTGTCTCACTGTATGTAGAGAAAATGGAGGTTGTGAATTGCAGTTCATGTTTTCATTCTTGCTTTGACTGAACATCTGCTCACCCAAGACCAGCTATTTTAGTTCCATCTACTCATTACTATGGTTACCATGGTATATGCTCTACTTTAGTCCTGTATCTGTTGGCTTGTGGCCATTCTCTTTGGGGGGAAAAAGAAGTTTTCCAGAGCCAAAATGGCCTTCTATTCAATAAATATGGTAATTTTTGCTTATGCTGGGTTTCTACCCATCCCCTTTCCTTTCATGCTTGGTGTTCCTCTGTTTGGAAAAGGATCTTTCCCTCCAACATTTTTTTGTGTGGATTTAACTACACATTTTCTACTTAATTACCCTCTCTGTTTTAAAAGTTTCCCCTTAATTGCACTCATATAGGACTTGTTTCTATAGACACTGTGATATTTAAATGTGACAGTTGCCTGCTTATATACCTCTAAATATGGTATCTAGGAAGAAGATGCTCATCATTTCAATCATGATTATACTGTTACTTAGTTTGAGTTACCTTGTGCACTGTGTTGTCCAATATGATAGCCCACCAGCACCCATATTTGGTGACTAACGTCTTGCATTGTGCTAGACAGAGTTGAAATATACTTATTTAAAGACATGTTAAGAAAAATAATGTAAATTTTCTAAAAAAATGTTATATACTAAAATGTTTTTTCTGGAAGATAAAAGCATCTAAATTAATTTTACCTTTCAGAAGTTTTACTCTTCTAATGTGGCTGATAAGAAAGTTGGAATACAAAATATGCCCCCACTATAAGTGTCAATCAGATAAGGCTGGTACAAATCCATTTCTGAAATTTGAGGTGATAACAGTAAACAAAATCAATAATTAGTGCATAATATTAGTTTGGTTATATATGTGTTCTTATTTATTTATTTATTTATGGTCTACCACTTGAAGCCACAGCGCCACTTCTGGTTTTCTAGTGGTTTATTAGAGATGAGTCTCACAGACTTTCCTGCCAGGACTGGCTTTGAACCTCAATCTCAGCCTCCTGAGTAGTTAGGATTATAGGCATGAACCACCAGCATCTGGCTGTATGCGTTCTTAATATGATAATTAAGAACTGTTGTCATTTAAACATATCACAGTTTAATTCTAAATTTTTAATTTAGATCTTTTAATTTAGATCTTTACTTCACTCTTCCCCCACTCCCCACCCCCGCCCCCCATATCCAACACACACACTTACTGGAGTTTGAATGCTGGGTCTCATGTTTTTGCTTGACATTTGGCATATGTCTAGAGCTGTACTTCTTGAGCCATGCTTCCACTTTCAGTTTTTACTGGTTAATTGGAGGCAAAGGTCTTGAATATTTGTCTTCTTGGGCTGGCTCCAAACTGCAATTCACAGAACTCAGCCTCTTGAGTAGCTAGAATTAATAGTTGAAAGTAAGCCACCAGCTCTATGCTATAAATTTTACTTTCTAACAAGTAGTTATTATGCTCATATGATTTGAAATGTTGATAATATATGATAACTAGATACCTTTGTCCCTTGGCCTCTCATATTATTTATCAATCACACAACACCTTAGTTGACCTAATTAATATCTTCCATATATATGAAATACATTTACATTGTAAAAATATGGCTATAACAAGAAATATGTTTTTATAGAGATATAAAGAATAAAGAGATAAAGAAAAAGAGATAAAACATTATGAAAGTGAGCTATAATCATGTTGAAAGATTTCAATTTTGTATAAAGGTCAACACATTGGCTTTTTAGGTCTATCACCTTAGCTCTGCATGCAACCATCATAAGCTTCATAAGAATCTGCTGAGTAAATGGAAGAGTCTTAATTTTGAGTTTCCTTCCTAACCTTAGTTGTCAATTTAAGGTATAGAAATTATTTCAAAAAATGAAAATTTTGAGGGTGAATTTCTCTCAGGAAAAAATATAAAAATGTTAGGAAATAGTTGCTAAATATTAGAAATTGGTAAATTACTTCAGATAGGCTTTGAGAAGTCAATATAAAGTATTCTTTTTATTATAAGCTGTTAATTCTAGTTTACCTTGTTAGCTTATTTGGTTTGGTTTGTTTATTGATATGGTGCCCAGGACCTTATAATATTCTTGTCAAGCTATCTTCTATTGAGCCTATATTAATTCAAATCTGTTCATTTTGTATTTGTATTTTTTTTGGTGCATGTGCGCACGTGTGTGTGTGTGTGTGTGTGTGTGTGTGTTGCTTGAACTTAAGGGTCTGGGCACTATCCTTGAGCTCTTTCACTCATGACTAACACTCTAAAACTTTGAGCCACCTCAACACTTCTGGGAATTAAGTGGAGATTAGGAGTCTCATAGACTTTCCTTTCTGGGGGCTTTGAACTGAGATCCTCAGATCTCATCCTTCTGAGTAGCTAGGGTTACACCACTAAGGTCTGGGTCATTAATCTTATTTGTTTTGAGTAAGAGTTTCAGTAGAGTTTCAGGTGTAAGGTTATGTGAAACTCTCTATATAACATAGACTGGTTTGGAACTCATGATCCTCTTTCCTCAACTTCCCAAGTCCTGAGTTACCACTGTGTTCGATAGGACTTAATCTGAGGGGAAAATGAATGTAAATTTTGGTATAATTCCAACATTGTAATGCAATTTTTAGCAAATGATATATATATATATATATATATATATATATATATATATATATATATTAAAGCCAGGTGCTGGTGGCTCATGCGTGTAATCCTAGCTACTCAGGAGGCTGAGATCTGAGGATCACTGTTCAAAGCCAGCCTGGGCCAGAAAGTCCATGACACTCTTATCTCAATAAACCACCAGAAAAACAACAACAAAAAAAAAAACAGAAGTGGCACTGTGGCTCAAGTGGTAGAGCATTAACCTTGAGCTGAAGAGCTGAGGGACAGAGCCCAGGCCCAGAGTTCAAGCCCCACGATTGACAAAAAATAAATAAACAAATAATAATAATTAAAGTAAAACTTAGAGAATGACAAATATATACTACATTATGATTCTGAATTATTTATATTTATAAAAGATCAATTGCACAAAAGAGCCACCATTAAACAAAGTTGTTTATGAATACAATGTCTTTGTCAATGTTCTGCTTTGAACATTCTCAACTACCCTCCCTCCCACTTCCCCCCTTCCCTTTTTGTAGGATATGCAGTGAATTTTTACATGCATTTGGAATAAAATAGCACTGTCTTAAGTTTAGCCTGAAACTGTGGCTTTTGAAATTTGATCAATCATATGAAATGGAATGTATAACTATATATTATTTCCAATATCTATCTATCTATCTATCTACCTACCTACCTACCTACCAATGGAAATTCAATGTGGGAGAGAATACAACCCAGAACCTGAAAATTACATATTCTAATTCCATAGCATTAAGTTTACATTTCTGACAATGAAGCATAATCCAGGATAGGGGGTTGGAAAGTCATTTTGTTTGAATTATTTTTTTAATAGGGGAAAGATTTTTATTATCATATGTTAGTAGTACAAAGGAATTTCATTTTGATGATTTCATACCTATGTACATTGGACTTCGAATGAGTCTTAAACATCAGATTTAGTTTGGATTTATTATAGATGAAAACTCTTTGGGAAGAAAATATGGTTAGAGATATTTTCAAGAAACTCATATGCTGATTCACATTTAATTAGAACAACCCAAACAGATAGATACTGTCATTATACCTATCCCCTAAATGAAGAATTTTAGATTATAAGGAATTAAGTCTTTTCCCAAAGATTACAGAGCACTAAATACCAAGCATAGCTTGAACCCAGTGCCAACATATATATATATATATATATAACAAATATATGTTATATATATTCAACTACTTGTATATATGTACAACTTATATATATATATAATATTCATGAACTATTTTGGTGAATGGCAACTCCTTTGTACAACTACTTAAAGATTATATAAACAGTTCATGAATATAGTGCCATGACTAGTAATTTATGAGCATTGTGTCACACAGATCATCTTTTAATGTTCAGCAGTTGTGATATCTTTCTTTTTCTTTTGGAAGTGATCTATTTAAACTTAGAATTATGGGTATATTTGTAGTATCTTGAAAAGAACATCTGTTATGAGCCATTTCATATTAACTTAGTGTCTAATTCAATGACTTATGTAGTCTCTGGATCTCCTTTGTAGAAATTGTTTCTAAAGGAACGTTGAAAGGCTGGGTAATGGAAAAATAATTAAATGAGAAAAAATATTACTGAATGCTGTTTATAATAATTTAGTTAATTTCAAATCACGAGAAGTTAGAATCATTTTCAGCTCTGTATGTTTGTTTATATGTTTTATTTTCCTTTGTGTATCAGAATATTTCATTAGCATTAGGGAAGTATTTCATTTCCAGTGGGGTTGAACAGGTTGATATTCACATTGCCACTTCATTTTTGTCACGTTGGACTGTTTTGTACCTTGTACTTTTTTTTCCTACCCCTAAAGGTGCATGCACGCATGCACAAATGCGTTATTCCCTCTTACTACTTACCAGCTGTAATGCTAACATACCAACCTCCCTTATATTATAAATGGCGGCAGCAGCTACATCTGGACTTGTGAAACTTTAATCTTGGCTGCTTTCCTGCCTTTGCTTCTTGGCCTTTCCAGCACCTGTAAGCCTCCAGTACACACATAGTGACATCAAACCATAGTTGGAAATTTGAGTCTCTTGATATAATGAACAATGATTGCTTTGAAGCCCATAAAACCACTCAATACTAGTAATAAAGAACATTCAATGCTCTGTAGATAATAGACCATAAAAAATTTAAATTTAAGAGAATTTAAAACAGTCAAAGTAACTAGAGTTACCTGAATCGTTCTTCTTTCTCAAAATTTTTATTGTAAAGGTGATATAGAGAGGGGTTACAGTTGCATAAGAAAAGTAATGAACACATTTATTTTCCAGCAGTGTTACCCCTTCTCTTGTTTTCCCCCACTTTCCCTACCCATTGACCTCCCCCACCAATTGTAAAGTTCATTTCCAACATAGTGTCTAGTAACTATCCCTGTTACATTGTTTCACCCTTTGTCCCACCATTTCTGTGATTCCTCTTTCCTTCCCCAAATCAGAGAAACTTATACTACAAAAACTACCAAACTCAGAAACAGTTTATTCCACAGGGAATAAACCAGTGAAGAAAAAAAAAAAGAAGACTAAGGAAATAACTGGGAACCCTATACTTAAAAAGAAAAACAAAACAACAAAAACCCTCTTGTTTCCATATTGTGGAGATCATTTTGATTAGCAGCATTGTATATGGTCATATCATGATCCTCTGCTAGAACTATCCTAGACATATACTAATTACTACAAATGAGGGAAACCAGGGACTGTATGGTTCTCTGGGCCTGGCTTATTTCATTTAATATGATTTTTTCCCATTTTTCCATTTCCTTACAAAAGGGGCAATGTCATTATTTTCAACGGAGGCATAAAATTCCATGTGTATGTATACCAAATTGGTCTTTGGCCATACCAACCTGAACGCGTCTGATGTCATCTGATCTCAGAAGCTAAGCAGGTTTGGGCTTCGCTAGTACTTGGATGGTAGACTTGAGTCTTTCATTTTCAAACATTACTGTAAAATTTTCAGCTGAGGTTAGGAGAAATTGAACAGGTTTTATTTAAAGTAGAAGGCTCTGGCCCTAACATATTACTGTTTTTTAACTAAAAGAACTTGGAAGGACGTTAAAGCTCTTCCAAACAGCTCTAATATTTTTAATTACCTTAGATGTGTCCACTTTTATTTCATACTCTAATGTTCCTAATATCTTTTTGAGTTCCATATGGGGTGATTGCAAAGTCAGATTTGGAGGTTATTCAGAAAACAGTCAATAGTTGAAAAGAAGAAAACTGTATCTGTCATAGGTATTGGCTAGTTGAAATTCTGTTCTATAAGTTTCTACGAAGGTTATGACACTTAGATATATACACTTTGATCTATACTACCTAACCAAATGAATCTGCCCTTTCTTTCCATGGCTCTTCTCTAACTACCCTTGAATGTAAATATCAAGGAGATATAGGTAGCAAGATACATATCTGTTCTTTTTCATCCTCAGTAATTTAATTAAATCAGTCATTTTTACCTCAAAGTATAAAAGAAGGATTGTTGAAGTTACCATGAGTTTCCTCACAGAAGTTATATGGGAAAACATCTAATTATTTAAGTATGCATATGCAAGCTAAACTACTACTAAAATAATTCATATACCATCAAAGATAAAGTGATAGAAAATAGTGAAATCCATGATTATTTTGGGTGGCAAAGGAAAAACAAACCAGATAATAACCTCTCAATGATAAAACAAATACAAATAGTCATATGTCTGCACACTGTAAGTCATCATAAACTCTACCTTGTGTTTTTTTGTACTTATAATGCTTAAATAAACAGATGCTCTTCTTTTTGAAAATTAATAGATCTTACTGCTTAACTATGAGGGATGATTTATTAAATATGCTTCTATTCAAATTTCTTTAAGATTTCAAAGTTTTAAGATTATATGCCCTTATATATACATTTTAAAAAGTAATGAATGATTTGTAACATCTCCACTGTGTTTTTGAGATTCAAGATCATTGTCATCTTTAATTGTGATCTGAGTTACAATTTTTATGGTAGAACCTAAATCACCTTAATAACATATATAATTTACTCAGACCCATTTTGGCTTCATAGTTTAGTATATTTTAAATAGATAAATTACAAAAATTACAAGCAATTCAAATACACATTCAGTTTGCTGCTTCTCCATATGATCTAGTGATACCTTAAAGCAAATTGAACACAAGTATCTTAGTATTACTTCTATTGAGATATGTCACAAAACCCTGAATATTCTATAGTATGTCTATTTTTGGTCAGAGATAACCCTGAGGAATTTTATGGTGAATATTATTATTAGGCCTAAATCACTATTATTGAAGTAATCATATAATGGAGCATATTTATCAAGCCAACTGAAACAAGCAAATTAGCCAGAAAAATAATAAAAAATTATTGTATATCAATACCATATAGGACAAAATTAATTTCAAAGCCACAAAATCTCTATGCTTAGGAACAAAGAGAAAAATAAAAGATAACATAAAATAATGTGACTTGGAAAATTACATACAACATGCATTTTTGTTTTTCATTAAACTATATATTATTCATTTTAGTGATTAGCAATCAGAAGCTATAGAATAAAAATGTATTTGGGAGTGTTTGATAGGCAAAACCATTGTATTTTGTATTCTTCTGGTTATTGAACAATTACAATTTTCAGATAATATGGTTTTAATACCTCATTCAAGTTCCAGATAATATTCCTCCAAAAGTTATGTTACCTTCATGTTTCTCCTCTGAAGAGAATTTCTTCAAAACAAATGCATGAAAACCACTTTAAAAAGTAATGAATATCTTTGCTTATTTAAAGGTATGCTTTGTGGCAAATATGTAAAACACTCTACTGTGTCCATTTATGCCTTTATTCAAAATTTCTCCTGGAACGGCCTAGCACATCCCGAGTTATTCTAAAAGGTCCAGTTTAAAAATGAATTTCTTTTCCACATAACGACTTGTACATATCATTGTTGCAGTGGGTCCACCTGTATCCCTATTTAAACGATTTATTTTTCCCCTTTCCCTCCACAAATTATACCAACATCAAATACAGTGAAAGCAGGGGTTATACTGTGGGGGAGGGACATACAAAGCAGCAAAGAAATAATCTTATAAATGTGTTAGAAACAATTGCATGAAAGAAAAAAAAACTTTTGAATACATATCTTAGGGTTCATTTCCCTAACATCAACTTAGCTGACCTTTTCTGCTTGACTCAGACATACACTAGGTATTGCAAATAAGGGAAACCATGGGAACTATGTTTCTTTGGGCCTGGCTTACTTCACTTTACAACTTTGGTGCGTGAGGCGGGGTGGGGGGAGGATTGGGTGGGGGGGCGGGGGAAGGATGGGAAGGGATGGGAAGGGGAAACAGGAGGAGGCTACAATGCTTGATAAGAAATGTACTCATTATCTTGCCCATGTAATTGTAACCCCTCTGTACAGTATTTTCACAATAAAAAAGAATAAATGGAATATTTGTAAGTAAATAAAATGACTTTTACAGGATATGGTGGCTCACATCTGTAATCTCTGGTTTCAGAAGCTGCTGGCAGGAAGATCATGATGTAAAACTAGTCTGACTGACACAGGGAAATCTTTTCTTATAAAAATAAGACACACAATAATAAAAGAGAACTTCACCATTCTGTTAGGAGACAAAAAGGCACAATGCCTATGTGTATCTAAGCATTCAAAGAATATTTATCAAAATGAACTCCAGGTAATGGAAAAAGAGGGTTTTTCTTGTTTTGGTTTGCCTATTTCGGGGGTGGTCTTATTTGTTCATTTGTCTATCTATGGTAGTATAAGAGGAGGCACAGAAATGGAGGGACAATGGGTAAACAAATTCAGCAGTGGTACTTTGTAGTCACTATGGTTGTGGGTAGGGATGGAGGGAAAAAAAACTGGGAAAGAGCAGGGAAAGGGATGACACTGTCCAAAAGAAATGTAGTTTTTGCCTCACTTATATAACCCCTCTGTATATCCCCTTTATAATAGCAACAAATTTTCAAAAGAAGAGAGAACTTCTCTAGGAAATTCCCGGAAATATTCTATGAAACTGACTTCAAGTTACTGTCTACATTCTCCATACTACCTTCATATTTTCTACTTAGTTATTGCTTTGGGTTTTGTTTTTTAATTTCTCTTCTTATGTAAAGATTGTTATCCTAAAAGTATCTTATCTTCCTGTCTTTCTTCTGTGATATCCCAGTTTTCTTTCTTCTAAGAGCTACTACACATTTATTTCATGTTAGAAACTTTAGGACATGGTGTTAAAGGGGTTGTTAATTTTTATTTATGGTTACCATACTGCCATGATAATACAAGTGAGATTTCTTTTTGGAAACTAAAGATGAGGACACTAAAATATATTTTCTGTACATTATGCCATATAAACATAACTATTGTCTTTATCTATAATCATTCTGCCCTTGACTCATTTCTGGTTCTCTAGATAATATGCTTAATGATTATATACTGGCTCATTTATTCCTTTATAATTTATGTGTACTAAAAGAATTATATACAGTTCAATAAAAACAGACTGCTCAAAGATAAATAAAGCCACCTATCAATAGAGACTTAATTCATGAACTGAAAACCATAATTTATCAACTATCATCCCATTAAATTAGAAGACACTATAAATTATCCTTGTGTTTTACTTAGTTTGTGGTAAATGCAGACATGTTATCATTAATCCTAGTTTGAATTTTATTTCAGACTAAAAGTCCTAGAAAAAAGTCAAACAGCCTCTGGGCTATCCATTCATCAACAAGTTCATGTTCCGTAACTGCTTTTCTATATTGAAGTTTACTACATTTGCATGCTTTTAAGCTTGAAATCTGTGATTAAATGCCACATTCTTTGTGAAAGCTAGCAGTGAGGAAAGATATAAAACTGGAACTTGTTCTAAACAATGACACTTAAAAAATTAAACTCACATATCTATCAATTTACACAATTACATATACAAATAGTAATTTCATATATTTTAAAAGAGATCTATTCTATAACATTATTCCAGTAAGTCTGAAAAAAATCAAAGGTATTTTTCTTTTTCGTTTCTTTATTTGTTGTTGTTGTTGGTTATGGTGCTTGAACTCTGTGCCTAGGTGCTCTCTCAGCTCTTCAGCTCAAGGATATTGTTCTACCACTTGAGCCACAGCACCAATTCTGGTTTTCTGGTGATTTATTGGAGAAAAGAGTCTCAAGGACTTTCCTGCCAGGGTTGGCTTTGAAGCTTGATCCTCATATCTCAGCCTCCTGAGTAGCAAGGATTAAAGGTGTGAGCCACTGACACCTGGCTCAAGGATATTTTTTTATGCTTCATACATTTTGTATAAGAAATTACACATGATCTTGTATACTACTTTAATTCTATGCGAAATAACCTAATATAATTCTTCACATGATCAAAGGTTGGGTATTTTCCCATTTTGTCTGATTACTTTTCTTTTCCCCCTTTTCTCCTCTCCATTTTGTTAGATGTTTTGAAAATTGGATGTATATAAGCATTTAGCTCTGTGGAAAAGTTGCAATAATTATTTAGATTAGAGATGAACTATAGACTTTGTACATTTCAGACCAACTACTATTTTTCAAACGAGGAGTATTGTTTCTGTAAAAGCTTCTGTAATAATTTTCAAATAAAGAATAAAATGATTTTATATAAATTTCCTCTAAATGGAATTTCAAAATCTAAAATACATGAGAAAATTGAATAGGATATATTAGAGTCTGTTGTTCACCATAAAATTTAACAAAATAAAACTGAATCTATTTATATGTTTCTTTAAAAAATATAGAAATTTGTCCATTTCTTTACTTTATATTTCCCAAAATGAAATAAATTTAAATTAAATAATTAATTTGGGAAAATATTTTGTTTTATGGTGTATTAGACATTTGGGTTTATATTACCTCCCTTTATTAAAAAAAAGTGGCCAATTTTAAATTTGATCAGAAACTTTCATTTAATCAATGAACTATAAATGTCTTTGCATAGACAACCAATGCCTTTCATCTAAACTATTATAAAAAACTGTACAGTTAATCTCCCTCTTGCATAATAAGCTCCAACAATCTATCCTCCTTTCAGCTTCCAGGGCAATCCAAATCACAATGCAAATATTTTATTTTGAAAAGGACATCTTGCCATTTACAACAGCATGAATGAATCTGGAAGGTGTTGTGCTAAATGATATAAACCAGATAAAGAGACACAAATACTAAATAATGTCAATAACATGTAGAATCTAAAGAAATGCCAATCCCATAAAAGCAGAGTGAGTGTTGGTGACTGCAAGGACTGAAGGTTGGGAAATGTACAGATATTGGCTGAAGGGTACAAATGTTTAATTATCAGATAAACAAATACTGGGGTTTATATTTAAGAAAAATCCCAAAGTCTAAATTTCAACATGGGTGATGATGGATGTGCTAATTGATTTGGTTAAGGCATTTGCATAATGTACACATATATCAAACTTAATACATGAGTTAACCTTAAACATGTTTTATCTTTACTGGGCAATTAAACATTTTGTGAATTCAATAATAAATGAAATATGTCAGATCATACTACTCTGCTCAAAACCTTCTGATTATTTACAATCCTTCTGAACAGGATTTTCTGTTCCTCCAAGGTTGACCTAGCTCCGATGGGTCAGATTCCCTCAGTGCTCTCTGATCTGGCTCAGGACATTGCAATCTCAGGCTTCCTTCTTATTTGCTGCTAGAGCATCACCACTTCAAGTCCTTTTCTCAGCTTTGGCAGTGCTGAGGCCAACTCTCTTTCTTCATTCAGGTCTTTGTTGTTGCTATTGTTGTTGTTTTCAGATATGCCCTATTAGAGCAGTTCTTTTTTAAAAAGACTTTTTCTTATTTTCTTTCATTGATATATATATATATATATAGAATATAATATTTATTATAAAGATACTGTACAGAGGAGTTACAGTTATATGAGCATGGTAATGCATACACTTCCTATTGACCTTTGTTTTTCCTCTACCATCTATTCCCTCCCCACCTCCCCAACTCCTCCCTCTCAGCTTCTCCAACAAAGTTGTAAAGTTTGTTTTCAACATAGTGTCTTGTACATCTCATTGTTACAATAGTCATCCTGTATTCTTATTTCAGCATTTTCTTATATCCCTTCCTGTCTCCAAATTGGAAAAATGTATATACAAGATGCAGGGCACTGGAATCAAATACAGTGAAAACAAAGGTTAGACCAAGGAGGAAGAACATATAAAAGAAACAATAAAAATCACATAGTACATTATAAGTACATTAAAGACAACAGCAAGAAAGATAAAACCTCCTGTGTCCCTATCTTGGGGTTCATTTTGCTTAGCATCATACCTAAATTTGCCATCTAAAATAGTAACTCTATTCTCTACATTGCTCTACTTCTTTATAAAATTATATTTTATCTGATTTAGTTATTCACTTATCTCTTCTTGAAATATTATCTTTTAAAGCAGCAAGTAGTTTTGATACCTTTATGCCTTTTCCAGTGTTTTAATTCCAAAGTTTTCAAAGTGTGCCTACCATATAGCTAATACAAATTATTTGTTTAAAATTGATAGATAGATAGGTACTACTTATGTGTAGATAGAAAAATAGGTAGATGATAGATGACAAATATATGCATACTCATTGTATAGGCATATGAATTAATTAAATAGATAATAACCAAATATAAATTATTTCATATAAGTATATTATATAGTAGCATTGTTAACAGTTAAAATTGTTTTCATGCTGCTTTTTATGTCTCATTAAGCACAAATACAAGAACTTTGATGGAACAAATTTTCCTTTTGAATTACATATGCTTTATACATCACATAAATCATTTTATTTACTTTTGAAACAATGAAATTTGATATTGTCAATTATTATGTGATTAGGCCTATTTTGATTTTTTCTTACCATTTTCATTCATTTTATAATCTATTGAGCTAAATATATTTTGATTTTTTTTCACAAGACTAGTTATGATCAAACTTCACAATAAAATCAAAGCTTTGAAAATACATATTCAGGAATTATTTTGACTTTACTTATTAACAATAAAAACTTTACATTTTGTTATCTATAATTCTAATTTGGTAGAGTTTTGTTTCCAATGAATACATAACTACCATTTTGTTACTTATGTGCTGCCAAAAACAGCATTTGCTTTGTTTCAACCATATGTTCTTTTCTCTTTGCTGGGTAACAGTCTCATTTTTTTTTATTTAGTTGGAGCACAAGGATTGGAATTCCAAAGCTAATTCAGCATTAACTTTATATCCATGACCAATGTCAAATCTGAATGCTGTCTAATACAAATATTGAGTAATCTCATGTTAATCATCTATGTATACCAGTTCTGACTTATGCTAATGTAGATTGATTACTGATAATTGACTGTCATCCTACAGAATATGTTTTTGAAAGAAAAGCCACCATAGATTTAGCCCTCCAAGCTAAGACAGGCTGCTTTATCTTACCAATATTTGAAAGTTCTTCAAATGCCCTGTAGTTACATGTGTATGTATATTTCTGTCTGTATGTATATACTCATTGTGCCAAGAATGTAAACTAGTTAAGCCAACATAGTAGTAAGCACTAGTGCTGATAATCTTTTATTTACACATTTTCACATTGTGCTTACTTGCATTCATTAATACAATACAGGAGAGTCATTAATAGAAAAACAATTTAAAATATTTTAGTTTAAGCCACATTTAGAAAACTAAGACTACATTCTGAAGAAGAATAAGCAGATATACATGATTTTGAAGTCACATTTTAAATAAAAGTATTTAACATAAATATTTTTATTATGAAGATGGGCTATAATGAAGTAAAATTCATGGAATATTACTTTTTGTCTAATATGATACCAGATAAATTAAATGTTAAATTAAAAAAGAAAATCCTTAGCTTATGTTGCATAAATCTTGAATGATATTAATCAACCATGATGCATGACTAAGGCACACATCTGTCCACATGATTTATGAGAGAATATATTCAGAGAATAAATTCTCTTCTAGTTCATTGTAAGAAAGGAACATGCTTTACATGGAAACATGGAAGTATTTTTTATCATATAGTTTGGATTGTATTGTTTTTGTACTCACTGAATTCAAGTACCTGCTTGTGAACTTCCACTAAGAAAATCACATGATTTCTTTGTGTCACACTGGTTTTTAAAAGAAGGGAATAGTAATTAAGTTTTGCTTTATCTGAAGATGTTCTGTGTAGCATAAATGGCCTGTTTAATTGCCTAGTTATTTGTGCCAAAAAAAACCCACATAGGTGAAGAGCTTTGCTAAAATGAATATCAGCAAATTTTAGCAAACATACTACAGTACATAACATCTTGAAGAAAAGAAATAAAGTACTAGAGTACTGATCCCCTTGGTTGACTTGAATATTACAGTGTATAGTAAAATGCATAGGTTAATGTCAAGTGATTGGCAGCTATGTTCAGGTCATTAAAAATGTCATAGTCTGTTGTCAATGCTTACTGACATTTATAATATATTACATAACATCATTATATTTATACATGATTATTTAAAGGTCACTCCAATTTATTATGATAACAACAAACAATACTGTTTACCCTCACTTTATGTATCAGTGCTGGGAGACTAGGGTCATATTCATATCTCAGAGATTTCCTAATGAATAGAATGATGGAGTCAATTCTCCAATCAAGCCTTATTGGCTGGAATCAATTCGCCAATCCAGCCATATTAGCTGTGGAAATATGGTCAAAGCCTGCTTAAATTTCTGGAAACAAAGGCATAAACAAATCTTTATCATGAAGATCATGCTTAATCCTTCAACATATCAAGTTTTAAATGTTTTTTTTTTGTGGTGGTGATGGTGATGGTGGTGATGTTTCTTTTTGCTTTTTTTCTTTTTGGGGGGCTTCTGGGGCAGAAAGGAGGGAGGAAAGGTGAACAAATGCAATCATACTATTTAGTATATACTAAATGGAAAATGAACTATGTAACGAAATCAGGGACAGGAGGGGGAAACGTGGAAAGCAAAGGAAGGCGTGACATTGTTCAAACAAGAAATCTACTCATTACTTGACCTATGAAATGGCATGTCCTCGGTCCAACACAATAATGATAATAATAATAATAATAAATTTATATTTAAAATGTTTTCAAAAAACGATTACTTTTTGTCCAATAAAGGTACCAGATGCCAACCAGATAATCACGTATATGAATAAAATCTCAGATGGGGAATTTTTATAAAAGTTCTTTGAAGGAAACTTAATGAGCTTTAAGGAAACACAGAGAAAATATTCAATACTCTGCCAAAGAAATAGCATAGAGATGGAAGCAATTTTAAAAATCAAACAGAAATCCTTCAAGTGAACAATCCACTAGGTAAAATTAAAAATGTAATAAACAGGACAGAGGGGATGGCGGAGAATGATGGAGAGAGTGACTCTGATCAAGAAATACCGAACACTTAGATGGACAGGTTAATTCTAACCCCCTTTTACAACCTTTTGATGTTCAGGGAAAAAAACCAGAAATAAGTAATAGTCAATAGCAGAAGAGATCAAAAGAAAAGTAAATCCATGAGCTTAAAAGAAGGCTATTTGAAAATATACTGATTCAAGAGAAAGAAATGAATACGGAGAAATAAAGAAAGCTAATGGAAACTTTGAAAGAACATTAAAACGGAAATATTCAGGTTATTGGAGTTCAAGGGGGATAGAAAAAAGAAGGATACAAGTATTCAAGTACAGGAAGTTCAAAGATAAGCATTCAGAGTATATATGACCCTAACACATCCTATAATCAAGTTCTCAAATTAAAAGGATAGAAAAGATCTCAAGATAGCAAGAGAAAAAAATAATTAGGTAACTATCATGTAGGGCTATCCAAGGCTAAGGAAACACAGCAGAAAAGTTTTAAACATTATTAACATTAAAAATCTGTTAACCAAAAATACTATACCCAACAAAGCAATCTTTTAGAAACAAAGTAGGAATAAAGTCATTCTTAGCTTAAACAATAGCTGAAAGACTGTACTTCTGCCTGGATCTTTGTTACTGATTGGATCAGAAAGAAAGAAAAATATTTGAGAAAGGAAAAATTATCACAAGGTACAAAGAGCATTTCTAAGAGTCACTATGCAGACAAATTCAGAATACTCCAATATTGCTCAATGTTATGGCAAGCATTATTAATTTTATATGAAGACTAAAATTTTTAAAAATGAAAAATAATGTAATTACATTAATGTGTTCAGAACAGGTAATATAATAAGGAAAACAAAAATGTATAATATATAGGCATGGTAAGCAAGTATTAAAATTTTTGTTAACTTATTTTCTAGTTCTTTTTTAGTTCTTTTTTTACCCTCATAAACATATTCTACCACAATATCTTCAAAATAACTTGTTATGGAAAAAAAAGATACTTTGTAGTAAACTTCTCATGGAGACAACAAAGCAAAAATCTAGTATAAATAATGATAAATACGCATAGAATTTCTAGTGATTTCCTGATTTAAATTGGTCACAATTAATTAGTTGGTACTTATCTGTTTGGTATTTATTTAGAAGACAAATAAGTCATGGTCTGTGTACAAAAAATACACATTTCTATTCTGAATTACATATTATTTTTATATGTCTACAAGCAGAAATTTTACCTTAAATTTCCAAGAGTTGGCTGTTGATTTATTTAAATAGATGAGGAAAAGGAGTTTATACATGACCTGTAAAGCATTTGCTATTGCATTCTCCTTCCCCACCTCTCTCTTTTTCTATTGCTCTGTTTTACTGGCTTCATCATTTTGTGGTATAAAAATGCAGCAAATACCTCTGGATCAATTGAATTTGAAGAAACAAATGTATCTTTTTAAATCACATTTATTTCACAGTTGATTTAGAAACCTGTCATTTTAAAACAGAATTGTACAGGTACAGGTTTTCTTGGAGTAGCTGCATTTTCATGGAGCCCATGCTAAGAAATGCTGTCCACCAGAGAATATTTATTTCAGTTAAATAATTTATTGGCAACTCAGCAGCCCTAACAACTGATGAAATCTGTTGAGACAAGAAGTAGTCAAGTATAGTGAATTTGTAATGTGCTGCAAATTTTCAAATAGGAAGAGTAGATGTCATAGAAAAGAAAGAATACTTCCTATTAAATAATAAGATCATATTTACTTTAAAATATTTTTCATATTGATGACCATAGTGGTATGTAAGTAAAGAATAACAATATCCTCTGATATAGGTAGACTCCAAAGCATTCCACACAAAGAAAAAAGATTAACGGAAAAGACTCCCAATAGCGGGATGCCAAAATGAATGAACTATAAGACGAGGCTGTCCTTGTTACAAAAGTTCACTGATAGCTATCATGTATTCCAGATTTAACTTTCTGCCCATTCAACTCATATCTAGTAAATCAGAAGACAAAAACAGAACATTAAATGAAGAGGAATAAGTAAAAGGACTTCCATGAATTTATTGTGCTAGCCATCACTTACACTGACCCAGTTTTGTTTTGTCTTGTCTTTTTCTTTTCCAAGGAAAGAATCTATTTATTACTCCTGGAAGTTTTGTAGATAAGTCGCTTAAAGCAACTTGTGGTGAATGCTTCTTAGGGACAAATGCAGCCTGGGGGAAGCAAACAAATTTTAGGGTCCAGAAGCCGAGTCTTACATGAATCCGGAAAACCATCCATAAGAATGATGAGTACCAGCTCATAGTAGGATTTCCTAATGTGAGAAAAAAAATTTTGCTGGCATCACGAGCTCTGCGATGAGCGTACTGTGTATTTGGAGCCTGCTATGTGCGAAAGCTTCACCTTTTCCATTTTTAGAAAATGTGAGGCAGTAAAATGTTTTTGACACAGTGCAGGTCCTACAGTCTAATCAGTTTAATTGTGGGCACCCTACCACCAGTCCTGTCTTTTATTTCATGAGGCCACTAGCAGTTTAAGAAAGCAATTTGTACTTCTGGATTATAATTTCAAGATAAACTAAAAGAAAGAGATTCTGGAAGACTAAAAATCATTTTATAAAGATATCATCATTAAGTACTACGAAAGAAGACCCACAGGAGCTCCTGAATGGTAATTCTCCTCTGTCTGTCTCTTTCTCGGTCAGCATGACACTCTGTATGTGTGTGTGTGTGTGTGTGTGTGTGTGTGTGTGTGTGTGTATGTGTGTTTTCGTGCATGAGTGTATGTGTTTCTTTTGAACTGTGTCTCCCTCCCCTTTTTTTCTTTCTTTGTAAAAGTTTTCTTAAGGTTTTAAAGTTTTAAAATATAGACTTTGAGATTCTCTTTTATCTCACAAATGACATGATGAGATAGTGATATACTTTAATTCAGAAACAAAAGAGTATTTTACATGTAGGTAAGTTACTGGATTTTTTTTTTTGCTTTGTGATTTCATTCTTTTTCAAATAAGCCTTCTTTATAAGGGTTTAAAACTATGACTATTTAAGAATGTTGAATGATTTATCTCCAAAGAGAATCTTATGCCAGTTTTTAATTTGGTTTAAATTCAGTTACAATGCCACTGCAAATTAAAATGAAATTAAGGAAGTAATTTTTAATCAGAATAACTGTCTCAGTTAATGTCTCTCAGCTTTAATTGGAACAATTAGATGGTAATGAAAAGTACAGACCAAAGGAGTAAGAAAATAAAGTTAGAAGATAAAGTGTAAAAACTACAAAAATGACATGAAGACATATTTGTAAAACTATAATAAATTATGAAAAGGATTTATTCCTATAATTTAGTCAATGCACTGGTTTAAATTAAATGATTGGATTATTGGGCCAGTTTGTAATTAAAATTGTACAGGTAAGGTATACCTTTGGTATACATACCAGAGTCGATTATTTGAAAGTAATAATTATTTTTTTGCAAAAAAATTATGAAGGAATTTTTAACCATAAACTCACTGAGATGTTAAATAAACTTAGTTAGCTGGAATATATAATATAACATATTATCTACTCTATGCATTATTTTCACCTTATATTATTTATTATACTATTATAAGATGTGAAAAAGGTTTAATCATTGTGAAAATTATTGAAATTTATTGAAAAATCATTGAAAGAGTTAAGCTGCTAAAAGGCTGGGCTTAGCACATAAAATCTTAAATTTTCCATTGTTTCTATTCTATGAGTTGATGATTTAATTTATCATAGCTACTGTGTTAAAAATAGAGCTCTGATTCCTAGTTTTATTGTACAAATCTACAGATCAACAGAAGGAAGTAGAAAATGTAGAAGCCTTATTGTCTTGTGAGCTTTTTCCCCATAGGACCTGTGTATACATAGAAGCTAATATTTGTAAAACCAAAGTTCTCAGCAGTTATAAATAGTGGAGAACATTTTGTGTCCTCTCCATTCTATTCATCAAAATTTGACTATTCTACTTGTTTAGAAAGCTGGCAAGTTTACCACTCATAATTATGTACCTTTAAATTTCAACATGATTTTATTTTGCCTAGGATAGTGATTTTGGTCAGATTAACTACCTGTTTGTAGAGGACTGATTAGGTGATCTAATTCCATCTGGTAGAATTGATAGTAGAAAATTACTCATAATAAACTCTTTGACTAAATTGTTATTTATGCTTTATCATTCAATCAATAAATCCATTATGATGGACTAATGAAATTAAAAAAGAGCATCTTTTGTATCACTCTTTTCCTTTAATATTTAAGGGGAAAAACAATTTCATTTGGTCATCTCTTTTGATATTTATTTATTTTATGTGTATCTGTGTGTGTATGTGTGTATGTATGTGCCTGTGTGTATGTGGGTTGTTAGGGATTGAATTTATAGTTTCAAGCACACTAGAAGCACTATACAACTAACCTACACTCCTAGCCTTCAATCTATCTTTTACTTAGAAAGATAAGTCTTAACTGCTTGTTTCCTACAATTCCTGCTGTATTTTGGATGATAAGCACAAAATAAGTCATGTCTAAAGCAGGCTTTGCTTGGCTGAGCAAAAGTGAATATAACTTCTGACATGTTGTTTTCTCTACATCTTCTGTTTCTGTGTACTTTCTATTGTATTGTTATACTGGGGAGGCTATAGTAAGCTGTAGTATGGTAACACCTGACCTCAACATCTGTGGACTTATAACAATGAAGTGTGTATTCATTGCACATGTTTGGCATTCATCATGGGTCAGCTTATTCCCTAGTGCCATTGTGCTAATGTCAAGGGAGAAGACCCATCTGAGACACACAATCTATGGCAGAGGAAAGAAAGCTAGGGCACAAATATGAGTTGGTTCCTCATGATTCTGCAAAGATGTGGCATTAGTTACTTCCTTTCATGTGTTTACCTAGTGCAAGTCAGAATGTTAAGTCTAATGTCAGTGCTGTGGCAAGTACAAGCATCCTACAATAGAGGTGTATCTGCAATCTCTACATCCCTAATATTTCCTAATATCCCTAATATTTCATGATTCAATTACAATCTCTAATTTTAAATCTTTAACTGTAAAACTGTACAGTCTCACTGAGTGTATTCTTAGGTATTTTCATAGACATCAAACTATCAGAATGTCCTTTTTCAGAAACAATATTGTTGTTGTCTTTTTAATACTGGAAATAGAACACAGAACATTGCCATAGGTAAATGCTCTACTGATGATAATATCACACAATATTACTTTAAAATAAATATATTTTGATTGATACTTAACATGTAAAAATTATACAGATAAATGGAGCAACTAATATGATGTTTTGGTATATCGATACCCTGTATAGTAGTTAAATCAGGCTAAGTCTATTCATCTCTTCCAACATTTATCATTTTCTATATTTTTTGAAAGTTTTAAAAGTCTTTTCTTCAAGCCTTCAGAATTGCCCAATATATTACCATTGATATTCACTGTGCAGGCAATATAGCCCGCCAGAATTTCTTGCTTATTGCTAATGATAACTCAGCACCTATTGGCCAAACTGTACTCATTTCTTCCTTCCCTCTTCCTTTAACCAGTTCTGGTACCACCATGGTATTGTTCACTTCTCTACCAACTTTTTTAACTTCTATATGTGAGTGAGATCTTGTAGAACTTAAGACAAGGACAAAGCTGAGAGTGAGCTTGAGAAGGTATGGGACTATATTTGAAGACTAGAAAACTGAGTATCATGATATCATATTTATAAAGAGATAATAACTACTTTCATAGCATATATATATATATATATATATATATGTTTATATGTGTGTGTGTGTGTGTGTGTGTATGTTTCATTTTTTAATGATTTTTTTGCCATTCCTGGGACATGAATTCAAGGCCTGGGCACTGCCCCTGAGCTTCTTTTGCTCAAAGCTGGCACTCTACCACTTAAGCCACAGCACCACTTCTGGATTTTTCTGTGTATGTGGTATTGAAGAATCAAACCTAGGGCTTCATGCATGTTAGGCAAGCACTCCACAATTAAGCTGCATGCCCAGCCCCATTTTTTAAGATTTTAAATTTTATTCTCACATATGGATACTTTTGTTTGTTATATAATGTTTATAGATATGATTGAAAACTAATTTAATTAACCAAAGTCTGATTTTTGATTATTTAGAACAGGAATTCTAGAGATGTTGGTGGTAGTAAACACTTGGGTGATTTAAGTTGAAATTTAGTTTAATTAAAATGAAAATGAAGTATGTGTAATCCAGCTATATGTTCTCCAAACTGGGTGTACAAATGTGTCCTTGTGGGTGTATACAAACATACATGTGTGCACATGCATTTGTTGTGCATAGATGCTGAATATATGAAATATAGCATGCATTTTATAAGGTTCACATGCATTGACATAATGTACATGCAAATGAAAGTGGGAAATATAATCATATGAGTAAAATTAAGAATTTAAGCTGTGGATAATTACTCTGCAATCATTTGTAGAAGTTGAGTTTGTCTTCTAAAGGGAAAATGATTTTAGTGTAATTGTTTAAAAGCTTTGTTATCCCTGGGGCTTCCTTTCTGACCTTTGACAGACTCCAAATTATCCTAAGAAGTTTGTCCAGACTGATATGAAGACTTCTGAGAAAGATAGAAGAAAGTTCATATAAAGCAATATTTCTTCTATCAGATCTTAAAGTTAATACAAATATATTATTTTCTCTTCATATGTTGTTTGCAATGTCAGTGTAAAATAAATCAGTAAAGTGTTTTTTGTCTCAAGAAAATCAAATAGCTTTAGTATGGTCTTGTTTGTGATCATTTGGGTAAATGCCCAAAAGTGGGATTGCTGGGTCATAGGGGTGCTCTATGTGGAGTCTTTTGAGGAACCTCCATACTACTTTCCAAAGTGGTTGAACAAGTTTACACTCCCACCAACAAAGCAGTAAGATTCCCTTCTGTCCACATCCCCTCCAGCTTCTGTTGTTATTAGAGTTCTTGATTATAGCCATTCTAACTGGGGTGAGGTGGTATCTCAATGTTGTTTTGATTTGCATTTCTTTTATGGCTAGGGATGAGCATTTCTTCATGTGTCTATTGGCCATCCTTCTTTCCTCTTCAGAAAAGTTTCTCTGTAAGACTTTAGCCCACTTATTTATTGGGTAGTTTCTTTGAGGATTTGTTGTTGGGGGATTTAATTTTTTGAGTTCCAGATATTTTTTAGATATGAAACCCTTGTCTGTTGTAAGGCTAGTGAAGATCTTCTCCCAATCCATGGACTTTCTATTGCTCTTGCTAGCTATGCAGAAGCTCTGCAGGTTCGTGCAGTCCCATTTGTCCAACCTGCACAACTTTGTTTATTGCAGCATTATTTACCATAGCTAAGATATGGAACCAACCCAGATGCCTCTCAGTAGATGAATGGATCAAGAAAATGTAGTATATATACACAATGGAATTCTATGCCTCCATCAGAAAGAATGACATTGCCCCATTTGTTAGGAAGTGGAAAAACTTGGAAAAAATTATATTAAGTGAATTAAGCCAGGCCCAAAGAAACACAGGTCCCATGGTTTCCCTTATTTGCAATAACTAGTATATATCTGAGACAAGCAGAAACGGTCAGATAAGTTGATGTTAGGAGAAAGGAACCCCAAGATAAGAACTGAAATTGTTTTTCTTTCTTGCTATTCTTTCTAACATATTTATAAGATGATTTCTTTGTTGCTTTTTATGTCCCTCCCCCACGGTATAACCTGTTTTCACTATATTTGATGTTGGTATAATTTGTGAAGGGGAAGGAAAAAAACAAATTGTTTAAATTGGGATGCAGGTGGACCCATTGCAGCAATGAGATGTACAAGACTTTATTTGAAAAACGAATTTTACAACTTTGGCACGGTGGAGGGGTGGGGGGAACAGGGGTGGGGTGGGAAGGAGATGGGAAGGGGAAACAAAGGAGTAGACAACAAAGGTTGATAAGAAATGTACTCATTACCTTGCTCATGTAATTGTAACCCCTCTGTACGGTATTTTCACAATAAAAAATAAATTTTTAAAAATTTCAAAGAAATGACAAATATATTGGAAAATAGTTGCTAAAGTATTTTCACCAAATTATATTTATTTTCAACTAGATTTGAACAAATAAATAAAGCATAATAGAGTCCTTGTTTAGATGTTTTGAAGTTGTAGGTATCATTTCTGTGATTTGGAGACCTCACATTATAGCTTTTACATGTTTTATCTACTTTTGATTATTCTAGTGTTTCACTAATTTGTACAATACAACATGTGCCAATAATCCTTAAAAAAATACTATCTGCCATAGTAGCTTTTCTTAATTAGAAAAGACTTACTAATTTGTCCTTTTGTTTTATTGTTTCCTGTGATTTTTTTTCTTGGTAATGATCATGCATTTTGGGGACATTTCTAAAGAAAAATATCTTAAATAAAAACATCCTTCTGGCAATTAATAAAAATTAATGAACAAAATATGCACGCAGATAACAATTGATTAATTTTTATTTGCATATTCTTTCTTCTTCTAAAACTAAAAGTCATTAATCTTTCCAAAGTATAAATACTGTCTCTTCAGCTTGGAAAAGTATATTTGAATTTGCTGAGTAATGTACCATGATGCCTAAGTTAGCTTCTCATGTGCACTCCAAATCTTTACAGGCATCTTTAATCTTTTCATAGACTTGGGAACATGAACACTCCGCATCTGTCTTGGATTCTTGCCTCTGTGTGTCCTAAGCATTGAATATACCTAACCATCTGCATACTCTTCACATTATACCACAACCATTAATCACTTGTGTGACCTCCCCTGTAAAATAAAGGTTAGGGTAACTCATTTCTTTGCTTACTCCACCATACATTATACTCCATAGGCACTACCTTGGAATATATACTCTTGTGTAGGATTGAGTTCTAATCCACAACAGGCATTTTTTAATTACAGAGGATATAATAGCAAGAGAGTTCCAGTCACATGAATAGGTTATGTATTGGTTGTACGTGTGATTAAATGTTTTACTGAAGACATTTCCTAATATGTTTATTAAGGATTTGAACAGTACTAATTGTATTCATTATGTAAATTGTATGTTTAAAGATAAAATGTTTGAAATTACTAAAATCCATGTACTTTTAATATAGATTAAGTATTCAGGACAACACACAGATTCAACTTATTACAGATATAACACATCTATTAAGTCTAATCAAAATAAGTCAAAATTTTGAAGCTTACGCCATTGATTATTTTTAGCCTATTTATATATATTTCTGAAATTACCCATCATTAAATTCTCTCATAAGTGACAGAGTGTTGGAAGGGAGGAATAAGGTACTAAAAAAGAGAGAGGGAGATATTTAAAAGGTGGAAAAAGTTTTCTAGAAATATTAATGACAGCTTTAAGTCTTTCCAATAAATTCACTGTAATTTTTTTAAAAAATGGCCAATGTCACTTTTGATTCTGCTGACTCCTAGTAAATCATTGCTTAATGAAAACAGGTACAGCACAAAGTAGAATGTTTTATTTGTTCTTAGTAGTTCCCTGCAGTACTAGCTGACATCACATTTGTCAAAGTCACAATTCCTTTAGAGTCTCCAGGAGAACACCAGGATTAAAGAAAAGAAATAGATAAGATAAAGAATTGTAATATATTTACAAGAGGAATTTCCCATTTCAGGTTTACTTCTTACTATCACTTTCGAACATGTTAAAAGTATGCTTGTTAGGAATCTTTACCTGACACTAATGGAACCCCTTTGACAGATTTTTTTCATAGAAAAATTATATGGTGTGAACTGAATAAAGGAGCTGTCAGGTTGGATCAGTTATTCAGTACATGCAGGTGCCTAGTGGGCTCAAATAATCCTCCCAAAGAAAAATGGAAAACTTCTTCCACTCCAGGAATCTTTATATTTTTAGAGAATGGGAATATTTTTATTCAGTCAAAAATATACTTTGATTGTAACTTAATTACAACTGTTGAAGTTTCAATGTATTAGATTAATATTCTTGTGAGTAAATGATGGTTGTATTTTATTTAGTTTAATAGAGAATTGGTTAAAACACTTAAGCATCCATTGTGAGAATTTCCTGTTTTAATTATATTATTCGTAAATATATATACTTTGATTTAACCTGTGTATTGCTTTCATTTGTGCTGATAAAGAGTCTTGAACTTAGGGTCACATGCATTTGCTTAGCTTCTTTGCTTAAGGCTGGCAAACCACTTGGGCCACACCTCTACTTCTAGTTTCTTCCTGGTGAATTGGAGATAACAATCTGGAAGTTTTGTCTGCTCTGGCTAGCTTCAAACTACAGTCCTGATAACAGCCTCTGAGCAGTTAGCATTATACGGCAGAGTCCATCTAGTGAAGTGTTGTAAACTAGGAAGTTGTGAAATTGACATAGCTCCTACATAAACTTATAGTTTTTTTTCTTGTCAATTGAAATTTGGTTTGTATTTATAACCACAGTATATATTGTGATACCTCCCACCCATCACTGGCTCTTTCTTCATTTACTACTTAGTAAACTAATTGATGTTTTCTAGACTCTTCTGGGAGACTTTGCCTTAGAACATTTCTCTCTTTTTGACATGACAACTTGTACTTCTCATTGTTGCAACAGGTCCATCTGTATCCTTATTTAAAGGACTTGTTTTTCCCCTTCAACTTGGGGGGTGGGAGGGAAGATGGGAAGGGATGGGAAGGATTAAACCTAGGGCCTGGCACAGGCACATGCTAGGCAAGCATTCCAACACAGAGCTTTTTTGTTAGGCTAAAGCTGCTACCAACCTTTTCATTTGCCCTTATAGGTTGATAGTTGAGTTTTCAATATTTGTGTATATGTTATGGTCATAGATCAGCGTTCAGTTCAATCACTTCTTTTAATATGTCTCTAACATATCTTATTATAAAGGTATCACTGTCAGTCAAATCACTGGATACATAGTAGTATAATATATTTCTCAAAATAATTTTATTATCTATGTTCTTTAGTAAAATGAGATAGTTTGAATCATGTTTTAAAATGTATATTTGAAAAAATGTATATTTGAATAGTACAGCTGTTTGAAACTTCTTATTTTAAGAAAAGCTTTTGTTGAAGTGAAATTCAGTTACTTGTTAAAAGTGCCATGACATCACTTCTTAGCTGGCAGTCAACAGTAGTAAGAAATATCAATGATATCATAGCATTAAAGCTAAATCAAAAGAGCATGCTAGTGTTTCTTCTATTTCTCAGAAAATTATTTCTTTAGAAGAGCAAGAGCCCAAACAATGAATTATTTTGAAGTACCTCAGATCTAATTATAATTATTGAATTTGATGCCTGTCCCCTGTAATACCATTTCTTTCCAACATTTTAATTTTTTACTAAAAATATTGAACTGGTTTTTAAGATTTTTGTGTGGACCTCTAATATCGTGAAGCACAAGTAATACATGAATAGATGTTTGATGAGCATTGAATTCTAAACATAAATTTACTTGCTTTTATAGGGTAATTAAAATGAGCGAGTCCTGAAAAATATCCAGTTGAACTGAATGAATGTGTCTCAAGAAATAAGAAGTTTTCCAAAAGGAGGTAAGATATTTTTTTAAAATATGTGCTTTGGAGTGCTAGTTCACTTGGATGCAAATTTAGATATACTACTATTTTTCCTTGGCATAATTTAGAGATAATTTTAAGAGTAAGAGCACTTTGGATTTTCACTCACAGTCTTCTGTTTTGTGGAATGTTATGGACATTTGACAGGGATCCGGTATTTAAGAAAACATTTTGTCATAAGCCACATTGCTACTTCAGAGTGTCAAGCAAGAAGTTGAGTGCTGATATTTTGCATTTGTTTAAATCTCTATACTTGAATGTTTCTGTGTTGGGCATGTTTCTTAGGAGTCATAGAGTAGAAGTAGCTAATAGGTGGGTGGACTGCTGTCTAGGAAGACTGGCTAACTGGCCTTTTCTACACTTTGTGGACTATATATGGTTGCTCTCAACCTGCATCCATACAAAGTTTCTAGTATCAAGCTCAGGACAGAAAATAATTTTTAATATGCTATGCTATCTTAATTTTAACCAAATCTGTGAGAGTGAACTATGACCTAAAACAGTGAAAATGTCTAAATATTTGTATGCTACTTATTTATACCATTTAAAAATATTTCTCAAAATTTAGGGTATTATATGAACTAGAAAGATAGTTCAGCACCAGTAGGGCTTCTATTCTGATGTGTTACACACATTGGTGCATGGAATGGATGGAACTAAACACATATTTGGAGATAGCTATATGTAGTATATGGAACTGACAAGCAATAAAAGTATAAACTTAATCTTCAATGTTTCATTATAGTTTATGAAAAATTAAGTAGAATGGTATGTATTGATCAGTCATATTTTGATTTTTATTATATAGTGTTTCTAAATTTATTGGATTTCTTTGAATTTAATTGGATATTTTTCTATTTTATGTGAGTGAAGAATTTGCATATGAAAACATTTATCACAAATGTGAAAAATCACAGATTTAAGAAATATTTTGAAATTGTTAACAATGCTAAGACAATATGGATTTGATTTTTTTCTGAGAATTTACCATATATATTTACTATTAGAAGGGCAGTGTAGTAAAAACAATGGTAATAATATGAGTTTTCTAGCACATACTTCTATATAAAATTATTATTTGATTAGATTAATTTTCAGCCTTCCACTAAACTTATCTACTACGTGGTAATTTCTCTTAGTGCATCATTTCCACAAATGATACATACTTTTTAAGAAAATCATTAACTTCTAACTTTCCAATTATAAGGTGTGTGTCCTGGGTCCTAACTAAAATCTGTTCTGAATTTATGAAGGACATATCTAGGTATAATTTCAAATAATATTGGTGACATTACTGTCTTTCAATGTTTACTTGAAGATCAACCCATATTTTTAAAATAATTAATGAAAAAATATTTTTGAAGGTCTATCTGATCCTCTGTTTCTTTTTCTCACAGTCTTCTATGTTTAAATATAAACTATGTATTTTCTTATTTCTGGAGAAAATCAGTTATAATTTTGACATAGTTTATAATTTCCTTAATGTGTATATATAATAATGCATATAATATTTATAATTTCCTCCTAATTGATTAAGTTGGTAATTTGATTTTAATTTGGTTATGTTTATTATTTTTGTTGTCCTCTTTTCCATAATCTCGATAACTCTAGATTGGCCATTTATTTTTATCAATGAGGTATCCAGTCATGTTTGAATGTAGTATTATTAAGTAATGATTGGAATAAGGGTAGAAAAGGCTTTATAGCATTTTGTACATTATTATACTATAATGTTTATTGATTAATATGTAAATCTTTTAATAAGTTTTTATTGTAAAAATACTGTACAGACGGGTTACAGTTACATGAGCAAGGTAATGAGTACATTTCCTACCAAGCATTGTTGCCTCCTCCTTTGATTTCCCCTACCATCCCTTCCCTCTCAGCTCCACAACAACACTCCTCCCCATCCCCCCACCCCAACCTAAATTGTAAAGTTTGTTTTCGGTTTAGTGTCTTGTACATCTCATTGTTACAATGGGTCCACCTGTATCCCTATTTAAACATTTTGTTTTTCCCCTTCCCCTCCCCAAATTAGGCCCACATCAAATAGAGTGAAAACGGGGGTTATACCGTGGGAGAGGAACATACAAAGCAACAAAAAAAATCACATGGTACCTTATAAACACATTAGAAACAGTAGTAAGAAAGAAAAAACCACTTGTGTCCCTATCTTGGTATATGTAGAGTATTTTAGTGCTTTTAAATTTCTGCAGTAATTGGGAGAGGGAGACTATGTTGATTTCTGATATTTTGAAAACTAAGTACAGGAAATATTGTCCTATCCATCTCCACTAATAATATTTGCCAACTAGTGCTAATCTTCTCTCAGTGTTGTTAGGATGATGTTTTGAATACTACTGAAGGACTCTGAGACAGCTTTTCATAGTCAAAGAGTTTTATATTAATTTGTAAACCCCCAAATTCCTTGAAAACTGTACTGACTGTATTGCAGTCATCCCTTAAATCATTCTATTGGCTTTAGCTGATATATAGATTTCTCTTTGTGTTAATTCTCTGTTATATTTTTATTTGGGGTTAAAGGAAGGGAAGATGACCTGAGTTCATAGGAATTGACATTTTTAACCAATAAGCAGATACATTTTGTGTGTGACCATACTTTGAGTATGAATTTATAATCTGTTGGCACCTACAACACAGTAAGAGAAAATGAAAAACCTACATCTGTCTATTTTAATACATTTTAAGATGGTCTAGCAAGAAGCTTGTTGGAAGAGGAATAGGAAGTTGTTGGCTAAAATGATGCTTTGGGATTATCTGCTGATTTTATACTCGTGTTATTTCAGTTCTACTATTACTGTAGGTAATTGACAAGAGTTTGAGTGGGAGTGCAGGCTAAAATACAGTTGCAGCTCATCTGGGTTTCATCAAAATGATATCCCTGTTGGGCCACAACTGGCCTTTAAAACAATTTATGACTACAGTGCTACGCAGTCACCAGGGATTTGCCTGACGATTGAGACAGTTGCTATGGAAATTGTCCCACTCCATTCCATTCTGTTCTCATGAAAATGTAATAGAAGTTAGCCAAAGCAGAAAAGAACAATGAAAAAAATATACATAGACAATATATGAAGGGTATCTGGATTCATAGACTATTGTGCATAGATCCAAAAAGATTAGTTATTTTGGATAGAATTTTGACAGCTATTTACGTAATTGATATTTCAAAAGTCGAACACAAAATCCTCAGATTTTAAGAACTTTTATTCTACTTTATTCTAGCCATACGTACATGAGTGAGCTTTCTTTAATGTCAGTGTTTTTTGTTTGTTTGCTTTGTTTTGTAGGGAGGGTTTTTAAATTGTGAAACTAAATGAATTCAGACAAAAACATAGAACTTTTTTTTTCAGTCAGAAGAACTTTCCTTACATTCTATATTTTCTTTTTATCTGTTTGGAGAAAACCTGACTTTTTAATTTATTATTATTAATTTATTTATTATTATTTATTGCTATAATTTCTTAACAATAATTTGTTATTATTATTTAATTTATTATTGTGATTTATTATTAATTAATTGTCCAAAGGTTATGAACCAGATTGTGAGTACATTACTTCTTTGTCAATGTGACCCCTTCCTTCATTTTCCCCATTATTCTCCTATCCCTACCTTTTCCTCAATACATTTTGTATTTTCAATATTACTTTCCCAAATATGGCCAAGTATTTCAAAGGAAGATTCAAATTGTATTCAGAGAGCAATCTTAGTGAATAAATTGACAAAACTTGACGTTATTTTTGAGTGAAAACATCATATTGTGAAGTTCTGGCTTTTTATTTTTTTTGTTAGTTCTGGGGCTTGAACTCATGGCCTTACTATTGCTTGACTTTCATGCTCAATGTTAGCCTGCTACAACTTGATACATATCTACAGTCTGGTGTTTTGCTGGTTATTTTGGAGATAGTAGCTCATGGACTTTTCTTCCTTAACTGCCTTTCAAACTGTGATCCTCCTGGGTTCAGAATTCTGTATGATCTTGAGCTCATTTGGCTTTGATCACCAAATCTCCACATCTGAAACTTCTGAGTAGCTGAATAACTAGGACTATAGTTATAACTACAGGTGACATGTTGGGAGGGTCCGGTCGTGGGGCCCGAACTCTGGCCTGGGCACTGTCTCTCAGCTCTTCAGCTCAAGGTTAGCACTCTACCACTTGAGCCATAGCACCACTTCCGGCTTTTTTATTCCGCTTGTGTGGTGCTGAGAATTCAAACCCAGGGCCTCGTGCATGCAAGGCAAGCGTTCTACCTTTGAGCCAGCTTCTCAGCCCCTACAGGTGACCTGTTGAGATTCTATTTTATTTACAGTTTTACCTACTAGCAGTTACTCATTTAGCATGTTTGATTGCACTTTCATGTAAATATTATATGATTTTCTTAATTACTTTTATGGTTTCTTGTTTCCAATAAAATGTGAGAATGTTTATTAAAAAATGTCTTTGGCTTTGAACATGGTAGCATCATTTATATCAAAATCTTGACTAGTCATTACTGTCAACATGTTGGTTGATTTGCTTGTAAGGGCATAATTAAACTCCTTAGTTAAAATGAGCATGATACACTTCTAAGAAATGGTACTCCTAAGAGAAGCAAGAGGACAAACAGACAGATACAGAAAGACAGACTGACAGTCTAACAGACAAAGAGACAGGCGATGCTAAATATCTCAAGATACAATTGTAAACTTGTTTGCATAATATTGGCTTGTTTTAATTAAAAAGAAAATTAGAACTGTGAGAGTTTACAGGGGTCATTCTGCCCAACTTACTTAAGTATATGGACACAAGAAATGAAGAGTGAAATGGTAAAATAATTTGTTCAAGTCATATAGTCAATGTGAAATCTACTTAGAGAAATAAAATTTTTACAGTATAGTTAGACAGTGTTCCTACTGCAAACATGTGGAATTCATTTAAGATATTTTTCAAATTTATAATGTATTTTAAACAAATTTTGCCTGAAGCAAAAGATAAATGATGACATTCACATTCTATGAATGAAGTATATCTTTATTTTTACAGTCTGCTTAACTTACTGCAAAGATATCCAACAAAAATAAATGAACCTAATGTCACTCATTTAACAAAAAAAGATACAGTCCTCATTTTGATTAATGTCTATTTTGAATCAAGAGGCCATTGTGTTATAGTAGTATCCTAAGCCAATTGATAGTCTAGACTCTAATGTTAGATGGATGTGCCTTCTCAATTAAGTCATTTCATATCTCACAAGCTGAGATCATACACATCTGAGATGTGTTAGTTGAAATTCCACATTATCCACCATTGCCAAGTCTGAATGGAATGATCGTAGTAGTAAGGTAAAGAAACAGAGAAATTAGCATTTAAAACTGTATACCATCCAAAGGCCCTGCAGAGAGCAGCAGCTAAAGAAAAACTCCAACATTCAACACTTACTAGTTTACACATGCAGCTGACCAATTCTTCCCTCCAGGGACAACTTGGGATAGTAGAGGGAAAGAGTTTCAAAAATGAGACACTAGTGAATATTAACTCAGAAAACTTATTTGGACAGCTTTCTGTGGAGGACATAAATACATGTTGATTTTGTTTGAAAATATTTCATAAGAAATCATGGAAAACTGCTATAAAATAATGAAATGAATGTATCTAATTTGTAATTCATGTACTTAGTTCTAATTTATGGATCTGTGGATTGTTGAGAGTATTGTTCTTAAAATTGAGAATAATTTCATTAACAAAAGTATGATTATTAGTTTTCCTTTTCACCTGGTAATAAATTTAGTGTCTTTTATCCTGTGTGCTAACAAACAGGACGTATTATTTTACATTATAAATGACTTTTCCAAACCATATACCATTGACTAATATTCAGAAGGAAAACCTTACATACTTGGCTCATTCAAGACCACTGTGATAATGCAGTTTCAGTTCTTTGGAAGAGATGGTCTATCAAGCACTGAAGAGCTGTTAGCTGGCTCTGAATATGTAATTATGTCAGTCCATTGCACAGAGGACTGAGGGTAGAGCAGCTAGGAAGAACTTCACAGCAATGATTGGTCCAGATGTTTGAATTTTGATTATGCTGGTGTTAGAAACTTTCAAAAATATGTGCTTTAATTATAGACATGGAAATAATTATTTCTATGCCTCATCCATCACCCTGCCAAGACTGAGAATTTTGTAACTAATCCTTTGTCCAATACATTTGTAAACAGACATTCTATCATTTTGCCAGAACTGTTTTTAAATTATCGCTTGTATATAATTTTCTTCAAGAAACATGGAAATGAATATTCTCATATGAACATTAATATATACACCAATTAGATTTCATCACATTGATCAATATGCATATCATGCACAGAACAGACTCAAATGTTTCCCACAATAAACCAACTTACAAAATATATGGTAAGTTGTTGACCTTAAAATATATCCAAGCTGGTGCCAGTGGCTTGTGGCTGCATTCCTAGCTACTGAGATCTGAGGATCATGGTTCAGAGCCAGCCCAGGAAGGAAAGTCCATGAGACTTTTATCTCCAATAAACTAGTAAGAAAAAGCCAGAAGTGGTGCTGTGGATCATGTGATAGAGCACAGACTGATTCAGGGACAGATCAAGCCTTGAGTCCAAGCCCAGGATCAGCACCAAAAAGCAAAAAGCAAAAGAATATATATATATATATATATATATATATATATATTATTTTTGGAAATATATATATGTAGAACATAAAAAACTGAAATATATAAAAACTACTGTTTTCTAAAGAAATAAAGTCAATATTAGTTTTCAGTATACTTTAGATATATATTATTGGATATAACAGCTTTTGTGGGTCTTAACTTCACTAGTATATGCTTGTGTGATAAAATTTGCTATGCATTAATTAAAACTCAGACTTGATCAAGTCTAATTTCTAAATTTTCTGCCTTCTAAGTATTTTCTCCTAATATCACCTTCAACCAAGCAAACTTTTGAGCATTACTTTACTTTTTTAAATAAAGATTCTTTGTTGAGTTTTATCTACATTGTGTCCCAGGATTTGTATTTTTCAAAAGAAAAAAACTCACAAAAAGAAAACAAACAAACAAAGAAAGAAAACAAACATTCAAACCCCCAAAACCACATATTGTGATGCTATATCTTTTCAGTTAGCCATTCAATATCCATCATCCATAAATAAATTTATGAAATTAATCACAACTTGTTTTAAACTAAATACATTATACCTGTCACATAGTCTACTTTCTCCTTTTTACCTTCTAAATAAACATGGACAATTATGCAGCAATTAACATTCATCATGCTTATCTTCCCAGCTGCAAAGGTACTGCCAGGGACTAAGAATGTCAAAAAGAACTTTGTTTTGTAAAGAATTGAAAATAAAGGAAAATAATGACTGATTCTCTTTTGCTTGCTGAGTGGGTAGAGATAGATAAGCAGATTTGTAGTGAGGTCATCAGTCAAAACTGGATGGTAATTTGAAAATGGATTAGCCTAGAAGTAGCAATTTCTGCACCATGGGTTTCAGTGAAAAAGTCTGCCTAATTCTGTAAGAGACCTCATACACTGGCAGAGATCAATGCCTACCTAATGTGCCATTATGCACTGGGCACACTTGAGTGATTACAGCACAGCTGTGACAAGGCTTTGCTTGATACTTCTTTAGCACTTAGACCACAGGTGCCCCCCATGATTATTTGGCCCAAAGGAATAAACTCTTCAGAGAATTACGTGATGAAGGTTTTATCCACCTAGATGGCTTTCCAGGGCCTTACTGAGGACTGGCCAGTGTCAGGTGTCAGTATCATGAGTCCAATAACAAACAAACACTAAGCATCTTAAGTAAAGGGAATCAACTCTGAATTGTCTGAGTGGTGCATTTTTACTTTTAAGTTTCAATGCATAAGACTGCCTGCTGTTACAGCTTGGAAGAACTTGGTAATCAAGTTCTTAGCTGAAAATATGTCTGATTTTAAATATTAGAATTTTGTTCTAAAATTGAAGGGACCGTTTATCTAATCAAATACTTTTTAATATTTAATATAGCAATGAATAATAAAAGACAGTGTAGTAAAACAAATTAAAAGTGAATTTTGATTATAAGATGCAGCACTGATAATATTTGCAAGCTTTTGGTGGATTAAAAGGAAAAATAAATGCAGGGAGATTTTCTTTTAAAATGTCAGATAGATAACATGGAGTGAAAATCTGTATTCTGTAATTAGATTATAAAATTCTATCTTATAAGTTAGACAAAAATATATTATTAATATATTAGTAATCTGAACATTTTAAGCTTTATCTCAATAACTATGAAAAAATATAGAAAGACATAGTCTAAAATATTCTGAGATAATGCAATACACAGAAAGAAATTTACTGAGAATAATTTACAATTAATTCCCTAAAACTAGTCTATATAATATCTGGACTATGTTGTGGCTTATTTTAGTTTTTTTCCTATTTTTTATTAAGTTGTTTCCCCTATTCATTTCTCTCAGCCTCTCCCCTTGGCTCCACACCCCTCTTCATGTACCCATTTCCTAGTATTGGTGGTGTAGGGTTTTGACCTAGTCTTTCTGAGAGATTATACTATTTGAACTCTCCATACTCTATCATACTTCAGCTAATTTGTGTTTGCTAACAGATTTATAGGCACATTCTAGCTACCAAAAATGAGGGAAAACATGCAAACTTTCTCTGGCTTACTTCACATAATATAATTTTATATTTCATTATGAGTTTGATCAAATTAACTGAGTTAAATAGTCTCTTTCCAATAAAAAAAAAGCCTTTCTGTCCAATCCAAACTACCAGGGTACTAGGTTACTTTGCAGATCTTCAGGTAAATGTCTTGAGGAAAACACAGCATTTAGGCTAGGGACAGATGGTTCATGTATGATTCTAGCTATTCGGAAGGCTGAGAACTAAAGATCACAGTTTGAAGCCAGGCTAGGTGAGAAAAAATCAGTTATTTCCAATTAACCACCAAAAAGCTGGAAATAGAGCTGGGTCTCAAGTGGTAGAAGACCAGTGTTTAACACAGTGTTCAAGTTGTGAATTCAAATCTCAGAACTTTCACACATGCACACACACACACACACACACACACACACACACACACACACCAGCATTTAGAATGCTTGGTATGGTTCACTTACACATTCACATGAAGAACAGATTGTTGGAGATACTATTCTCTCCAAATTCTGTATTATTTGAGGATTTAAAACATATAAGAATTGCAATGCTCAGTCTGCTTTCATAACCCATATTACTTGATATATATATATATATATATATATATATATATCTTGAAATTCCAGTTTTCTAGATGATTTGAAGTTTATACAATATATATGTACCAAAGCATTATAAGTTATAGTATAAATATGCATATATATCAGTCAAACATAATTTGTAAAGCTGGTGCCAATGGCTCATGCCTGTAATCTTAGTTACTGAGGAGGCTGAGATCTGAGGATCTTGGTTCAAAGCCAACTCAGGAAGGACAGTCTGTGAGATTCTTATCTCCAATTATACACCAGAAAACTGGAAGTAGTGCTGTGGTTCAAGTGGTAGAGCACTAGTGTTGAGCTAAAGATTGAGGAAAAGTACCCAGGCCCAGCGTTTTAAGCCCAACAACCTACTATATGTATATATGTGTGTGTGTGTGTGTATATATATATATATATGTTAAAATTTGTAACTGAGATTAATGCAATTTTTGCCAATTGTTCGTCCAATTAGAAAGTCTTTTCAAAGATGTTCTTATGGATTGATTGAAAATCAGAAAACCAATGCATAATACTCAAGCAAATAAAATTCCCTTTAAAAAAAGAAATGCTTTAAGTGAAGGCAATAAATAAAATAAAAGATAAAAATGAACAGATGTAGGAGGTCATGGGTACTCAGAACCAGGAGGGTGGGGAAAATGCAGAAGTACAAGCTTGGTGGTATGCATGAGGAACAAGCAGCTTTAGGAATGGTATACTTGATAGTATGTACTTCAAAATGTATCTTGTGAGTAAAGTTTGTATGAAGAATAAAAATGAGATGGTTATTAATTGGTGGTTACAAATACATTATCTTCTACAGTTTCAAAAAGCTGTGTTTGCAGGGCGCTGGTGACTCACACCTGTAATTCTAGCTACTCAGGACACTGAAATAGAAAGGTAATGGTTCAAAGCCAGCCTGGTCAGTAGTGTTCCTTATCTCCAATCAATCTCCAAAAATGGAGCTGTGGCTCAAGTGTTAGAAGACTTGTCATGAGGATAAAACAAGTAAACAACAACAACCCTTAAAGATACCACCTAAGCCCTAAGTTCAAGCTTCAGGACCAACATGTACATGCACACGCGCATGCACACAGACACACACAGACACACACACACACACACACACACACACACACAGCTATGTTTGCTTTTAATGTAGACATTAAATATTATTGATATACAACAAAGTAAAAGGTAGCAATATCTTTGTGTGAATTGATGAATGTGTTAATTATCTTGGTTGTAGTAATCATTTCACAGTTTGGAAGTTGCAAAATCATGGTTGGCATCTTAAATGTAAATAGTTTTATTTGCCTATTGCATATCAACAAATTAGAAAAGTGAATATTGAAACAAAAACAAAATGCTATGATTCTGGCTAATTTGGAATCAAAAGTTAAGAAAACATGGCAACTCTGCCTATTTATAATAAAATATCATAATGTAAATTTTGAATTTTTGTTTTAATAACAGACCAAAATAACCATGACTATGTTAATAACTGAGGTGGTACAGAACCATAGACTGGTATATCATTCAATATTTTAAGTTAAATTGTTCTACAAAATTTCATGGATGTTAAACAACTCAGGACATTTTGCTCAGTGTTTTTGTTAGAGAAAATATATTTTCTAAACATTACATAGTGTTGTATATAAAATGTAAACTTTTAAAAATTAAATATAAATTATCGGTTATATGTATGTATAAAGTATTAAGATCTTTGAAATACATCATTACTACATTTTGTACATAAAAGCAGTCTATGACTGACCTGTAACTCCAGCTTGGTTATACATTCCTAACTAAATATAAGTATTGTAATGAAAAACCCAAATGTATAATACCCAGTCATGTCATAAAATAATTAGGGCATAATATTGGAAATCTGGGCTGTGGGAGGGTTGTGGGACATGTGATAGAATATTGCCTATTTTTGAATTCTGATTTCATTCTCTGCTATATCTCCAAATTTATACTAATATTTCCTATGCTTTATATTAAAAATGGGAAGAAACAATAGTTCCTATATCACAGAGCAATTCTGAAGGTAAATCAGATCTAGGGTTAGCCTAGTTTAAATTTAATAAATATTAGCTATCATTGGCTAACAAAATAACAATCTTATCAAAATGAAGTTGGTGCTGCTTTCACTGTATTTGATGTCGGTATAATTTGTGGAGGGGAAGGGGAAAAACAAATCGTTTAAATAGGGATACAGGTGGACCCATTGCAACAATGAGACGTACAAGTCGTTATGTTGAAAACAAACTTTACAACTTTGGTGCGGGGAGGTGGGGGAGGATTGGGTGGGGGGGCGGGGGGAGGATTGGGTGGGGGGGCGGGAGGAGGATGTGAAGGGGAAACAAAGGGGGAGGCTACAATGCTTGATAAGAAATGTACTCATTATCTTGCCCATGTAATTGTAACCTCTCTGTACAGTATTTTCACAATAAAAAAAAAATGAAGGTGGTGATTTCAACTGACAAGAAATCATCAAGAAACTTACTTTTTTTTTGCCCCTTCTTCTCTCCTATAGTCTTATATTTGCTAAATTTATAGGGTTTCAGTCTTCTGTGTTAGATAAAAATCTTTTGGCAATTCTTGAAATAATTTTTAAAATGAAAGACATTATATTCCAAAATGAAATTGGAAACCCTCTCCTTCATTTGTCCACATCACTTTCTATCTGCTCTGCATTCCTTCACTGTCTGGCATTGAATTTAATGAAAACCCAAGATGTGAATGAAAGAGTATGGTTTGGATGTATGACAAACCAAACCCTCAGCTTCTACATCAAACAGCCTCACATTTATTTATTTTTCTTCAGGAAAAAAATGGATGCTTTTTTTGGCTGAGATGGGGAAGAGAGGGTATGAAATGCACTGTTTTCAACAAAAATTATTTCAACAAAAATGCAAAATTTTTGAGAGATGATGCATTTACAAATATAAACAGCTATTTTTCTTTCTTTCCCAACAAATAATCTCTTATCAGAAAAAAATTCCTTTGTACTAAACTGTTAGTATAAAAAAGTGTAAAAGGCAAAATATAAAATCATTTAATGAGACTCTCTGAAAATTAACATATAATAAAGCTTTCTTGTTAACATTTGTGCCAGTTACTATTGCCAGCATCCCTGATTACTTAGTAACTAGTTGAAAAGGAAATGCAATAATCCTTATTAGTGTCTGATCTGCTAGTTACAAATGCCTCTATTGAATTTTTGAGGAATTCTACAGTGTGTATGAGTGTTTGTGCATAAATGTACATACATAGTCTTTCTGTTCTTAGTTTTGTTATATGTGTTGTTTTCATTTCCTGTAAATCATCATTGCCTTGCTTAATGTCTTCAAACAGGTTTTTAGGCACCTGCCATATTTTCCTAAACAGTAGAAAAAGTAGATTCATTATTGAGGAAAAAAACAATGTTCTTATCTGAAACTATTAAGGTTTGTAGATTAACAGTGCTAGTAAAGTGGGAGACAATTTTTTTTCAGACCACCACTACCACAACTCAAATAATAACAAAATATAAAATAATATAAAATAAAGCCTCCATATATCATCAAAATAATGAAAGAGGACAAGAGAATGGGAGAATGAACACTGCCAAATACACATTGAGACCTGCTGTTTTCCCTGTTGGTGGACACATAGCTTTGATTTTTAACTAATTGCAAGAAAGCACAAATATTGGCAAAAGCTTATTGGATGTTTAGTGATCCTCCTGGGCTAGGTAGGATTTGAATTTGTGTGCTTAGAGAAAACCTCTGTAGATGAGCTTGTCTGTTTTTTTTTTCCCCCAGAAACTTAATAGACTTATCAAAAACAAATAAAAACATCATCTAGAAAATTTGGAAAGGATTTTACCTGTGAGGTGAAAAAATAAGCACATTCTCCTCCATCATACCTGTTACCAATAACTGAAAAAAATATCATTGAGAGTGTAATGTCTGATAACAATCCAGCATTCTATTTAAATTGCTCGATACTTATTACAAAATGGAAATTCAAGTTGAAAGTACAAGTTTCCCCTTAGGATTCTTTGTTGTTTTTGTTACTGTTGTTGCTTATTTGATTTTGTTTTTATTTTTGGTACCAGGATTCAAACTTTGCACTTTTTTGCTTTCTTGTTCACAGCTGATGTTCTGTAACTTGAGCCATACCTCCACCGTGGCTTGTTGCTGATCATTAATTACTATTATCATTATTTCATGTTTAAGAACTTCATTTAAGTGTGTGAATAGGTATAAACACTTTGTCTTTTTGACTTTTCTAGCTGACATGATTTGATATATAATCCTACAGATCTCAGGTTCCTGAGTAGGTAGGATTGCAGGTATGAAACACCTGCTTCCAGCTTCCTTTAAGTTTTTGATAAATGGAAGAAGTAGAAGCAGTTTGTCCTCCTAAATTTGCAATCTATCTACTGTTACCCTCACATTTATAAAGGTTCAATGACAGCTAGAATAAACGTAGGAATATACTTTCTTTTCTTTTAATAAGTTTTTTATTGTGAAAATACCATACAGGGGATTATAATTACATGAGCAAGGTAATGAGTACATTTCTTATCAAGCATTGTTGCCTCCTTCTTTGTTTTTCCCCTACCATCCCTACCTTCCCATCTCCATGACTACACTATCCCCCCCTTCACCAAAGTTGTAAAGTTCGTTTTCAACATAGCATCTTGTACATCTCATTGTTGCAGTGGTATATATACACAATGGAATTCTATGCCTCCATCAGAAAGAATGACATTGTCCCATTTGTTAGGATATGGGAAGACTTGGAAAAAGTTATATTAAGTGAAGTAAGCCAGGCCCAAAGTAACATAGGAATATACTTTCTGTTTTGTTTTATTCATGTTTTAAATCTGAATAAATTTTTATGATTATTAACTGAAATACATTTCATTTGCATATGATAAAATATCATAATGAAACTTACTGAAAGCTGTTGAATGATGGGTGTGGGAGGAAGGAGAAAGAGAGTAATAAAAAGGGTTAACCTGACTAGAGTATTATACAACACATTATATGTGTAAGTAAAACAACATGGTGAAATTATTTTGAACAGTATATACTTTAAAAGGATACGATTGTAAACAGGTCCTCTTCAGGGGTGGATACTAGTGCGAATGGTAGGATGAATGGAGATGAGAAAAAGAGTGGATATACCCACATATGAAAATAAAATAAGAAAACTTGCTGAAACTATTTTAAAAAGTAGGAAATGAGGGGGGGATGTGGAGAGCAATAGGGTGATTCTGATAAAGGTACATTGTCATTATATATGAACATGAAACAATAATCACCCTTAATGCTGATAATGTACTCATCAAAATGTTTAAAATACATAAATAAAAATATTCCTCATCAGTAGGAATTGTTCAATGCAATTCTTAGAAAATTATAACAGAACTTTGGTTTCGCCAATCATGACTATTTGGTTAGTTTGACTATTTCCTTAGTGCATATTTCCTTTGCTGCTTCTACCAGTGTCAAAGTGCTGAACTAACACTTGTTCCAGGATAGATACCCATAACATATACTTTACAAGAAAGTGAAGATGCTTAAATTCCACTTCAATTTAAGCATAAGTATAAATTGCTTGTCAGATTTCCATATCATGTGACTATCTAGATTTAGCAAAGCAAAACAATACTAATATCGACAACGGTATTTCCTTTAGCATTCTCAAATATTTTGTGTGTTCTTTAACATTATCATCTCCAGTCTACTAGTGATTCTAAATTTAGCCAAAATATTTAAATCAAGTAAATCATAAATAAGTAATAAGCTACAATCAAGGAAAAAATGATGAACATATTTTTTCAAAATAAAAATTTTCAAGAATACTGACACAAATAAAACAAAATTCAACACTGGAACTTGAAATTGTGCTGGCTTTGGTAAACTTAAACCTTAACCAGTCAATGAACACATACATAGTCCGTCTTTTCATACAAGTAAATCCCAAATATCTTCTTATTCTATTTGTTTATATGTCTAGCAATATACTCACTTGTGAATTATATGAAAAAAATCACTTGTTCTCCTCAATGAGCAACTAAGAGGTAGGTACTATTTTGTTTCTATTGTGACAGTTTTAGTATTTTAAAAATTGAAGTGCCACATCTAATTAATTCCTAAATTCTTTTATATTGCTCTGTTAAACATTTCTTTTCCTCCATTTCCATTTATATCATCTTTCCTTAGATTTATTTTACCTTTGTCTTTATAAATTGAGGCACAAAGAAGAACATGAGATTAATCTGAGAATATGGTGTGTGACTTAACAGTAATATTTAAACAGGAAAGTTCAGGAGAATGCTGAGATCAGTTTTGATTTAACTTAATATGTTAATCTGATGGATTTGTATTTGTTTGTGTCCTGAAAAGGGCATAGAGATTCTGCAATAATATTATCCTTCGTATCCTGAAGACAAAAGTTTAAGTGTCTACCAAATGTTCTATTGATATCGATAACCCACACATCCTTAAATACAGAGACAATGACAGGTTTAAAGATGACAATCGACATCAACCTTAACAGATTCAGGATAAGTTGATGGAAATTGTTAACATAGTTTTACTCACCATTCCCCCAAGTTTATTTCACTTAAGGAATTTTTGTCTTGTTATTGAGAACAAAGGACAGTGCACTCTGAACTGTAGAGAGAAATATTTCTCTTAAGAAAATGGTCTGTAATAGTGAGTCAGTGAAGGTCATAGAAAAAGTACAAGAGGCTCAGTTTACAGAAGTTCAAGATGAGAAGATGATAAAAATGTTTGGGAATAGGAAAGACAACTGTTTCTTATTAAATGGGTTAGTGTGTTTAAGTACAACATAAAATCTCAAAAATTAAGAAAATAAAAATCACAATATTTACAGTACGTATATTTAATCATTTAGCAATGAGGTTATGACAGCACCAGTGGTGCATAACTGTAATCCTAAGGAGGCTGAGATCTGAGGATCACTGTTTGAAGCTAATCCAGTCAGGAAAGCCTATCTCCAATGTCAATAAAATGCTGGAAGTGGAGATATAGCTCAAGTGGTAGAGCACCAGTTTGAGCATGCCTTGAGTTCAAACCTTTTTAGAGGTGAAGAAACATTTTCTGCCAAGGTCCATGTGGATAATTATAACATAATTTATGGTTCATTAAAATTATGAACATGGCCACAGATAGTCAAGGAGAAGAATACATGCCAATAATGTAACAAATGACTTGGCAGGATTTTGTGACTGATTTCATGTCAAACAAGCCTTGCCATATGTAGTGACTCAGTATCTTTAGAAATATTTTACTATTATCCATGTTTTTCCCATTATATCACTAAAGAAATTGAAGTAGAGAGGTGAAGTAGCATACTCAAAATCGTATACTTTTTCAACAACCGAGTTGAGACTTGAACATCTATGTAGCTCCAAAGTCTTTCCTAATCGTGACAATGGAATATCAAAACCAAGTGAAATTAATAATTATTTCAAGTTGGTACAAATTAAAATAGACAGTTTTGATGAGATGGACTGCTTTTACTATTTTATTGAGGATAAAATTGAGTCATCTCTTTCATTCCTATACAGTATAGTTCATGAGTCATCCTCACTCATTAATTCACACAACTTACTTCCTGTCAGCTTCCATGTGACTCCTGAGACTACAAATGATTCATGCCATCAGTTTCCCAATCACTTCCTCTTATTCAAGTGGTCACTTTTGTGATGTCATTTCCAGCTTCTTAACCTGATAAGCATTGAGAAGTAAGGAGGCAAAGGAATGAACACATTATAATTGAGTTTACAATGACATGCTACTTTGCAGAGCTATAAAAGAAAATACTGTTGGTTTAACAAAAATTCCTTCGAGCCAAACACCAGTTGTCTAAATGTGTAATCTTAGCTTCATAGAATCATGAGAGCACTTCTCTTCCAATAGTGGCATATGCCCATCATTCCAGCTACAATAGGATTCTTCAAATAGGTGCATCATGATTCAGGCATGGACTAGGCAGAAAATGATCCTATTTCAAAAATAACAACTACAACAAAGGGCTAGAGAATTGGTCAGTAGTAGACTGTCTAATAACTAGTACAGGGTCTTGAATTCAACCACCAGCACCTTACCCAACGCCCCCCCAAAAAAAACTTTGTAAAACTGAAGATCAATAATGGCAGATTCAATATGACATAGAAAATGACTCCTAAAACAAATATAGAGATGTGAGTGAAACATGAAATTAAGAAAAAGGATGGAACAGACTCATCTCATATAACAATACGCTAAGTTAGAAAATTCTACCATGAAAGAGGCATTCTCTCATTTAGGGCCAAAAAAAGAAAACTCTAAACTTTATGATATTCCAGTACAAATTTACCAGTTTATTAAGAAATGATAGAAAAAAATTATAATGGAATATTGGTGCCAACATTTCTCCATAAACATTTTAAAGAAAAATATAATTTAATAGATTAAAATTGCTTCTATATTTGAAATAAAAAGATATGCAAATCAAATAAGGAGAGTGTAACTTTGCTCTGGCATGGATTACAGTGGTAGAATGGTCTTTTATAGTAAAATTCCAACCACCAGGGACTCAAGGAACTTGTATTTTGAGCTTAGCAGTCTGTGTGATTGAACAAATGAGATACACAGAGAATGCCACAGAAATATGGAGGGAATGTAGGAGGCCAAACAGTAACTGAAAAAGCCTTTCTTATAATAAGCCACATACATGTGAGATTACTTGTCAAGAGACTTGAAAGGAAAATACAACTTTAAAGCATGGGCCTGGTCAATATCACACATTTTTCATGAGTACAGTGGCCTTAGATTGACCTAAGAAAAAAATGTTCTCAGCTATTTTCTATAGTGTTTTTTTTTAATACCATTTGTCTGGTTTTTAATCTCCTGAAATTTAATTGTACTTGGAAAAATAAAACGTACAGAAACACTAAAGAATCTTACTAAGAATCTTCACATGGCCTTTATCCATCACTGGATTCTACCCACAGTCTCAAGCAATGATCACAATTAATTTACCCAGGATTGCATTACTTCAATGACCTCTTTTTTAATATTTTCATTTTTCTTAATTTCCAGGGCATTTCAGTGATTGTACAGACTTCTTAATGTAGGATGCTTCCTTTTTTCTCAAAGTTAGACATATAGATCATGAATTTGGTCCAGGGATGTATAAGAGTGAAACACTTCAATTGCGTACTTTTATTGAATATGGATAGTGGTATCAATTTGGCTATGGTTAATTCATTAAAATATATCATTTGTTATTTCCTTTGTTTTAAATTTTTATTTTTTGAGACAGGATCTTACTGTTGACCCTAGGCTGCCACTGAAATCATGATCCACTTGTCTCTGCCTCAAAAGTGGTAGGATTGCAGGTATGTACCACCATACCTGACTTTTATTCTTTTTAATCATACACACACACACACACACACACACACACACACATTATATACATATATATATATATATATATATATATATATATATATATTGTCCATTGTAGGGCTTGAACTAGGGGCCTGGGTGCTGTCCCTCAGCTCTTCAGCTCAAGGCTAGCTCTATCACGCTATCACTCTATCACTTGAGCCATAGAGCCACTTCCAGTTTTCTGATGCTTAATGGAAGATAAGAGTCTCATGGACTTTCCTACCAGGCCTGGCTTTGAACTGCCATCCTCAGATCTCAGCCTCCTGAGTAGCGAGGATTACAGGCATGAGCCATCAGCACCTGCTTTAATCATAAATATATTTGATACAAAACAGATATTGTTTCTTGTGCTATATTGTTGTAACAGTATTGCCAAGTAATTATTTTCTAAATTATACTTACCTGAATGCATTAGTTGATATTCTGTAAAGGTTTCTAACTTGCTTGTTCAGTTAATCATTTATATACAACAGTGTAAACTAATTCCTATTTTGTCAATGTGTAAAAACATAGCTGTCGGGCTGGGAAGGTGGCTCGGTGGTAGAGTGTTTGCTTTGCATGCATGAGGCCCTGGGTTCAATTCCTCAGCACCACATAAGCAGAAGTGGCGCTGTGGCTCAAGTGGTAGAGCACTAGCCTTGAGCTAAAAAGCTGAGGAACAGCATCCAGGCCCACAGTTCAGGCCCCACAACAGACCAAAAACAAAACAAAACAAAACAAAAAACAAAAAAAAAACCCATAGTTGTCATAGACTTGGTAAATGGTTGCTCTTTATCTAGGTGTTTTATCATTCTAGCATGTCTAAAGTCATTCTTTTAGGACTTTATTACTAACTGGTATTGCACAATATTCCAGGCTCATCTCATGGTTTTTTAGGTACAGCCAGCAATTGTGCTTTAAACTCAAGATGTAGATCAGATACTTTTCCAAGAAACATTGATTTCTCTTAGTGGAAAATTGCACATAAAAACCAGAACCGAGTGTTAGATGCACTGTCTGTTATTGGGGTTATGTACTTACAGATCCTTATACAAGAGAAAGAGAGAGAGACAGAGACAAAGACAGAGACAGACAGAGATAGAGAGACAGAGAGAGAGGGAGAGAGACAAAGAGTGAGAGGGAGATTAAGAATGCAGAAAGATAGTGATAGAGACAGACACAGAGACAAAAAAAGAAAAAACAGAAAGAAAGACAGAGAGTATGTATTAATTCACACGTACTCAAATAACTTTTCATAGCTAACCCTATGTGTACCTGCATCTACATTTAGATATTAAACCATGACTTTCCAACAATACCTCTGGTCCTAATTAAGTATCACTCATGAAAAACATATGTATATGTATATATATATATATATATTAGAAAATATTGTCAATCTCTACAAATTTTTATTGAATTTTAGATCTGGAAAGATGTAATTTTGCCTACTTTCTGATTTTATACTTTGAACAATTAAAATGGAAACAATACCACTTGCCAAAGCAGCATATTGAGATAAATGTAAATTTGTAAATTTTATTACAGTTCATAAGTTAGACAATGCTCCACTCACCATAAATGATTTCACAACCATAAAGGTTGTGAAAAAAAGAACTGACTATCTTGATTTTATATGTATTAAAGGAGTACTATGAACTATACACTTTTCATGAATTGATTCTTCAATATTTTCAATAGAAACATAGCAGTAATTTAAAATCTACTTTTACTAATCAGGCCAGTGTTCAAGAAGACTAAATTAAATTCCCTAAAGTATAATAAGGGTACCAAACATGGCTCAAATTTTGCTGAATTTGTTTTAAAACTGCTGAGCCTGATAATACTTTAAATACAAATTATTTTTAATAATAGAAGGAGGGTTGGAGTGAACCATGTCAAATGGAAATCAAATTAAAATCATCATTGCTTCTAAAAATTAAATTAGTCTAAGGGTATATCTTAATAGTGCAACACTTGATGATGCTCTATGAGTGTTTCCTATTACCACATAATAATAATAATAATAATATTGAAAAATGTATTATGAAAGTAACCTTTATCTTGATGTTTTTTATAATATATAATAATTAATTCGCTCATAAGCTGATTTCCTAAGTGCATATTACATGCTATAAATCATTCTGTGTGTGTGTGTGTGTGTGTCTGTGTTTGTGCACGCGTGCATAGGTTCTGGTGCTTAAATGCTAGTCTTGTGCACTGTCCCTGAGCGTTTTTGCTCAAGGATAGCACTCTACCTCTAGATCCATAGCTTCATTTTCAGATTTTTGGTGATTAATTGGAGATAAGAGTCTCTCAGACTTTCCTGTCTGGGATGATTTAAACTATAATCCTTAGATTTCAGCTTCCTGAGGATTACAGGTGTGAGCTATCTGGTGTCCCAAAGATATTGTACTTTTAAATTGTACTTTTTTATTAAATTGTACTTTAAAAAATATAAATGTTAATATCAGACCATAATCTTATTGAAAATTTGCAGAAAAGCACATAATTACTGCTATATATATATATATATATATATAACAATAGAGGGAAGAATTTTTTTCAAAGTAATATATACTGAGCAGCACTGATTAAGGATCCACAAAGAATAGGAGATGTAGATAATAATAGCAGTTTTTCTTTTGTAAAATTAGTGTTTAATGAAAGTAGAATCTCTAAGGTCTCAGTCAGCTTGCCAATTAAAGCCCTGTCCTGTGTCTCTACCTATTTACAAAAATCTGTTAAGTTTCTGTTTCCTGGATGCTGAGTGTTTTCCTGGTGGGACTACAAATTCCTGCCCCAATTGCAACAGTTTCCTTACACTCTTTCCCAGAATGTGCCCTCCCCCATTCCTGTAGCCCAAGTAACACCTTCATAATACCTCTTCTTAGAACTGACCTTACCCCCAAATTCCCATAGTTTATATAATGTGAACCATGTATCTTCCCATGTGACCCATGTGACTGCCCCCTAAAACTTTGTTTAAATTCAGCTTACATTTGTCCATGGCTACTGCCTCCATTCCTGCTGGTCTGTCCCCCTCATATTGATCAATCTCAATCGCCTCATTTCTTACAGAATCATTGACATACTTCCCTTGTTTACTCCAGTACCTACTACTATTATGTAGTTCAGCATGGTCCCTTAATGAATATTTATTAAATTACCAACTAAATCAAAGATGGGGGTCTTTATTTGATCTAAGTACTTCACTGATTCTTGTCATCAACATTTAGTAACTTGGATTAAGAACTGAAGTTATACAGAAGGTAGAAAGGATGCACTACCTGTTATCTGAACCTAGTGAATGCATTTATGGAATTCAATATATTTATTATATTCTAGAATTAAGCTAAGTCTTAGAAGAACAAGTCTATAAAATAGTTTTGCAAGTTTTAAAAAGTCAAGATTTTAAAATTCTATAAGTAATTCTAATCCATCTAGAAATTCTTTCTCAGTTTCAATTAGAGTTTTATCCAATGATATTCTCAAATCTAGTAGGTCAGAGATTAAATCTGACAAACAATCTAAATACCTTCTTGATCTACAGAATAAAATCCCTATAATTAATGGAGAATTTAGCCTTACGAATATACTGTATTTGAGATAACAACAATAATACTATAAGGCAATTCTAACAAACAAGCATTTACAATTTTACTTTCCCTGCTATGTCTTTCCCAGATACAAATATGTTAGTGAAGTTTTGATTTACATAAATTTGATTTACATAAATTGTCTTAACATAAATATTAATAATATAGCCTTTTGCTCTTAAAATGATATGTGTTTGAAAGATAAATCACTTTATTACCACTTTGTCACCACAAGCAATATATATATATATATATATTTGTTCTATGTACAGTAAATTAGTGTACTTAGCTTTTAAATGAAGGAAAATACATCCTAATAGAGATCCCGTTTTTTTATTGTCTTACTTTGATAATCCCATAGTATAATAGAGATCTTGTTTTTTATTGTCTTACTTTGATAATCCCATAGTATAATAGAGATCTTGTTTTTTATTGTCTTACTTTGATAATCCCATGATAAAGACTTGACTTGCTAGGAGCTGGAATATTTCCCAGGTTCAGTCTTTGCCTATGCTTAATTGTTCCCGGCAACTCCTTTCAGGCTGGGAATATACGTTCCTTCTCAGACTGATGTAAAGTGACAGTCCAAGCAGAACTGTGTACTTTTCTCTACTCCTTTTCCTCTCCCTACTCCCTTAATTATGGGAAGAGGGGGAGAAAATTGTTAGGAATTTCAGAGTTCTTTCCTGCACAGCAGATTGTTTACTGACCTAAGGAAAAGCAGAACCAACAGAAGGCAGTCACGTAACCAAATCAAGACCAAGTGGACTCTGAGACTTTAAATATAGCTCAGTAAACCCAAACAGTGGATTATCTGCTTATGATTCACCTGCCATAAGTCAAATGAATGCTTGATATTAAGAAAGAATAAGAATAAGAATTAAGCAGAAAGAATAAGAGACAAAACTTAAATGGTTAAAATGAACCTGATTACAAATAGCAAGATGATTACATTATCTCAGAAAAGACTTTGTAGCTCATCTATCTATCATCTATCTATTTATCTATCTATATTAGATATAGATATAGCTATGTTAGGCATATTTTTGCAATTCATGTAAATATACGGCATTTTTATTTAAATTGAGAATTTAGAAGGTTTGAAGAATTCACCATTTTATTTATGTAGCCTATAGAGTTAAGAGGCAAGACACTGAGAGAGTAGCCAATTGAGTATGTAGCTAAATGACCTTGAACAGGGAAACAACAGAAACAATAAGATTCTCTGTTAAACATGAACTCACAATAGAGAGAGGAAAAAAAGGAGAGGGACACAGGTCTTACAAAACTATAGCAGGCATTTGGCAGAGAATGTAAAAAAATAGATCTCACATATGTATATTATACTATAGCATGTACATTCTTATGCAGCTGCTCCCTCAGCATCCCTAGGAATGCTTACAACATATTTTAGTGTTTTCACATAATGATGGTTTAAATAGAGGCAACATTTCTCAAAATGTGTTCCTTAGGAGCATAGCTTTTCTAGTATGCCTCAGGGAAATGTGTCATATTTAGATAATTGTGGGAGAACTTACAGATTTAATTCCTACCCTAAATTTCACTTTACACGTTCACATATGTAATCAACTTAGAGATTGTTGAAGTAGCTAAAGAAATATTTAACTCTTTTTTATTCCACCCTTAGCATATAGTGTTTTTTTTTTAGTGAAAACTGTTATTTTTGCATGATACTAGTGTCCCAAAGAAAATCTTTGGGAATTTTTAGGAGAGTGCCTTTGGTGATGTATGACTGATCCTAGCGTGCTGTTTATCATGATTAACTAAGTAGAAAGAAGACCAAAAACAGAAAGTAACTTTGGAAAAATGTTTGAAAATATTTTAGATGTCTTTAGATGACCTCTTTTTGGTTATTTGTGTCTTCAGTTGTGTTTAAAATGGTGATATTATTTATATGGTTTCAAGATTGTGTTAGAAGAAAAATGATAAACAAAGACCCTAACAAGGTTCCTTAGTAGACAATGCTAGGCTGGACATGGACATATTTCATTTTCAATAATAGATGCATGTCTGAAAGAAGATAGACATACTTTCAAAAATACGTAGGAAATTACCATAGTTAATCTTTGGATACCATAATATTCCTTTGGAACAAAGTGCATTTATATTTCAACTGATAATTACTATTTATTGCTTATAGTGGAACAAAATCTGAGCTAGCAAACAGAATTCCCTAAAGATTTGCTCATTAGTGCCTAGGGACAAAATAGTATATTTTTCCAGATGCCCAAAGATAATGGTGTAACTTGACCTGCTTATAGGAGACTACCTTAGTGGAAGTGTGGGAAAATATCTTTTAGCAATTAACTTCATAATTAAGTTCCATTTACAATCAATATGAGCAATACAACTTAAAAAATAAAGTCAATATGATTTGTGAAACTAAATGACACTAAAAAGGAAAATAAAAATGACATAATATTAATATAAAATGTTTAAATGTTAATTCCAGTGTAACATTATTCTGTTGCCTACTTTGTAAGAATCAAGATTTTTGCATGAAAATCACAACCTTTTAAACATACCAGATTTTTTGTTTTGCTTGTTATTTTCATTGCTCAACTGGATTATTACTAATAACAATAAATATCAATGGAAAATTATTTAATAATAAATGGCCATGTGACAATTGGGTTGATAAGCCAACAGAGGTAAGCATCTCAAATTATTATGTCATGAAAACAAACTACATTTTCATTCCATTGAATCTGCAACAGGTGCAGGTAGACTTGTCTTACTTGCCAGCATAGCTAGCTGTTTTCTTACAGATTCCTAATTTTCTTTGCTTCTCAGTTTTTAAACATGATTAATTGCAATGCTTCTATTGCTATATAATATGTGACAATATTTTATCCAATTATTATTTTGTTTTAGTTACTTCAGCCACTCATTGTATCAACTACTAAGTTTTGCCAGGTAAAGATTTGCACACTCTGAACATACCTAACCAGAGAACAGACATAATTTCAGCCTGCAAGAAACATACAAACTTGCAAGAAAGACAGACAATTAAAAAGTAAAAGAAAAAATAATCCCATTTAGTAATTCAGAAGAGTGTTATGAAATAGATCACTTAAATCAAATGTAAAGGTTAAATTAGGAAAAATATGTTATAGTCATTAGTTTTGTACTTTCTTTTATCTTTGGGTGATTAATTGGTAATAAGAGTCACAGCGGTTTCCTGCCCACCCTAGCTTTGAACCATGATCTTCAGATGCTGGCTTCTGATTAGCTGGTATTATAGGCATGGACCACTGGCACCTTGCTAGTTTTTCCTTTGTGTAGGGTGCTGTCCTGAGCTTTTAATGATTATTTTTTTGACTGATTTAAAAAGAGCCTGACCTTGAAGGAGAGCTGACAGATTTGTGCCCACTCTACTAGCCTCCCCTGTATCTTCAATGGTTAAAATCAAAGGAGAGAATCACAGCTGTAGAATAACAGGCACTCAATGGTTTACATAACTGTAGTTATTGTGTTTATCAGTGTACCCTTCTGGTATCAGAAGTAGTTGGACACCTGGCACAGTGAGTCTAAAGCAGTAGTCAGGAGCCAGAAAAACAAATGCCTTGTTAAGATTAATTGTTGGATATTTCTCCCATTTACTTTTATTTTTCTCTTAAAGAGTGATTTGCTGACCTAATTTTAGTTATTGAGGTTCATCTCAATGGCTTTAAATTTTCACATATATCTTTGAAAATAATAGACTCAGAGAAGGGATCTAGCCCAAAAATTGAGCTAAATAATTCCAGAAATTAAGAAAAGTAATCTGCCTAAAATCCCTTTAAAATAGTCATTGATAAAATTGATGAAAAATAACATTCACTTATACATTCTTTATATCAAGAAACATCTTCTATAAGAATATTATTTTTTAAATTTAATATTCTTCTTGTTTTATATCTATGCTAAGTAGTGTTTAATCCTAATGGATCCCTGATATTTACTGAGCAAGAAAGACTGCAAATAAATGTAAGATAAAAGTGTAAGAATAGAGTTAAAAAAAGGATACAGGGCTAAAGGTCAATAAATATTGCATGTACAGAACTGCCAGGGCTATTGACTAAGCTGTAATATCTGGGAAACTGGGACTTGTTCTCCATTTTGTCATTTTTACTTGATTCAGCTTCATCATCTGCCTCCTACATGAAGGCCTAAGTTGTAGTATATCACGAATAGTTTGCAAGTGATACAGGTATTTATACTTGGCTCACAGGTGCTTCAGTTTTTAATTTCCATAATGCCCAGAGCAAAATAAGTTACACACATTCTTCTACCTGGTTCACAGAATTAAGCCCACCCAGGCTGCAAAGTAAAAAATAGGACTGTGTGCCACTCCAGCTCTTATGGCCAACCAGGAAAGTAAGTAAATCATTTGAAAAGATTTCTAAGCTTAATCCTTTGAAAATTGATATTGCCTCAAGGGAAAACCAAATCATATCCTCCATCTAAATTTTCTTTCTTTAAGCCATACTGGTTCAACAAGTTTTGTAAGGGAGAAAATATTTGTATGTGTGTGGAAGTACGTAATCCATTTCATAAGAAAGAAAATGCTTTATTTATGTTTTCAGAGTTAAATTGCTTTCCTGTTAAACATATGCAGCATAAAAATGATTACTGTAAAATGTTTATGTATTCTATAAAAATTAATAAACATGCTTATACTAAAGACACTAAATATTATAGTTAATGTTAACTTATACAACAAGGTTAAGCACGTAATGCAATTTAAATCAATCAACAATATTTAGAGAAAAGTTCTCTATGCATCATCACTCATGCAAACCTAAAACAAATAATAATAATACAGTAATATAATTATTTTACTATTAGAGGAATTTAGAATATATTGCAGACGTAAGGTGTTTGGTGTATGGGATAGGTGACCCCTATTTAAATATGTGCTCTACTATCAATTAGCAGGTCTATCTTTTACAATTCCCCTACCTTCTCTTGTTTTAAATTCAATTATCCTTAAAATTAGAGAGTTGCTGCATTATCTCTTAGGTATCTGTAAGTTGTAAAATATCTGTGATGCTAAAAGGTTAACCTTACACAATTCCCATCTTTATAAATTCACATGGCCCACTTTTTATCAGAGTTCATTTGGATTAGTGACATGGGTATTATGTCCATGGAAAAAATTAATGCCAAGATATGTAAAACTTCTTAGATTTTGTTAAAATATATTAATGTATCAAGAAATTAGCATTTAAACTACAGCTATTAAATCAGTATACTATGGAACAGTACTCAACTTTTATAGGTTTATATATATCCATACATATTATTTAGTAATATATTTCTATGAGTTAAGATATTTGAGCTGTTTAATAATGCAGTTTGGTGAAGAACAAGATAATTTCCAGAGAGAAAAAGAGAAGGGATCAAGGTACAGGTGGCTCAGGCCTGTAATCCTACCTAGCTACTCAGGAGGTTGAGATCTGAGGATCACAATTCAAACCAGGCCCAGGCAGGAAAATCTGTGAGACTCTTATCTCAAATAAACCACTAGAAAAAATAAAAAAAAACTGAAGTGACACTGTGGCTCAAGTGGTAGAGTGCTTGCCTTGAGCTGAAGAACACAGGGACAGTGCCCAAGCCCAGAGTTCAAGCTCTACATCGACAAAGAGAGAGAGAGAGACAGAGAGAAGGGAATGGGAAGGTCAAAGAAGGAAGGAAGGAAAGAAGGAAGGAAGGAAGGAAGGAAGGAAGGAAGGAAGGAAGGAAGGAAGGAAGGAAGGAAGGAACTGTCAAGAAGACAGGAAGGCAAGCAAACTATTCTTGTAATTTTACAGGAAAGTCCATTTTGCTAGCAAGTAGTGTCACTGAGTATTCAATGATCAGACACCAAGAAGCAAATTAGTACCCCTCATTTTCCTTGAGCTCTAGTAGCAATTCTCAGACGTGATGTGGATATACTGATGGGTCATGATTATTAGGAGGTAAATTTCAAGAAATTTGATATTTGCTAAAAAAGCAAAGTTTGCAAATGATTTTCTTTAAAGTAAATCAGAACACATTTAGCTTAAGCCTATAATAATAACCTCCTGCTTTTACTCTGGCATCCTATCTAGAGAGGAAAAAAGGGTAGAGAAATAAAGAGCTGTAAATTGTTCATAACCTTGAGAGTGAGCTTCTCTAGTAGCAAGTCAGTTTAAGTCTACAGGAAAAGGTAAAATGCTGGTAAGGAAAAGATTAGACCTAGCCTCCAGCTAACCTGAAGGAGAAATGCAAATATTTCCATTATACCTCATGTCCTATTTTCACCATTGGTCTTCTCTACTACAGACCAAGCTGGAAGTGAAAAGAAAATAGTACAATCGCCTGGTGAATTTTATGGGAAAAGTAGGCTCTCTCAACACATACACACACACATACCCCACTCCAATCACCACATCACAGGCCAGGACTCAGGAAAGGACTCTTCACACAGTCTATTGTCCCCTCTACCTTACAGTAATGGTCATCAGGAAAATAGCTGTATTCAGTACAAATGTCAAAGACATACAGCTCCACCAAAATCAAATAGTGTGAATAAGGAAAAAGTGTTCAAGAGCAATGATTCTTTGCAGAGTTGAAAACATACAAGTTTGGAGGGTTTCCTACTTAATTCACTTAGTTCCTATAATAATACTTCAAGCACACAGGTGCACAATCATCCATTTTATTTTAATACCTGTCATAATGTAACATCAAGTAATCTTTGCCAATTTATTTCTATAAAAGATTTGTAAATTAGAAATTAGTACACCAACAAAACTGCTAGCCATGAGAAATATATACAAATATTCAAAAATATTTACAAAAATACAAAGAGTTTGCTGCTTGGAAATCACAAATTCAATTGTGTTTATGTCTAGAGTCAATGTGGGATAGAATTAATTAGTTCACATGTGATGTTTATACGTATATGTTTAAGAATATTTGATGGATTTATTAAATATTTTAGATATTAATAAAAACGCAAAATTTGTGCTTTACCAGCCAAAGCAACTGTTTTTTTGTTTTATTTTGTTTTGTTATGGGTCCGGTTGTGGGGCATGAACTCTGGGCCTGGGAGCTGTCCCTCAGCTCTTCAGCTCAAGTCTAGCGCTCTACCACTTGAGCCACAGTGCCATTTCCGGCTTTTTTCTTTTTGCTTTTGTGGTGCTGAGGAATCAAACCTAGAGCCTCATGCATACAAGGCAAGCTCTACCACTGAGTCACCTTCCCAGCCCAAAGCAACTGTTTTGTATAAATATTATCACGAAGTTACAGATCATGTATGTATTTATATTTTATGAAGAATTTCTCAATGAAAGAGTATATATATATATATATATATATATATGCAAATGTAGGCCTGCATGTGAGGTGATATGATATTTAGTCAAAAATTCATTTTTAAAGACTCAATATGTACATTTCTAGATAAAATAAGGAGCGTTAACACCACTTACTGACAAATTTAGTGTCAGTCAAAATAACTAGTGTCTGGAAATTCAAATTCCTTTTTTTTCATGATTTTTTTTATTGTGAAAATACTGTACAGAGGAGCTACAATTACATGGGCAAGATAATGAGTACATTTCTTATCAAGCATTGTAGCCTCCTCCTTTTTCCCCCTCCCAACCCTTCCTATCCTCCCCCCCACCCCCCACCCAATCCTCCCCGCTCCCCCCCTTCCCCCCAAAGTTGTAAAGTTCGTTTTTGACATAACGACTTGTACATCTCATTGTTGCAATGGGTCCACCCGTATCCCTATTTAAACGATTTGTTTTTCCCCTTCCCCTCCACAAATTGTACTGACATCAAATACAGTGAAAACAGGGGTTATACTGTAGGGGAGGGACATACAAAGCAACAAAGAAATAATCTTATAAATGTGTTAGAAACAATCGCATTAAAGATAAAATATTTGAATACATATCTTATGGTTCATTTCCCTAACATCACCTTATCTGACCTTTTCTGCTTGACTCAGACATATACTAGATATTGCAAATAAGGGAAACCATGGGACCTATGTTTCTTTGGGCCTGGCTTACTTCACTTAATATAATTTTTTCCAAGTCTTTCCATTTCCTAACAAAAGGGGCAATGTCATTCTTTCTGATGGAGGCATAGAATTCCATTGAGTGTATATACCATATTTTCTTGATCCATTCATCTACTGAGGGGCATCTGGGTTGGTTCCATATCTTAGCCATAGTAAATAGTGCTGCAATAAACATAGTCGTGCTGGTAGTTTTATTTCTTAAAATAATTTCTACTACTGAGAAGTTGATAATTATGTGTTTGTACACATGCTTATATAGAAAAGACAGATAAGGGTAAAGGCTATAGAAATATGTTTCAGAAATGTACCTAATAATATATACATATTTCAAAAGGCAGTATAGCTCTCCATTCATCCACCCTCCTATTTATCCATCTATGCATCCATATATCATTTATCTAATCTTTGATTAAAAAGATAAAATTGATTTAACAGGTGTATTAACCCAATATATTGAAAATAAAACTAAAGAATAAAAATAATTATATAAATTTTCATACAATTTATAACAATAGTTAACATTTCTGAAATTATGACAAGCGATATATAATTATAGCTTAATAGACATCAGTGATTAGGTAATGTTTCCATTTAAAGTTTTAACTATTCTCTATGATTTTTTTGTGTAAGGTTCACATTATTGTTCTTTGGGTCCCAAACTTCAGCTAGTTCATTATCGCTATTTCCTGACTCAGAAGTTAAAGCAATTTTACTTCCATTTGTGTACAAGTTGTCAAAGTTTTTCAATTTTTTTAATACACTTGAGTTGCATTTTACCTTCCATTTTACTGTCATTATGTTTTATACTTTTTTCACTAGATGACTCATAGCCCAGCCCCTTCAATTCTTCACAGCCTTCTTAATTCAGAAAGGTAAATTCCCAAAACAATATAGCAAAGGATATGCACAGATATAGGACCATGCAGGTGCCACATCATTTTCAAGTCATTCTCTCTTATCTAATCCCAGCTGTACTTTGTATTGTTGAATTTTTTTTAAATTTTTTCTTCTGACTCTGATACTGCTAAGATCTGTTAAGATATACATTTAGCTATATAAAAATAAGCAGTGAACCTTAATTTCTTGTTAAATCATAATCAATTATTTTTGTTGATATTGGGCTTTGAACTTGTTCAGCTTGCTAGCATCTTCCAGCCAGATTTTTTTTGCCAGATGTTTTTGAGATAGGCTCTTGAGTAGTTGACTTCCTAGCCTGTCCTTGAGCCGCAATTGAGCTTCCCATTCAGTCTTTTTTTTTTTTTTTGGTCCAGTCATGGGGCCTGAACTCTGGGCCTAGGCGCTGTCCCTCAGCTCTTTAGCTCAAGGCTAGCGCTCTACCACTTGAGTCACAGCGCCACTTCCGGCTTTTTTCTTTTTGCTTATATGGTGCTGAGGAATCGAACCCAGGGCCTCAGGCATGCAAGGCAAGCGCTCTACCACTGAGCCACCTTCCCAGCCCCCCATTCAGTCTTTCAATTAGCTAGTCTTTCAATTAGCTAGTGTGATAAGCATGAGCCATAGACACTTGGCTATATATACATTCTTTGCAATGACATCGAAAGAAAATCATGTATTCTGTGACTCCAATAATTTTCTATCTATCATGGATAGGCTATGCCTAATATGTATTGCTTTTGTGTTTCAGATAGATGTACTGCAGGCTTTGTGTAAGCAAAGATATTTGCTCACAGGAGACAAAGTGCTCAGCAATGTAGAGGGCAGAAAGGGAGTGGCATGACTCACATCTGCCCATTTTGAACTAGTAACTGTGAAGGAAGATGTCCATAGGATGGCTATGAAATTAGAGGAACAGTAATGGATCATTCAAACTATGTCATAGTAGAACACTATTAACTTTCAAAATACTCAAAGCACAGCATACAGTTCCAAGGGAATACTTGACTCCAGACATCCTACAGTGTCTAATGGACCATCCGTGTGTGGCTTGGCTTTGTTGTGGGATTCAATTTACACACCTGTTGCCTTTACTCACACACATACACACACACATACACACACACAAATACAACCTGATGTAAAAGTAATAGTTTGAAGAATAAGTAAATGAGCACAATGGTGATGATAAACCTGCTTTGCTACATACAATCTAAATTTCTGCAAACCAGTTAGCTTATGCTGAGAGAGCCTTTATCCAGTTCAGCAGAACAGTGATTGGTTCCTATCTTGATAATTCATAGCTATGAAAGTTGGAAAGGAATGAGTGTGTTGGGGCTCAAGTCAGCTCAAAGGAGTCTACAAAACATTTTTCAAGCTCTCTCTGCACACACACTCCACCCCAACTTAAACACGGATTTCATTTTATTTTTAGGAAGGGTGTATTCATGCTTAATAATGCTGCAGGGCACTGACATTCAGTTAGGTTAAGTTGAGTATCTCAGATTTGTGTACATGAATCTATTTATCTGAACCACATGGATGCAAAATTGGGTTAGAAATCGAATGAAAATATGTTATCTTAATGTATCTACTATCCCTGAATTTATTGCTAGTAAAGGAGCCAGAAATAAAACCACAGCAGTAATTTTTCTTATAGATCTTTGGCATCTCTACAATCATCTTTAGCCAGAAGCAGAATACACAAAATATTCAGGAAAATTAAAATGTACAGGGGGAAGGGAAAGCAGCTCCATTGTTGTAGGCCCCCCAAGTAGTTTGCTTCAGGTTACTATTTATTTTCCTCAAATATTTACATTCTTCCCTAACACGTTCTGGAATCTTCATGTTGAATTGTCTCAAGTATGCCATCTATGTGGATAGCTGAGAAAAATTTGTAAACGTATTTTAACAAGAAGGCAATGTAAGAACATTTAAAACGTTCTTGAAAACAAAAATAAAGCAGAATTAATACAATACACAGAAAAGGTGATATAATGTTATAAACAGTAGTGCAAGGTCAATCATCCATCTCTTTCATGGCAGCATTACTGAGCCATAATTTCTTACACTAATATTTAAAATGAAATTAGTTTCTTCTATGCTTTACATTTAACAGTTTGAGATAGGGCAAAAAAATTTTTTTTGTTTCCCTTTTTCAATTCTCAGTTGTAACTTTATAAACTGCAGGTTCACTAATTGTAGTGCAGTTTAGATTATGGAAGGATTTTATTTTAGGACCGAGAGTCATAGTCATGACTGTGAGTGTTAACATGTAGGAGACCTATGCTACCCTCGATTCTGAATAAGCACTCCAGAGATGGTAGACAGAACTTGTGTTTTCAAATACTGTAAACACTGATTTGAAAAATAATGAAAAAGTGTATGTGACTATGTATATGTGTGTATGGCAGAGACAGAAAAAGATTGAAAGATAGAAAAGAGATTGTGAGAGACAGAGAGAGATGGAGGAGACACAAAGAGACAGACAGAGAAAGTAAGACAGACTCAAAGACAGAAAGAGAACAATGAAGTTATCGTGCATTATAATTTATGTTATAAATTTTTATGTGTATAAATGTAGATAGATATGAACTAATTTAATATCTACAACATTATGTGTTATATACTTCTCACTTTGTAGACACAGAAAGGCATATAATAATAAGCATACATATTATATATGTATATGTGTGTAATATATACATATATAATATAAAATATATTTCTCAATTGGAGAAACTAAAAGTAATACAAAGACTGGCTGCATGAGTTATCTTTTTTAAAATGTTTAATTGAATTTATTTATTGTATGATCACATATTTAAATATAGCAATACTTACATGTGTATGAAGGCTATATGTAAAAGATGTGCATGAAATTTATAGATTATGTTCAATGCAAGTGTAAAAGGACTTTGCAGATGTCAAAACATTGTTTTGTGCAAGCTTTTTCTCCAGAGAACTGAAGATCTGTTAAAAAAATAAAGATGCCATTTATCCAAAAGATAGTAATAATTAGTGTAACTAGTTGTTGGGAGGACTGTAAATAATATTAATTGTGAATCTGCAACATTGCTCAGTAAGACTGTTTATTAAACATATTTTGACATTATTACATAATTATATTTTACTCATCCTTCTATAAACCTATTGAAAAATATTCAGAATTAAGCATTTCTGCCATTCACATAACATGTTATTCCTTCGTTTTTACATTCATTTCCTTCTTCACTCAAGAATTATTTATCTCCTACTCTCTATATGCTATGCACTGTTCTATTTGTTGTAGATGTTAGGATGTGTAAAGGGAAGTCTTGCTGGTGGCAGCTATAGTGAGCCTTGCTCAACTTTAACCACTTTCACCAAGGAGCACAAGGAACATAGGATATATGCTGCTTTCAAGAGGTTGGCTTTCATTTTATACTGGGCCAATCCCTCAGCTCATTCTCAGTTAATTTAAGGCTCCTATATGATGTTTAGCTCTTCTCCTGAGTGTTATTCATTTGATCCTAACAAAGGAAGTTTTATTTTCTTCTGCAATAGCATAATTTTGGTTTTTTTTCTAAAATAGATCTCTAGTACTTATTTGTAAATAAATAAATATTAATCACTTTCATGCTCTTTTATTTTCTCACAAGCAGATTCAGATCATTCTTTCCTTAAACCTTTCCTCAAATCTTCCCTGCCCCCACATACACAAACACACTTCTTACACACCTAATGACTAAGAATCTGTTCATCTCAGAATGGATGGAGTGGAGTTGTGGAGGAAAAAGAGAACAAACTCATCTTGTTGCTTATCATTCTATCTTGGAGGTGGTATATTCTCCAGAACATGGATATGAAAACCAAACACTCTTTAAAAAATCACAGGGTCATAGGCAACAGAATTGTTGAACTTTTGAAATCCATAGTTTTCTACTAATCTATCCTTTAAAATGAAACATCTGCAATCATCACCGACTAGTTAAAATATAGTGTGGATCGAATGTTGTAATGCTTTATTTTAATCTTTTTGGATAGATTAAGTCTTAACCATATATAAAACACAGGTATCTCAGTTTTAAAGTTGTTCTAATGCATTGGTCTTAAAATCCAAAGATCACTATAAGATACTCTATTTCTTTGCCAGAACTTGAGTTTATTGGTCATAGAAACCAGTTTTGTGGAACAAGAAAAATGAAACAGATGGCAAAGCCACAACTCAGGAAAAAAAAAATCCCTTTTGGTTTAGCTATCCCTGGGGTTTGGCTAGTTTCCTATAGCAATACCTTAGAAGAGTTTGGTTTGGTGGTTGGAAGTTCTGACTTGCAAGGTAAGGAACTCTTGTTTATAATTTGAGTTGTCCCATTTACCAATTATCTCTAGAGCTGTAAAGTAGCACTGGTTAGTAAATAAATATTGACAGACTGTTTTCAGGGCTCTGTGAAAAGCACACTAAGCAAATATTCATCAGCACCAGAAGTATTTAAAATATTGTTATTCAAATATCAGATGGCCAAAAAAATTAAGCATAAGAGAGATTATTTTTAATAGCCTGAAAATGTGTAAAATCCTGCAGAAACCAAAGTAATCTTCCCAGTATTTCCCCCACCAAGTTAGACATAATATTGAAAAGGGTAGAATTATCTTCTCAAAATACAGTCTATAAATCTTGCTTTGGATTACTATGTCACATTTTCTCTTGCCCTTGAACTTTTACATGTTGGAAAAAAAATTCCTCAAGAGTTCAATGGAAATGGCGCATTACTAAATATCTGCCTGCAAATACCATGCTAACACAGGAAGTGAGGTACATTTAATAGTAATCACATTAAGCAAGGGTGGCATCTGGCCTGTACCAATAGGTGCCTATAATCGGAGAATAGTCTGAAAATTAAAGTTCTCATCCATCCACTAACCCCCACAAAGGATTATCTTCAGTAATTGAAGGCTGGATAGGAATCTTCGTAATAAAGGTGGGATCAGCTATGTGCTAACCCAATGTAAGAGACTGTTTTCAGAAGGAAGCTAAAGATCAATTCTTTGAAGATACAAACAGTGACTAGTTGGGTCTTCCTCCATCCCATGAAAGACAGATGGGATAAGTGCTTCACTCGCCCATTCCCCAGCCTCCCTTAACCCGGGAGACAATCAGAGGCCTCTCTTAGCCCAGGAGATAATCAGAGGCAGCGGGTCAAGCAGGAACTCACTCGTTTATTAACACACAGCAAGCACTTTTTAAAGCAAAAGAGACTGGGTGGCATGGGGAGGAAAAGGAACCAAGCAATCACTGTAAAGGTCACACCCAATCATGCACCTAAGCTTCCAGGAACTGTTTACTCACTGAACGTAAACAAATCGGGCTCTGCCCACTCAACTCCCTCTCAGCGCCATCTTTGCTGCCCATGTGCCCCACAGTGACTCTATCTCTCTCTCTCTCTTTTTTAAATTGTGGAAATACTATGCATAGAGGTTACAATTACATGGGCAAGATAATAAGTACATTTCTTATCAAGCATTGTTGCTTCCTCCTTTGCAGTGACTCTATCTCAAAGTGATTGTTCCCTCTGTGTCACGTCAATCACAAGAGAATTTGCATTTGTATTTGAGTTTATCAAAGAAAATATACAAATTGCATATACAAGGTGCAGAACACCGGCATAAAATCCAGTGAGAACAGGGTTATATTGTGAGGGAAGAACATACAAAAGAAACAAAAGAATCACATAGTGCATTGTAAGTAAAAAACACTAGCAAGATAGAAAAAAAACACTTGTATCACTGTCTTGGGTACATTTTGCTTAACATTATCTCATGCTCATATGCATTTTTGTAATTTGGGGAGGGAAGGAATACTGGAGAACACTTAAATAGGGATGCAGGCTGACCCATCGTGAGGACTAGATGTATGTTGAAAATGAACTTTACAATGTCGGGGTGGGGGGGCAGGAGGAGTTGGGGAGGTGGGGACTGAAGTGATGGTAGGGGGAAACCAAAGGAGGAGGCAAAAATGCTAGCCAGGAAATGTACTCATTACCCTACTGATGTAACTGTAACCCCTCTGTACAACATTTTTACAATAAATATATATAAAATAAAAAATATGAAATGCAGGGATATAGATTTCATCTATTTAAGATGTTAGAAATTTAAGGTCAAATTTATTTTGGCCCATGTTTTCCTTTCATTGAGTTCTTAAATCAAGTCACATTGCTTTTCTTTAGCAAATATGCACACATTAATTTTTGCCATAGATAAGTACAAGCAAAACTTAGAGCATTTACTGTGTTCTGTTTTTAGTCTTTACAGCTTTTCAATTTCAGTGAAGGAGAACCAGTTGTTGAAAGAGATGAGGGAAATCCTATCAGGTACTGTTAACATCTATGGGACTCTGTGGGTATAAAATTTTTGGAACAAGTACACACATTCTTTTTTTCCTCCTAAAACAAATGATTTAAGTGTTCTATCTAATGCCCACATGTTTTTGGACCTTGATACTTTAAATGTTACCTGATTACATTGCATGGATTCATAAGTGCATATTAAGAAGAATTAAAAAGACTAGAGAGCTCTACTATTAATGATGTACTTTGCTCCCAGATTCCTATTCTCCTGGAAAAGATGTAAGTTTTAAAGCAGGTAGCTTGGCACACCAGCTTGACAGTAGATTTAAACTACAGATGGGTTACTTACAATAACTTTAGAGAACTCCAGTAGAGATTGACATAAAAATAAATAAATAAATAAATAAATTACTTGGACTGTTTTTGATGAGTGTTTGACATTTATTGCTTCCTTTGGCTTTCTTCCCCCTTAATAAATACCTTGTGTGATTTAGGAGGACAGAGCCTGTAGCGGTAGAGTCAGAAATTAAGTTAGGCAGAAAATGATATTCCCTTGTTACCTTTTGATTCATGGAAAATTGTAGAAGCACTTTCTTTCTCCAAATGAGTTTTGACAGTTCTTTAAATCCCCTTTTCAAGAATCATAGCTGTCTAGGTCTGGTGTACCTATACTGTGGGAACACTCCAAGGAAAAAAAAAAACAGAAGAGCAGCAAAATAATATGTCACCTTTTAGAATTTGAGTTATCCAGTGTCCTTTCCTCTTTCATCAGACAAGAGTCTCAGATAATACTTACAGCAGTACTATAAGGCTGCATGCCCAGTATTGTTGAGTTTCCATTCAAGGAAAAATGTCATTACAGGATTAAGAATACTTTTCATTTATGACTCATAAACATGTTTAAAAATAACACCAAAAAAAGGATGTTAACCATATGCTGTCTCACAAGTTCTGACTAATGGGGATAAAGTTACTAAAGTTCCCTCGAGCTCTTTGAACTTGACAGCCAATGTGAATTCCTTATTCTCTCATAAGCTATGATACACAGTAACCCCTTCCACGCTATCCTACCATGTGTTATGGGGTCCCTTTGTTCATCAAACATATAATCTCATATCATTCTTATTACTGTAGAAGCTCGGATTCCCTAGACTTTGGTTTCCTTTCTTATCTTTAGAGATAATATTTTAGATACAATTATAACTAAAAATAAAGGCTTAAAAATACCCAAAATATTTCTGAATTTCAGAACACTAAACTTTGGTAATGAATTTCAACATTTGAAGGTACATTTATTTTTCAAAAGATGAGTAGTTTAGCCAGGCGCTGGTGGCTCATGCTACTCAGAGGCTGAGATCTGAGGATCACGGTTCAAAGCCAGCCGAGTCAGGAAAGTCCTTTAGACTCTTATCTCCAATAAACTACTCAGAAAACTGGAAGTGGTGCTGTGGCTCAAGTGCTAGCCTTGAGCTGAAGAGTTGAGGGACAGGGCCCAGGCCCAGGGTTCAAGCCTCAGGACCGACAAAAAAAAAAAAAAGATGAGTAGATGAGTAGTTTAAGTGTAATCATTGCTTTTAAATAGTGACATAATTTTAGTAGCACAAAAGATAAATCATATCTCTGTGTTACTCCTTTTTCACAAACCCACCTATCATTTATTGAATGCTTACTATGGTAAACCCATATTCTTCCCCTTAATGGAATATATTACTTCATGTAAAAGAAAGTCATATTCATATTTTTCTCTATGCTTGTATACACTCAAGCAAATATAAGTGCTGCAAATATGCTAAGATTTGAGTGGTATTTATACCATGATGTCATCTCTGTCACCCACACACAAACATCAAAAGATTCCAAAGACTAATTGCATATTACATTTTAGTTTTGTGCTCTGGAAAAGGATTATAAATCTCTAAATACTCAATAAATCTGAATTTGAAAAAGTGATACAAGTGAGATTGTTTCATCTGCTATCACAATAAAAGGGACATTAAAAATTTTAAAGTCTTGCCTATATTACTAGCTGGCAATTGTTTAAAGAATCAGAAAACATCAATACAATGTTAGCCAGTGTATCTGTTTTTATTTTGGGAAGTGATTTTGAGGTTCCTGCTAACCTATACGCCATCTTTCCTTTTGTTGTTAGCAGCATTGACCCTTATAATGAGGTTGATGATGAATGTAACCTTAAGATAAAGGAAATAGGAATTTTCAATTAAAATAAGACAAAGGCTCAGAAGATACCAACCTCTGAACTTTCTAGATTAAGCCAAGAAGGGAAAATGTAGACTTACAGATACCACATTTGATGAATTTGAATAGTTATTCAGGTGTCAAATTTGTTCAGATTGCTGTGGATTTACAGATGTGTTCTTTGTGTCTTTTTTAGTCAGAATGTAACAATACCTACCAGAAGTCCAGGTTCAGGGTTGAAAAGAGTCTGGCCAGTCTTTGAGACAGAATCTATATGAAAATCCAATGTATAGAAAAGTGTGCATTTTCTATTTGTTTCTAATGAATTTATAAGATTATTTCTTTGTTGCTTTATATGTCCCTCCCCCACAGTATAAACACTGCTTTCACTATATTTGATGTTGGTATAATTTATGGAGGAGATAGGGAAAAACAAGTCATTTAAGGATACAGGTGGACCCGTTGCAACAATGAGAAGTACAAGTTGTCATGTCGAAAACGAACTTTACAACTTTGGTAGCGGGGGAGGGGGGGGAGGATTGAGGGGTCCGGGGAGGCTGGGAAGGGATGTGAAGGGTAAACAAAGGAGGAGGCTGAAATGCTTGATAAGAAATGTACTCATTGGTCCTGAGGTCTGTTCTTATGCCAATACCAAGCTGTTTTGATTACTATGGCTTTATAGTAGATTTTGAAATTTGGTATTGATATTCCTCCAGCAGTGTTCTTTCCGTTGAGGAGCGTTTTTGATATTCAGGGTCTTTTATTGTTCCATATGAATTTT